>NC_139022.1:22400274-22888274 GCF_964662115.1 Mustela nivalis | reverse complement strand
TATTTGTTCATTAACTAATCTCCAAATTCCTGACTAAATCCCTTTTGTAAGCCAGAATGTGAGCTAAAAAAACTGGGATTTTAAAAAATTTTCATTTAAAATCCAGTTAGTTAACATATATGGTTGTATTAGTTTCATGTGTACAATATAACATATAGCACTCGGTGCTCATCATGACAAGTGCTCTTATTTAATCCATCACTCCTTTCAGATCCTCTCAAGTAACCATCAGTTTGTTCTCCATTATGAAATGTCTGTTTCTATCTTTGTTTCTCTTTCTATGTGTTATTTTCCCCTTTGCTTGTTTGTTTTGTTACTTTTATTCCATATATGAGTAAAGGTATTTGTCTTTCTCTGACTTATTTCACTTTTAGCATTATACTGTCTAGTTCCAGCCATGTTATTGCAAATGGCAAGATTTCAGTCTTTTATATGGCAGAATAATATTCCATTGTATATACATACCACTTATTCTTTATTTATTCATCAATTGATGGATACTTGGGTTCTTTCCATATCTTAGCTTTACAAATAATGCTGCTATAAACATAGGGGTGCTAGCATCCCTTTGAATAAGTTTTCTTAAATTCATTGGGTAAATACACACCAACAGAATTGTTGGATCACAAAGGACTTCTATTTTTAAATTTTATGGAAATTCCATACTGTTTTCAAATATGGCTGTATCAGTTTGCATCACCACCAACAGTTCACAATTGTTACTTTTTCTTTTTTTTAAGATTTTATTCATTTGACAGAGAGAGATCACAAGTAGAGAGAGATAGGAGGGAGCAGGCTCCATGCCTGGCAGAGAGCCCAATGTGGGACTTGATCCCAGGACCCTGAGATCATGACCTGAGCTGAAGGCAGAGGCTTAACCCACTAAGCCACCCAGGCAGCCCCCACAAGTGTTACTTTTTCACATCCTCTCCAACCCCTTTTGTTTCTTGTAGTGTTGATGTTAGCCATTCTGACAGGTGTGAGGTGGTATCTCTTTCTAGTTTTGCTTTGCAATTTCCTGATGATACATGATGATGGACATCTTTTCATGTATCTACTGAACATTTGAATGTGTTCTTTGTGGAAACACTTGTTCATGTCTTCTATCCATGTTTTTATTGGATTATTTGTTTTTGGATGTTGACTAAAAACTGGATATTAAGTAACACACAAGACAGGTTTCCTTGAGCTTAAATTTTATTTGCATGAGTATCATTAACAGGAAAAAATATGCATATGTGTATGTACAAGTGTGTTTATGTATACATCTATCTATCTATCTATCTATCTATCTATCCTCTATCCCCTGTCTTCTAATTGTGGTAAATGCTGTAAGGTGGGGAATGGGATAGTCTGAAGAAATATGCTGCTGGATATGTTGGGTAAGCAAATTTAATTGCACTCAGATGCATTGGATATAAGTGAATCACTCAAATGAGTTATTTAATATTATATAGAAACAAATTAAAATTTTATGTAGTTGAAAATAATAGGTAGTTAAAATAATTTTTGTTGTTTGTTGTTTTTGTGTCTCTTTTGTTTATATATACTATGGTGTGAATGTTTATGTCTCCCAAAATCATATTACAAAATCTAACTCTGGAAGTGATAGTATTAAAACATAGGGGCCTTTGGGAGGTGATTAGGTTATAAGTGGGATTACAGTCCTTTTAAAGGAGACCCCAGAGAGTTCTCTTGATTCATTCATCATGTACGTTTACAGTGAGAAGATAGCCATCTATGAGGAAGTGGGCTCTCCCTGGATCTGCCCATTCCTTAATCTTGAACTTCTCAGTTCTAGAACTGTGAGAAATAAATTCCTGTTCTTTATAAGCTATTCAGTCTATATCATGTCCGTTATAGCAGCCTGCATGCAGAAGGACACTATGACCTAAAACGAGAGCAATAAATATAAAGTTTCAGTAAAGTCAGTTGGTACAATGTTTTTTTTACTTAGAGAAGACATGCTGCTTCATGTTAAACCTTGATATTGTATATGTTTCTTGAAGGGCCACTTCTTACTCCTTTGTGTGTTTTTCACAAAGTCCAGGATGATGCCTTACATAAAGGTAATATTTTATAAATACTGTTGGAAATATATACTTCTCTAAAATCTTATTTTGCCTACAGATTACTTGGAACCACTTTGCCTTGTGTAGAATATTTGAAATATATTAAGAACAGAATGTCTCTCTAAATAACATTTAGAATCATCATTAAAAATTGGTAGCAGACTGAAAGAAAAGTCCAAGAAGCTGGCAGAAGCAAAGGACCAAATTTTTGACCTGGCAGAAAAGGATTGGTAAATAAGGAAACAAATCCAAAGAAATAAGGAAGAAAGATGAAACATGACAATGAGCTTAGGAAAGTCATTGACTCCAAGGAATAGAAAGAGGTGCTTATTGTAGGAGAAGTAGGAGTGAGAGAAAAAAAAGAGGACTGAACATGGATTTGAGAATTCAGAGCTAAAACTGTCCCTCATCTGGGAGCAGAAACAGAGATCCAGATTCAGAGGCAAGGAGGACTCACATGACCATCCACAGAAGCATAGAACAACAAGACATAGTTTCATTCCCTCTGCAAAAGCTATCAATGGAGGAATTCTCTTTACCTAAATATGCGTGGGAGTGTAGTTTGTACATAGCCAAGTCACTTACCTCAAGAGGACAAACTATACCAGCTCTCGAAGCAGGCCAGATAGCTCAAGCAACACCAGCCCAAGCCAAAATCCATTTCCCCTGCATTTGTGAACAATGACAGAGCAGTGGTTCACGTCTAGAACTAGGACGTATTCAGAAGTCAAAGATTGTGTCATGGATTGTGCCTATCGGTTCAGAGGCGGCCTTCAGCTCAACTCATGATCCCAGGGTCTTGGCATCGACTCTGTTCTCAGGTTTCCTGCTCAGGGGTAAGTCAGCTTTTCCCTCTCCAGCTCTACACCCTGATTGTGATCTCTCTGTCTCTCTGTCAAATATGTGCATGTCAATCAATATTCCCCTATATCTGAATGTGTGGGCAGTGAGAGATGAGTTAGAGGCAAGGATGGTGAACACTCCCAACAACTGCAGACTACATATATCTTAAGCCATGATTTTCTTTGCAAAGGTCAACATTGATAATGTTCTAGTCATACCTCCGTGTACCAGGAAAGAAGTAGCATATTTCTTGAAAGACACAGCTATCAAAGCTCCATTGAGAGACCGTAAAGATGGAGAAGGGATTTGCAAATTATATATCTGATAATGGACATCTACTCTGATTATTAAAAAATGAATAAAAATAAAAAACCTTACTAATAACCAAACAGAGTATCCAATTTTACATGTGAAGGAAATAATGGAAGAGACATGTCACCAAAAGGATATGGATGGCTTATAAGCACATGACAAATTTCTCAACATTTAGACATTAAAGAAATACAAATTAAAATCATAATGAGACATGCTTACATATCTATTAGAATGGCTAAAATTATAAAGGCTAATTGTACTTCGTCTGAGCTAGATTGAGAAGCAACAACAAATCTAAACTGTTGTTGGCATATATCATGATACAACCACTTTGGAAAATAGTCTGAAAATTTTTTTAAATGCAAAATATGTTGCAGTTACACAAATAGCCATTTTACTTCTAGGCATTTAAACAAGAGAAACAAACCCCATGTTCATACAAGGACTTGTATATGAATTTCATAGCAGCTTTATTTTTAAGAATTGAAAACAATGGAAATGTTCATCAATGTCCATCAATAGAGCAAAGACAAATTATGATCTATTCATTAAAGAGATTACTATTCAACATCAAAATGAACTATTTACAGTTGGAGATTCTCAAAATAATGATGCTGAGAAAAGAAAAGCCAGGCAATGAATAGTATATACTGTGTGATTCCATGACTATAAAAAAATCTAGAAAATACAAATTTATATATAGTCACAGTCACCAAATATATTGGTGAGATTTTAGTGCCTTCTTCTGTGCTCCCATAGCTTCCTACACTTGGATCTCCGAGCATTTGTTACACCATGTGAAAATATGAACTCTTTTTCTTTATTCTGTCTTACTACAATAAGAATCCTTGAAATTTTATGGACATTTGAACTCTCAGTTATTAGCAGAAATTCTATCACACAGTAAGTTTCCAAATATAAAAGCCAGAGTTTTACAATGACTTCTAAGCTTTTACATGATCTAGCCACTCATTTAACCTCTGTGACCTCTTTCCCTGCTACTCTTCAGTCACTCACAGTGGCCTCCTTGCTATTCCTCAGATATGCCAGGCATGATCCAACCTTATGGCCTTCAAGATAGCCAATTCCTTTGTCTGGAGTGACCTTATTGCTGATAGTTCTAGGCAAATTCATCACCTTTCCATACCTTTGTTCAATTGTCAGCTTCATTGTAACTACCCTGATCTTCCTATTAAAAATTTTAACTCCCCATCCCCTGCCTAGCAACCTTGATTTTTCTCACCCTGATCGAATTTTTCTTTTCCCCCATTATACTCATCAATTTTGAATGCACTATGCAATTTTTATTAAGGTTTATAGCTTTTAATTGTCTCACCCATGAAAATATAAGTTCTACAAAGCCAAGTATTTCATTTACCAGTGTAGTCTGAAGTAATATCTGCCATATAATAGGTTCAATAGACAATTGGTAAATTTCAGAATAAATTAATGTTGAGAGTATACTGAATTTCACAAGTCATTTCAATAATTTTTTCCAAAATATAAACTATATAAAACATACCTTAAATTTACTTTCAAAATATTTTATAGTATATAATGGACAATATACATAAGCCTTAAAGAAACTATCATATAAATAACCATTTCATACCTACTTAAAAACTGCATAATACCACACTCCTAGATCCTCTCTGAACGTTCTAAATTAACCCTTCAAAGGAAATACATTTTTAAAAATAACAGATTTTTTTGTCAAATAATTTAATAAAATAAAAGTTTCATTCATCTATGTAGATCATAATAAATGTTTTTAATAAGCATGAAATTATAACTCTGAAGTGTGCTAAAATGAAACCACCTGCGAAGGGTGAGAGAACAAAAATAAACATCATTTTTCCAAATAAGAGGAATTTATTACTTTTGAATCCAAGCATGTGGATTTGTTCAAACTGGCAATAAAGGAATATGGAAACACAAACCATAGAAAGTCACATTTTAGATTTCAAAAAGACTTTGAAGTGAAGAGTATACATTTTCTAAATGCTACATAATGCTACATAATGACAAGATGACAGGTTGTGACAAATAGCCTTTTAAAAGCTCTACTCATAATGGAACGGAAGGTGTCATTTCCCTATAATTTTATATATATCATTAATTTACTATATCTGGATACAACATATTACCAAACAGATGTTCATCAAAGACTAAATCATTTTTAATGGAACATAATAATTTGAACCTACATGTATTAATCATTTTTTTTGATCTAACATTTATAGTCTCGCTAAACATTTTATCAGTAGTCGACAAAATTCAAAAAAAAAATAGGATAAAAAGTCGTGTTTGGAAAAATAGATTTTTTTTCAAATTTGCATTTAAATGAAAATATTTGCTGATATTTTTAAAACTTTAAATGTAATTTTATATATATCTGACCTATCAGATGATATAAAATTTTTGGAGAAAATATGACATATTTTTTGATCTTGGTTGAAGGTATTAATAAAGAGCAACTGTTTGTATTATTTGTATTGTGATATCTTAGTTAATAAACATGAATAACTGGTATAAAATATGTTTTTTAAAAATTTTTATTTATTTACTTGACAGAGATCACAGGAAGGCAGAGAGGCAGCCAGAGAGAGAGGAATGGAAGCAGGCTCCCTGCTGAGAAGAGAGCCCACTGTGGGACTCAATCCCAGGAACCTGGAATCATGACCTGAGCCGAAGGCAGAGATTTTAACCCACTGAGCCACCCAAGCGCCCTAAAATATGTTTTTTTTTTATATATATATATAGAATTATAGTTCTTGCCAAAATATGGAACTAGCTGGAACTGAATGCCTCCTTCAAAGTCAGCTCTGGAGAAATTATGCAAGTGTAATATGGAACTATTTCAGATATTAACCAAAAACAAAGAAATGATGATAAATTCCTTAAAAGACTCAAAGTTGCTCTTGACTGGTATGTTTCAAGCTCTATTCCTGGTTTGAAGACAGGTTTTAACAGGCCTGTCACTGTAGAAATCAGCTGGATGTTTAGAGGCTATCAGAACTGTACAAAAACCTTGAAGGGGTAAAGACTTGAAAATTCTTTAGAGAGATTAGCTCCCTAAGGCATTATTCCTCCACACGTTTTCCTCCAATCAATTAAGACTGATGGATGAGGGGCACCTTAGTGGCTCTCTCATCACGTAGGTGGTGGGTTAAGCCTCTGCCTTCATCTCAAGTCATGGTCTCTGGGTCCTGGGATCCAGCCCCACATCGGGCTCTGCTCAAAAGGAAGCCTGCTTCCCTCCCTGCTTGCCTGCCTCTCTGCTTACTTGTGATCTCTCTCTCTCTCTCTCTCTCTTTATCTCTCTCTGTGTCCAATAAATAAATAAAATCTTTAAAAAAAAGGCTGATGGATGATAAATTATGAAAACTGCTCCCTCCAAATGATGCTTCTTCATAAGGATTTAAGAATTTAAAATTGTAAGAATTTAAAATTGAAACTTGATCGTAGGATTTATCTTATAGAATAACATCAAGTGAAGGCAGTTATTATTAGTTTTGAAGTATTTGTGATTCTGAATTCTTGGCCTCATTAGTAAATTTATTTTTAAATTCTCCCATGGAGTGGTGATTGGCCTTCAGTCTTTCATTGATGTACATACATCATTGGGTCAAATGAGATGTGTGTGCCCAGAACTATATATAATCTTCTTTGTATTTCACTGGAGATGGCATTTCTGAGTTTTGTTCAATTGAATTTGGACAGATGTTTTAATAGTCACTTCTAGAGTTGGCCCTGGAGAATATCTTCCTTTTTTTCTCTTCCCGATTCTCTGAAAAACCCTGACTAATTCACATTATCACTGTGATATCACAATTCAAGTTTTTCCAAACACTATAGCTGCAAAATAGAAGGAAGCTACTCAGAATGTAATACTATTGTGAATGATTGAGAAAGAAAACATTATTATAATTAAGCTACCAGGTTTCAATGTATTTTATTGTTGCTTAGAAAATCCTAGCATACCCAGACTTTACAGAGATTTGATGATCCAAAGAGGAGCTGAACTCATGGACCAAAATAACTATGCATATAAAAAGTACAATTACTTACCTAAAAAAGATGATGTGGTTAACTTTATATGGCAATCCAAGTGTTATTGGAACAGGAATTAAAAAAATAGCTTAGGGGCGCCTAGGTGGCGCAGTGGATTAAGCCACTGCCTTCAGCTCAGGTCATGATCTCAGGGTCCTGGAATCAAGTCCTGCATCAGGCTCTCTGCTCAGCAGGGAGTCAGCTTCCCTCTCTCTCTCTCTCTCTCTGCCTGCCCTCCATCTACTTGTGATCTCTCTCTGTCAAATAAAGAAAGAAAGAAAATCTTAAAAAAAAATGGAATGACTGTACTTTTAAAAAAATAGCTTGAAAGGGGCGCCTGGGTGGCTCAGTGGGTTAAGCCGCTGCCTTCGGTTCAGGTCGTGATCTCAGGGTCCTGGAATCAAGCCCCACATCGGGCTTTCTGCTCAGCAGGTAGCCTGCTTCCCTTCCTCTCTTTCTGCTCGCCTCTCTGCCTACTTGTGATCTCTCACTGTCAAATAAATAAGTAAAATATTTTTAAAAATAGCTTAAAAGTATATGATAAAATAATGATATACATATACAAAGAAAAGATACTATACTGTGAATATAAATTAAGTGAAACTTGTTGAAATAAAGAATACAATAAATGGAGACTAAGATTAATATAGCTGTAAAATGAATAAATGAGTTGGAAAAAACAAACAAACAAACAAACAAACAAATTAATGACTTCTGCCCAAATGCCGCAGAAAAGAAAACAAAATAAAGAAAATATTTAAATAAGTACTGAGATAAATTTTGGAGAATTAAAGAAAGATAAAAATTACCAGACTTAAAATGATGCCAAACATGAGAAATCAGAAACAAAACAAAACAAAATCCACACACACACACAACCACTCATATACATTATGGTGAGTTTTAAGAATATCAAAAACATAGAAGAGCATAAATGATGCCCAAGAGAAGAACAGATCACCTAAAATGTACAAGAATAATACTGACAGCAGAATTCTCAATAGTAATAGCATATAAAGGAGACAGCTGGGGGTTTGTATAGATGGAAAAGATATTTGAAACTAGATATTATACATCAAGCCAAATTATTGATTAAATTTGAGAGCACAGTAAAAATACAATGAAGCATGTTAGGTCTTAGAACATTTATCACACAGAGACACACATTTTAGAAAAATTCCTTGGAGGACAGCTCAATTTAGATAAAGAAAACAGAATTATGTACTCAAAGGCACATTTTGAAGGAAGAATTGAATATAGTCTGCACTGCAAATATTCTTTAATCGTATGTTCTGATTTTCCTAAATTTAAGAAGTATTTGTTCAAATATTTATATTTAAATAAACCCTAGGAGACTTTTTCTTGGATTCTGGAAAATCAGTCCATTTGGATACAAATCTTTTTGTCACTGATGGAAATTTTGATAGCCCTTAACAGTGGAATGCCTAATGTATTGTTACAGCAATTGTAATTTGCCAATACATGGGTGATGTGTGTGTGTTGTGTGTGTTTATTATTATTTTTGATGGTTTTACTCTTCTATGAGATTTTTAAGTAGACATAATTTTAATAAATAATGATTTGTTGAAATTTATCTGAGGTTATATATAATAAAATGAAATTTGTGTGAACTAAAGAAGTGTGTCTCCATTTTTTTTGTTTTAAGAGTAGACTGGTCTTTAAAAATTGTCCAAAGAAGTACATTATATTCATTATTAAATTTGATAATATACAATAAAGTATTTATGGGCATATGGAACCATATCAAATTCTACTATTAATTCATATTAATAATTACCATAAGAGGAAAAAGGGATATTTTTCAAAATGAAAATTAGCGTATTTTTCAGAATATGATATAGTGTTATTCACTGAACAGAGGGAACAAATGTCAAAGTTTAACACAGTTTACAGAATGTTTTAACATAAATTGAAATTTAAATCTGACCCAATTTCACAGTTTTAAGTAAAATGGTAGCACTTATAGTTGGGGATGCCCAGCTTGCTCAGGGCGGAACACCGCCCCTTCACAGAAGCTGGGCAGCGGGGGATACCTCGCTTGCTCATGGCGGAATGCAGCCCCCTCACAGAAGCTGCGCTGGCTGGAAGCCCGGCCGGCCCAGGGCGGAATGCCGCCTGCTTCAGGAAAGCGGAGCACCCGGGAACGACAGGTTAGCTCAGGGTGGAATGAAAACCGCCTGCCTCCCTTATCCGCCATAGAGCCTTTCTCTTCCCAGAAGTGCCTGTTGTTAGTTAGAAGAGTTCTTTCAATGTGCTTGTTTAACTATAAACTTTATCCTCCTTCTTGCTTGTCAGCAAGATGGGATTAACATTTGACCTTCCTCAATCCTTCTATTGGCTATTGTTTTCTATCCAATAAAAGTGAGACTGTAGAGTTGCTCTTGGCAGACGTCCTTTTCGACTGTTGTCCCCTGCTCCCAGTCTTTTCCAGCTGACTGGTTTGTGCCTAATTCTTCTCTCGTCGCCATCTGGAAGCGGCACCCAAGCTTTCTTGGGCTTCCTGTTTTTGGTGTTCTGTTCCACTCATCTCTGCCACCGCCCCCAGGTCCTCAAAATGGTTTTCTATGGTATCTTCCAGAAAACTTCTGATGTCCTCTTTAGTATGTAGGCTACATCAGTAGGGAATAGCGTTAAAACCTCTTCTGTTCCATGTGGATATTCACGTCGTTGAGCACCGCTTGGTCAAAGTCTGCCCTTTTCTGTTGGTCTGTTTTCTCTGGTCACTTCAGGAGTCCTTTTGTAAGAAATCCTATCCCATCAGATGCTCCTCTCACTCTCTTTCTCCCTTACTCTTGCTCTGGCTTCTTTCTTCAGATTTGCCAGGGAATGACGAGTCCTTTTCATTCCTATGAAGATAGAAGAATTGGCTAATCCACAGATAACATTTTTAGTGATATACAAGTGTATATATAATAACTGATATGGAGATGTACATGTGCACCTACATATATATTCTTTAATCTATAAAGTATGGAGGTTGGATTAAGTCTGAAGTCTCTCATACAGCTTGATAACCTGTGACTCTTTGATCAATAACTTCCATTTTCCCACAGGTCAGAGAAATGGAAAAAAATGCACATATGAACATATGTAGCACGTTAAAAAATGATCACAAATCCTATGACTCCCCATTCCCTTTGATTCACATGGGCTATGTGACTGTGTTAAACAGTGAAATAAACGTGTCAGTTTCAGGCCCAAGTCCAAAGGAACCCCTCTCTTGGAACATTTGCTATTGGAGCTCTGAGTGGACAGGAAATAAGTCCAACAACCTTGTTACAAAGACTGCACGGAAGTGGAGGGCCATCTGAGCCTCATCTCCCAACTGTACCCATCAAAGTGACAGGCATGTGCATAAAGTCATCCTGAATCCTCTAGACCAAGCAGCCTCCTGCTGAAGGCCACCACCCACTGACCTCAGTTAATGCCGTATTAAGCATAAAAATTGCTCCATGAGATCCTGCCCTAATTTCTGACCCCCAAAACATATGTAATATGACAAAAGGGTTGTTTTAAGCCCCCAAATTTTGAAGTCATTACATAACTAATTGGGTAACATGGCAAATACGTATCCAAACTAATGTAAATCAAGGAATATGTTTAAAGGCACCAAGTTATCTTAAAAAGTTCTCTGAACACACAGAAAAACAGAAAGAGACCCATAACTACAGAGAACAAATTGATCGTTTCCAAAGAGGAGGCAGCGGGTGGACAGGTAAAATGCGTGAAATGCAGTGGGAGATAACAGGCTTCCAGTTACAAAATTAATAAGTTGCAGGACGAAAGGCACAGAATAGGGAATATGGTTGGTGGTCCAGTACGGCGAGCACAGCATAACATACAGACTTGTCAAATCTTGTTGTTTTATATCTGAAACGAATGCAACATTGTGGGTCAGCTATAATTCAATTAAAAAATCAAAGGAAGTTTAAAAAAATTAAGAATGAGCTCTGTTATCCAAATAGGACATACGAGATGGATTTCCCATCATACCATAAATTGAAAACGACTTCTTTTGATAGAACAATGCTTTCCTTAGTCTTAGTCCCTACTCCCTCCACAAAAACAAAATTTCAAAACAAAACAAAAAAACAAAAAACAAAAAAAACAACTACTTTTGAAAAACAGCTTGGTATTTTGAAAATTATAACTGCAGTGAGTGATGAGAGTGAAAACAAACTGATAATCCACGTTTCCTCATTTCTTATCCCTTTTATGAAGATGAACAGTAAAATCATATGTAAGAATTAACCAGAGAGAGGTCCATTTTCCACTCACTATAATCAAGCTGGAATTCTCAACTATTATTTAGTATTAGTTGATTCTGGTCGCAAATGCAAATATGGTTTCACTTCTTGGGCACATGAGGAAGATTTGGTTGGTGAAACAGACATACTAGGTTGGCCCAGGCCTGCACTGCCAGGGTTCAGAAAATTGCAAGATACAACCTGACACTTAAAACTTCCCATCAACAACTACCGCTGCCCCCCCAACATCTTGTTTCTTCCCACAGACAGCTCATACTGAGACCTGTCCACTGTCAGGGTCAAGCTAAAGGGGGATGCCCACAAACTAGGTGGGAAATGAGAGGATGCAACTGCAGCTCTCTGGGGATGCCTAAGGCCACTGAATGCCCCGTCATGATTCTCCAGCACAGATGGGGGCAGCCTGCACCACGTGGGTGGAGCTCTAGGACACAGAAAGTACTGGAGTGGCAGTCAACAAAGAAATGTGTTTGTGTAATATATAAATCCCCATAGGGTTGTCAATTGGTGGGATTCACTTTTTCTAACTGTTCACCCCATGACATACAACTTCAGGAAACCCAGAGCCCATGGATTATTGTTGAAGGGCACATTCGGACTCAATCAAAGTGTAACTAAGCGTAATCATACAAATAAATACAAATATCATTAAAAAATAAATACCACCTCAAACTTTCTTTTTCATTCCCAAATGAGCTTTTATGGGTTTTAATATCAATTAATGTGCTTATAGAACTGGTAAAAAAAAACAGTCAATGATGAAATTTTAAAATTACCACTCTGCTTTCCCTAATTTCTGTTGATGTACTTTTATCTCACACAAAAATGAATTACTAAGGAATAAATCATACTTCACTGAACACGTTTCAGCTGAAATGATGCACCAAGATGTACAGCTTTGGTCAGGCTTATACTGTTGTTGTCAACATAGTATATGGGGTGTAAGAGCTACTGTCTTTTCCTTCTCCCATGAATATTAGTCCTAACAGATTCTTCACGTGGAAAGAAAACTTAGTCTAGAAGATACACTAATTCCTCTCCTCCCTGGTGAAAAATACTGTTAGAGGTATTAGTTTTAGATAGAGAAGCAAGTTCACTTTGGAAAAAAGCACACACACACAAAACCCTCCAACATGACCTTTAATACAGTGATAAGGGTGAAAGTGTAAACTTCATTTGGAAACAGCACTCAAAATACTGTTTTGAAGGGGCTTTACAACAGCGGTATACTCTTTGAAAAGATTTTTCAGATCAACTGATTGAATCATATTTAATTTACCTAGGGACAATTAGATAAAATTTAAAATTCCAAACAAAAACTTTTAGGACACAAATAAAATTATATGTGCTTTTATTCCTGCAACTATCTCCAAAATCTAATATTCAATGGTTTAAATTGCTGCATTTCTCATTTGCAAGGCAGATGAAGAGAGGAACACAGCAGACACATGTGAGATGAGGTGTGAGGCATAAAAGGGAGCACAGGAGGCAACTGACCAGCTGAATAGCGACTGCCCCAAAGATGACCATATCCTGAGCCCAAGAAGCTCTGAGTACTTTACCTTACCTGGCAAATGGGATTTAGCAAGCATGATTAAATTAAGGTGTGAGGGGGGAGAGATTATCCTGGATTACCTCGGTGGTCCCAATGTAATCATGAGGATCCATAAGGAGACAGGAGGATCAGAATCAGAAGGCAATGTGAAGTTGGAAACAGAGGGATAAAAGGTGGTGCAATGAAGGGCCACAAGTCAGGGAATGCAGGCAGCTTTAGAAGCAGGACAAGGCAAGAAAGTGGATTCTCCTCTAGAGCCTCCAGAAGGAACACAGGCTGCTAACACCCCGATTTTACCACACTGAGACTGATTTTTGAACTTCTGACCTCCAGAACTGCAAGATAATCAATTTGTGTTGTTTCAAGCCACTGAGAATTTGTCATTTGCTACAGTGGCACTAAAAACTATTAGAAGAACTCACTGAGACATATTGAGTCTGTACAATGGCAGGGACCATTTCTAG
This sequence comes from Mustela nivalis, assembly GCF_964662115.1. Lineage (NCBI taxonomy): Eukaryota > Metazoa > Chordata > Mammalia > Carnivora > Mustelidae > Mustela > Mustela nivalis. The sequence continues at coordinate 22,874,686 of NC_139022.1, read as the reverse complement.
GTAGGACTATCTTCAGGGTGTGGTAGTACTGGATCTGGAGAGTTGACTGCCAGCATCCTTCCTCCCTCCCCCTCCCTGAACCCCAGTGCACTGTGTGCCTCCTCCACTGCAGCCCAGGTGACTCACAGGAAGCTGGCCCCATCCACACTACAGGGAAGGGGTCTGTCATGGAAGCCAGTCATGTTCTTCCTGGGCCATTCACACAGCCAGCTGCACGACAGTCAGTGCCTTGTTACTGTTCTATGAGAGACAGTAACCTAGGTTGTCCCACACACACAAACGGGAAGGGCTTTACAGAAATATCTGGGTTGTCTCTGAATGTGAACAAGAAAAGCAGTGCCCCCACTGCGGGCAGCCATCACACAGTCAGCAGGGGGTGGAAGACAAACTGGCCAGAGGGAAAGGGCACAGTAGGGAAAAATGGAGAAAATCATGGAGACAGTGTGAATAAAACACATTCTCTGCAAGCACTGCCATGAGCTGCTTCTTCATGAGATTGAAGGTTTTTTTTTTTTTTTTTTTTTTTTAATCTTTAAGACAGTTTGAGTTAGGATGAGACAACCATCCAAACTGATTCAGGAGGTCAGACTTTACGGAAACTAAGAAATCCAGATAATAAAAGTAGATGACTCACATGTGTGAAAAGTTTCCTTTCCCACTAAGGGCAGGGGGAAAACTAGAACCTTCAATTTGTGGCTATTCCATTATTCTTGCTATTTTTCATCACTCAAATGTATTTTTCAAGAATGAGGAAATTATTCTCAATAAATACAGTGATGGTTCCCTGAAAATTTGTAACCAAGTAGGGAACAGTCAGAGTCTCTAAACAGATTGTTTTGAATTGACTTAACAATCACACAAAATAGACTGTAAAATTTATCAAAGAGTGGGGCTGAGTTTCTTATATATGATTTCATGCAAATTTTTGTCTACCTGATGATTTTTAGTTTTTGTCTACAGGGTGGGTGAATAAAGGTGTCTCAACATGGTCCAGAACTAATGGTGTTCCCTGGCTCACTATGAAATCCAGGGTCATTTCTGTTTCCTTTTCCATGAACTTCTCCTTCCTCTCATTTGGTCTGTTTTTCAATCGGACTGTTTGTCTTCTTCTCAATTTGTAGGCACGTCAGAGACATGAACTCCTTGAACAGCTGATGTTACAGATGCTTTTCACAGCCTGTTGCCCACATGCAGCTTTACTCGTTTTTGATATACAAATCTTTTTCAAATTTTTAAAATAAAGTGGCATGTCATTTCTTCTATGGTCTGTGGGTCTTATCTCTATCTAAGGTAGTCTACCACTTCCCAAATTTTTACATGCCCCTAGATTGTCTCCAAATTCTTTATCATTTTGTTTGTAGAGTTAGAACTTAAACCAATTTACAAGGTTAATCAATCTGACATCTGCTTACATATGTGATAGGAAGCAAGAGTTCTAAGAAAGAGAGTTCTTTCAGCTCTGAGGGATAGAGCTTAAAGTCAATATTCAATGATACTCTGTCTCATTTTCTAGAAGGAACTGGTGGTTTCTGTTTGGAACTCTGACAATTTTTTCTTAGTCCCTGAATGTCAAATAGGTTTACGTCTGTTTTGGTTTGAGTCTGTTCAGCTAATTCTCCCTGGGACTTGAAGGCTTTATGAACTGAAGGCATGACTGTTTTTCAGCTCAAGTAAATGCTGCATTAGTTCAGTTATAACTTCTGTTATTTTCTCCTTTTGTCCTCAGGGTACTTGCAAGGTAGATTTGGACCTGACCGCAGATCTTACTTATTCGTTTCTCATTTCCATCTCTTTGAAATTTTCCTCAGTGTTCTGGGATATTCCTTTGGAAAATCAATTTTGTGGGGCACCTGGGTGGCTCAGTGGGTTAAGCCACTGCCTTCAGCTCAGGTCATGATCTCAGGGTCCTGGGATCGAGTCCTGCATTGGGCTCACAGCTCGCTGGGGAGCCTGCTTCCTCCTCTCTCTCTGCTTGCCTTTCTGCCTACTTGGGATCTCTCTCTGCCAAATAAATAAAATCTTTAAAAAAATCAATTTTGTTCTCAGCAGTGATCATTACTGTTTGCAGGGTTCCTATTACATGTTACAACTAGTGAATTTAAGTTTCAAATCTTTCTTGTATTTTTATGTTTTAAAAGATTTATAAAATTTATTTGACACAGAGAGACAGAGAGAAAGTGAGCACAGACAGGGAGAGTGGCAGAGGGCAAGGGAGAGGGAGAAGCAGACTCCTCACTTAGCAGGGACTCCCCACCCCCCACCACAGGGTTTGATCTCTGGCAGACATTTAACCAACTGAGCCATCCACGCACCCCAAAGCTCCCTTTCAAAATCTTCAGTAAGTATTTTGCTGCTCTTTACTGTAACTGTATCCCCCTCAGACTTCTTGACAATAAGTTTGTCTAGCTCTGTAGTCAGTTCTTAATCAATGAGGACACGTGCTCTGGACCTCAGTTTGGTGCTCCTCCACCAAGGTGCTACCTGCCACTCAGGTGTGTGAACTCTTGCAGCTCAGGCCTAGTCACACTTTTGGGAACTCTGGGGCATCAGCGAAGCTACTCTAAGGGGACCATGCTTTGTGCATAAAAGCAGGCCCCTGCCATGAAGCAGCTCCTCTCAAACCTCCCCAAGTTGTCCTTCCTTACACAGCACAAAGTCTCTAAGAAACTCAACCTGCTGGGAAAGCCCATTTCTCTATGACCAAGGACCACAAGAGAGGGAAGGTATACCATGGGCCCCACACAGAAAGAGGTCTTCACTGAAAGCCTTCTAAAGAGAGTCTGCCTTTTCTTCCAGGCATTCCATCATGGCACCTCAAAATCCTGAGATCTCTTCCACTGCTCCCTCTGAGATGCCAAGAGGCACTTGGCAGTCAAATAGGTCCTTCCCACAGCCCACCTACATGATTATTGAGGGCCTGCCTGGTGCTGGGGATGGGTGAAGGCAACACGGGCCCCTGGTCTTATGCTCTGATGTCACTGGCTCTTGAGCAAAGGAAGGAAAATGAGAGGGTCCAGGAGACTGCACACAACATCATGTTTTCAGAACATCTTTCTGGCCCCCAAGATCACCTTGTCATGGCAATGTCAGCAGGGCATGGCAAGTGCTATCTCAGAAGTCCCTCTGACACCTCAGCAACAGAGAGAGAGCCCACCCATAAACATAATCCCTAGAACCAGCATCCTTTAGGAACCAAAACCCCTATGAGTCAATTACTTTGGTATGTGTTAGTGTATTTTTACCTATGTAAAATATAAGAAAAAGAGGAATGACATACCTGTATGATTTGGGGCAGTAGAGCAACTCGATTTTGAGTGTTTTGGATTATAGCTAGATACGTTTTTCCAAAAAGAAATTTATAATCCATTTAATAAAAACAATGTGAATTGCCATGTATGGAATTTTATACTATAAATGTTTTCATTGTCTTGAGTTGTAGTAATGTACATACACTGGCGCTGGTCTCAAATGGGGGATGTCTGGAAGGAAACAGAATACATGATTAGGGGAGTGAGTGTAAGCCACCACCCTAAACAGTTCAATTTCTCACAAACATATACCTCAGCTATATATTTGATTGGATGAATATCAACTAAAACTTTAAAATTAAAGTACCAGAAATTATTAGGGATGACATTTTTTGGTAGAATTGTTTCTGATACTGCCTTGTGACCTGACAAAGGTGGGATGGTGACTCCTGTTACTGCTTGCTTATTATAGCTATGGCATACAGCCGTGGAAGTACTAAGTACTAAGCCACTAGAAAATTTGAGAAAGGATAATCAATTCTAATAGTAAGGATATTTTCACATACATTATAACTAATTTAATATTTTAGGACTGAAACAAATCTAGAAGAATGTACAGACATTCTTCATCATTTCAGGTACTTTAACATCCAATACTACCCTAATCAAATCCATGAGACTTTAGTTTTATAGCCTTTTCCTTGTAGATGAATCTGAAGAATAGAATCAGTATAAACTACTTTATGTCTGAAAAAATTCATCTTTGAATTTTGACTTGACCAGCTCCACAGAATTAATAACAAGTCCCTTTCTTGGTGCAGCCACATTGGGAAACAGTGTGGAAATTCCTCAAAAAAATTAAAATGGAGCTGCCCTATGACCCTGCAACTGCACTCGGTATATACCAAGAAGATACAGATGTAGTGAAAAGAAGGGCCATCTGTACACCAATGTTCATAGCAGCAATGGCCAAAGTCACTAAAGTGTGGAAATAACCAAGATGCCCTTCAATGGATGAATGGATAAAGATGTGGTCCATATACAATATGGATTATTATGCCTCCATCAGAAAGAATGAATACCCAACTTTTGTATCAACATGAACTGGTCTGGAAGAGATTATGCTGAGTGAAATAAGGCAAGCAGAGTCAATTATCATATGGTTTCTTACTTCTGGAGCATAAGGAATAACACAGAGGACATTGGGAGATGGAGGGGAGAAGTGAGTTGAGGGAAATTGGTGGGGGAGACAAACCATGAGAGACTGTGGACTCTGAGAAGCAAACTGAGGGCTTTAGAAGGGAGGCAGGTAGGGGGTTGGGTGAGCCTGGTGATGGGTATTACGGAGGGCACATATTGCATGAAGCACTGGGTGTGGTGCATAAACAATGAATTCTGGAACACTGAAAAGAAATAGAATAATAAAAAAAAGTCCCTTTCTCCTTTAAATTTCATAATCAGTACAAAAAGTTACATGGTATTGGACTTGAGCTACTACTTGCTGTATGTCCAGCTCTCTTACTTTCTTTTTTTTTTATTTTCAGCATAACAGTATTCATTGTTTTTGTACCACACCCAGTGCTCCATGCAATCCATGCTCTCTATATTACCCACCACCTGGTACCCCGACCTCCCACCTTTTATATACCTGGAGGCACTTGCATGAGGCAGACAAGTTCTCAATAAAGAACTTTAATTCAATATATTAAAGTATACTATGTTTTCCACAGTGAATATAGACTATTTATCAAATCAGAATCAAGTTCTGAAAAAAATACCCATATACAGATAGCTAACAAATACACAGCCCGGTACCTCTAAAGGTTAGTACTTCTACATATTTCAAAAGGCATCAAGTTTTTGCTGCTTTCCCCTGATCCAAGCATGCACATTTGTGTGTATGTAAGTAAACACCCAAAGACAACTGAATTAGTAGTCCACATTCACCACATGGATTAATGCCTGTTGTGATCTCTTTCCCTCCCAAATTGTTTCTGATTATTCACTTTAACTAATTTTGCCTGCTTTCCAATAATAGGGAGAAGAAAATTTGCTTCCCCACCCCAGCACCAATCAAAGGGATACTTATGTCCTGTGAGCCTTCATTTTTCATAGGGGAAAACAAACAAACAAACAAACAAACAAAAACCCAAAAAACCCTGAGCAGTGAAACTAGAAATTCCCTCATGTTTCCTTCCTTTCTGGAGCTTACTGCCCTTAGGTTGCACAGTTGCCCAAATATTGGCCCCTCCATAAGAAGCTGTAAGTAGCACGTAGTGGATGAAAGATCCAGGATAAAAGGAAGGGCTACTCTGGGCAGTTGCATGGCCTGGGATGGTCTGCCTCACCACTGGGCAAGGTCTGGGGTCTGGGGTCACCGTACCTCAACACCGTTAAGAGAAGACTTCAACGAGAATGTTTATTTCAACATCTTTGCATGAGAAAATAAACACTGCCTTCAATAAACAGTTTCAATTAAAAATTAAAATTTTAAAACTTAATTTTAAATATAATTATACCAAGAAGAATCATGACACATGTTGAATTATTTTAGGAGCCACAGTCTTCCTGAGGTACAAATAAATAGTTTGTACAAATAGGTAAAATCATTTATTAGGAAACTTTAAACCTCTTACAATAAAGTTACCATTAAATATAAGAATAAAGTGACTATTTTGCTTAAAAATAAACAAAGGTCACTTTGAAAGAGAATGGCAGCTTCCCTGTGGACATCCTCTATACCCAGCCCAATCAGTACTTACCAAGTACAAGTTTGTAGATTTTGCTAAGATGGTAAATGATGGAAATAAATGAGGAAGACAATATTTTCAAAACAGTGTAAAAAGAACTTTAAAACAAGTATCTTGATTCTCCTTATTCTTCCACTCTAATTTGTAGCCTTTGGATAATATGTGGGAAAGAACATATATACATTTAAATTTTAACTTAAATGTCTACTGAAATAAAATGCTATCTTATTAAAATTCCTATCCGAAATTAAAAAAAAGTCATGGTGACAAATAATGTTGACAATCATGTAATGTAATCCTATCTTAAAACTCAAATTATGCTAAGAATGAATATTTCAAAACTAAATGGTTTACTTTGTTAAAAATATTCTGAGTATTAAAAAAATCACCCAATGGTATCATGTTTTTAAACTCATTCTACTCATCATGCCTGTATTTTATCCTACCAGTTCTCTCTAATGACTTAGCATTCTTTCTTGTCTGCTGTCCTCTCTCATTTCCTTTCACCAGCACCAAAAACACAAGACTCCAAAGTCCTGAGAGCAGACTGGAGTATCCCTTTGCCTTCTAGAAGCTGTGCATTTTGACCCTACTGGTCCATTCCACCTGCCCAATAGGCAAGATTGCCCAATAGGACAGTGCAGTCAGGAAGGGAGGCAAGGACAGAATCTTGAGGGATAGCAGAGAGAAAGAATCACCTTAAGAAAACTGGCAAGAATTCCTATCTTACATTGAGGTCTTCCATCCATTTTGCGTTTAATATTTTGTTCTAATAACACAACTCTGGGTGGGCTCCGAGATGGCTCCTCAGTGGGGACACATCACCAGGAAGACCACACCATGATTAGAATTTAGAATCTTCGGCACCCCCACCCCAACCCCTACATTCCCCCAGAGAGGGGAGGGGGCTAAAAGCAGAGCACATCTATGTAAGGAAGCCTCCATAAAAATCCTCATAGCAGGGACGCCTGGGTGGCTCAGTTGGTTAAGCAGCTGCCTTCGGCTCAGGTCATGATCCCAGCGTCCTGGGATCGAGTCCCACATCGGGCTCCTTGCTCAGCAGGGAGCCTGCTTCTCCCTCTGCCTCTGCCTGCCATTCTGTCTGCCTGTGCTCGCTCTCTCCCCCTCTCTCTCTTTGATAAATAAATAAAATCTTTAAAAAAAAATCCTCATAGCAGGGGTTTCAGGAAACTTCCAGGTAAGTCAACATATCCAGGTACCAGGAGGGGGATAAAACCCAGCTCCACAGGAATAGACATTCCTGTGCTTGGGACCCTCCCAGACTGTGCCCTTTGTGTCTCTGCATCTGACTGTTCATCTGTATCCTTTATCATATCTTTCATAAATTGCAAATGAAAACAAATGTTTCCCAGAGTTCTGCGAGCCACTCAGTTGAACCGGAGGAGGAGTTGAAGGAACCTCTGATTTGTAGCCAAGTTGTAGAGAAGTTGTGGGTAACCTGGGCTCCTCCTACTTATGACTGGCACCTGAATGTGATGGAACAGTCTCACAGGACTGAGCCCTTAACCTGTGGGATCAGATGCCATATCAAGGCAGACAGTGTCAAAGCTGAGTAAAACTACAGGACACCCAGTTGGTGTTGCAGAGTTGCCTGGTGAGGGAAAAATCCACAGCCTCAGCCACAGTGTTAGAAGTGAAGTGTTCTGTGTGAATATGGTAATATAAAAGCCGATGGGAGAACTGAAATGTTTGCTTGACATACACTCTCACACAAAATATTATGTATGCCAGGTCTTTGCTGATGTGATATAGCACATATTCAAGTTCTAGTGAAATATCATAAAGAGTCAACTCAAAAAACAAACAAACAAACAGACAAACAAGCAAACATACAAAATATGGATGAGCTGGGAGAAAATAAGCAATGTTTCCTCTTTCCTATCAAGAGAAAGACCATTCCTGAATTATCCAAGATTTTGCTTTTACCTGAATAACCATACAGTTCAATAGTACTTAAAGGAAAAACCATGTTTGGTCCTCAGCGATCCTTTCCCCTGATATGGCCGGCAAGAGTGGAGTGATTCTTGTGGATATATCTTTGCTCCAGAGTGGGGAAAAAAAGGAGTTCTTTCACCAATGTTCAAAGGGTTTTTAAAAAATGGCCTTCATTAAAATACATCTGCCCCTCCTTTGGAACCTGCTCACGCTACACTCCAGGCCAGCGAGCATCAAGGGGTTGGAAATACGGTACAAACTCCCATGAAGCCACCTTTCCCTCTAAACTATTCTTCTCTCTGCCAAATTCTGCTTCGGTCAGCCTAAGGATCAAATACCTGTCTTTGGGCAATAAAGTGATGTGCATTAATCAATCATTGGCCCTAACTGGCAAGTTCCTTAAAAACTCATGGGACACAGATGGTTGCCATGACTTTCCCACGAAGCAGCTACTGTCTTTCCATGAATGCGGCATGAAAATACAGGGCTGGGTGAGCAGATGAATGTCCACTCATGAAACAATCATGCTGAGGACAATAAACAGTAGTTTTGGATGGCAGATTTAAATTTCATTCACAGCCAAGAAAACACTCCAGATACATGATGTGTCTCCACTTCCTGTTGTTTCCAACATCTGAGTCCTCCCTTCCATTCCTGTTTCCACCACTTCAGTAAATGTCTCCCATCCTCATTGCATATAAAAAAGGCTCTGATTCTTTCTATTCTAATGTCTGTAAGACATTACTGTGAACAAGAGCAGGGGATAATTCCTCCTCCAAACCCATCTACGAAATAAAGGGTTCTATTCAGGATCATGACAAGCTGAGGAATCCCTCAAGAGAACTTCCAGAGTCATTTCAACCTGTAAGGCTGGCTAAAATGTTCCTCACCATCCACCACACCAGGGCTAGGACTGATGAGTGTCTCCACCATGCAGGTCCCTAAGAATGACATGATCGCTGGGAAACCAGGCACAAGGCAAGCAAAAATCAGCACCTGCTCTTCTGCAAAGTTTGTCTGAAGTGCTTGAAGCCACAGAAGAAACAGATTCACTCCTTCAGATCTTACCTAAAAACAAAATTAAAGGTGACAAAGTTAAACACATGTTTATGCAGAGATGCACTGCAATGCAGATTCAGTTCTGAGAAAGAAAAACTAGAAGTTAAAGGTACCGTTAAACTCCTGCACCAAGTTCTTAGTGACAAGAAATCAAGCGTGCTGCAAGAAGCCCAAGGGTGAAGAGTTGGGGTCTGGAGCCACAGTGCCTGGTTCCAATGCAGGCTCTGCTTTTTGCTTTTTGCTTGCTTAGCTGTGGCCAGTGGAGAACCACCAAACTTCTCCCTTTGCATCAGTCTCTACCTCTGAAAAATAAGGATGATAAAAGAATTTACCACAAAGTGTTTGCACAGGGATAAGTGACTTACAACAGTGCCTGTATCATCAACTGTCATTTAATCACAAAAATAATGCAAAGACAATCATCCTCCAAATTTACAGTGTGCTTTGAATAGGGTTTTTTCTATAATATGCTTATGTATCATGGAAAGTTCTTGAAAAATCTCAGAGCTAAATAAGACCTTAAAGACCTGGCTCAGTTATTTGACCTTGAAACCCATTCATCAGGCATTTCTACACCAGCCCTCCTTTTTTTTTTTTGCCTGTGCAGGTAGCTACCTTGAGGGCTACCGCCAAATCATCACTTCCACAAAGAACCATTCAGAAATTTCTCGAACTCATATCATTGCTGGACTTCTGGCATAAGTCCATTGTTCCTGGTGGATGCTTCCAGTAGTAGGAAATGGAACATGCTCAATGAGGGCAGGGGGTTGTGTTTGACTTGCCCACTGCCATATCTCCAGCACCTAGAAAGGTGCCTGAAACACATAGCTGGCATCCAGTAAACGTGTGCAATAAATGAGTGAACTAGACAAAAATAGATATGCACTGGTAGACGTGGCCTGTGGAGTACAGCTTCAAAAGCAGGAGAGTATTGAGAGTCCTACATGGTAGGTTGCATGGCACTGAGTTAAAGAAAATGGGTCCTACAATCAGACCAAAGGTTAAACCTCGAAAGTTGTGCGAACTTGGACAAGTCACCTACAAGAACAAAGACCCCTGTCTTCTATTGATAACAGCTGGGAAGAGAGAATCCATTTCAGACGAAAGGGGACACAGGATGGCTGTGTACGACACTTATATTGTGGTCAAGATAGCAGTGTAAATTCACTTCATGGGGTCCCACACCATTATCCCTCACTACCATTTGAATTACATGGTAATAAGAGATGAAATATATATATATATTTTTTTTTCAGTGTAACAGTATTCGTTGTTTTTGCACCACACCCAGTGCTCCATGCAATCCGTGCCCTCTCTAATACCCACCACCTGGTTCCCCCAACCTCCCACCCCCTACCCCTTCAAAACCCTCAGATTATTTTTCAGAGTCCATAGTCTGTCATGGTTCACCTCCCCTTCCAGTTTCCCTCAACTCCCTTCTCTCCATCTCCCCTTGTCCACCATGCTATTTGTAATGCTCCACAAATAAGTGAAACCATATGATAATTGACTCTCTCTGCTTGACTTTTTTCACTCAGCATAATCTCTTCCTGGAAGAGATTATATATATATATTTTAAAAGATTTATTTACTTACTTATTTATTTGACAGAGAGAGATCAAAAGTAGGCAGAGAGGCAGAGAGAGAGGAGGAGGAAGAGGGCTCCCTGCTGATGCAGGACTCAATCCCAGGACCCTGAGATCATAACCTGAGCTGAAGAAACAGGCTTAACCCACCCACTTAGCCACCCAGGTGCCCCTAGATTAAACACATATATTTTTTAAAGATTTTATTTATTTATTTGGCAGACAGAGATCACAAATAGGCAGAGAGGCAGGCAGAGAGAGAGGAAGGGAAGCAGGCTCCCTGCTGAACAGAGAGCCTGATGTGGGGCTCAATCCCAGGACCCTGGGATCATGCCTTCAAGCCGAGCCGAAGGCAGAGGCTTTAACCCACTGAGCCACCCAGGCACCCCTAGATTAAATATATATTTTTTTAAGAGAAGAGAAAAGTTAGCAAGTGAACCTCGGTAAAAAACAAAACAAAACAAACAAAACCCAAAACTGACAAACATCTCCATGAAGCAGCAACCGCAGAAATTCTCAGTGATGCACAGATGTGTAGCGACAGGAAAAGATGTCTGGAGGCTGACTTCAAGGAGGACAAGTCGCTCCCACTGGAGATAAAGGCAGACAGAAAGGCCTGCTCGCTTGCTGCCTGAAGCCAGAACTTCAACTGGGCTGCGGACTTGATTGCACACCACTTGCTTCACCAGAACACTGTGAGGTTTCCAGTAGCTCATTACATCTAAACACTACTGCCTCCTTTAACAAGGTTTCCCTTCCAGATTGCCCCTGACTTACAGGGATAGGCAGTAGGTGTCCCTCCACGTGCTCCTTCCAAATTCTCTCCTCTCTCTGCTTTCTTCTGATCCACTTTTTATTTATGGGCTAGCTTTATAGGATATCCCTTCTGTGATTAAACAGGTCTTAATAATTCTACCTTTTGTAAAGGAAGCCTTCCCCAATTATTTAGATGTTGATAAATATTTACCTCTGAATCTCCATAAATCATCACTTTATATGGCACCAACATGTAGAAAATAAGAATGAAGTTACCCAATTTTCAGAATGAACCATACAAATGACAACCTGCCATCTAAAGCCAGAGACAGAAAGAGAACATCTGCATAAACTAAAGTAATGCGGGTTCCTTATTCATTCATATTTATTATGCAAAATGGAAGTTTTAGGAAGATTAGAATAATGCATACTTGTTCTATTATATAGGCAACTAATCCTCTGTAGATGGTAATGTATCCATAACTCCATCTCCAATCTAGAATTTCTGAACACGAGGAGAGGGTATTAAAATCTCCTCTGTGGGAGGCAGAGCATTACAGTGTCTGGCTCTGGCCTTCCTGCTGCAGGATGAGACTTGCAATTAGTGATGGCAAATGGAATTCACAAAACATTTCTGGGCTTTAGAAGACATCGGAAAACTAGCAAAGGACTTAGAAAATGGTAGGAAAGGAAGCAGGAAGAGGGAGGTGGCAGAAACAAGTGAGCCAAAACCTGATCTGTAAGCAACAAGCTCAAGAGAAACAAATCAGGGTGCCAGAGAACAAATGCCATTTTCACTGCAGGATCTCTACAGGCCTGTGCCCTCCAGACCCCGTTCCCACCACACGGTAAGTTGGGGGAACTGAACCTGAGATTTCCTTAATAAACCAGGACCCTCAAATGGAACCAAAGTGATCCCAACCAAGATCACTCCCAGCCTCCTGGCAAAGGAAAGACAAAACCTCCAGTAAAAAACAGACAGACAAACAAACAAACAAACAAAAAAAACCACCAAAAAACAGAATTAAAAGAGATTACATCTATGTTCCAATAAATCTGGTCTCAAAATCCCTTCACAGAGCATGCAAGAAATGAGGCCACTGTGAGAGACAGAAGACTGAGGGAAAATAAAGACTTTAGACACTGGAATGATCAGATACAGAATAGAAAATATTATATGTTAATAGTTTAAGAACACAAAAGAGGTTTAAAAATGAAGAAGGATCAAGAGCCTATCAAAAGCAACAGGCCAAGTGTGAACATGGAACTGAAGGAAGTTAAACAGGGACCAAAAATCACTGAGACGTAAAACACAACAGAAAACACACCAGAATGGTGGGGCAGTAGATGAGCCCCGAATGAAGGACTTCACAACACTGCACCAAGAAGTGAAGACATTCCCCAGAATGCAACACAAGGAGGCAGGAGAAGAGGATGAACGCCAGCTTGAGAGACACGAACAACAGACGGGAGGTTTAAATAAGAATCCTGGGAAGTACAGCAGAAGGACAGAGTCAAAATTTCAGAAGAAAACAGCTGAGGATATTACAGAAATGATAAATCCAGAAATACAGGAAATGCACAGATACCAAGCAAGATGAGAAATCTTCAATTAAACATTTTGTGGTAAAGCTATAGAACACCAAAAACTAAGAAAAGGTTTTAAGGAAAAGGCATTTAAAGGAATGAACAGGGTGGAAACAGGGTTTAAAGCTGCTACAGTGGTAAGGAGATGCTAGTAAAATGGTACCTGTAAAGGGTGACAGGAGTATTTTTACTGCCACTACTGCTAATACTGTGTCTAATGCACATAACAACTGAAGACTGCGAAGGTTAAGCTGGAGCAGAAAAAAATTAAATGAATTATGACCCTCAAAAGAAGGATCATGTCGGGGCACTTGGGTGGCTCAGTGGGTTAAGCCTCTGCCCTCAGCTCAGGTCATGATCCCAGGGTCCTGGGATCGAGCCCCGCATCGGGCTTTTTGCTCTGCAGGGAGCCTGCTTTCTCCTCTCTCTGCCTGCCTCTCTGCCTACTTGTGATCTCTGTCTGCCAAATAAATAAATAAAATCTTTTTTTAAAAAAAAAGAAGGATCATGCCAATGAATTTCACAACTCTGGTGATCACTTTAAAAGCATCTCTTCTTTTTATCATAGCATTTGTATCATGTCCAGGATGAGATATTACAGCACACATGATAGAATATTTTAAAACAATAGTCCATTTTGCTCAAACTCCATGTTGAAAGCAAACGACTCTGTCAAACACTTTGAAGAAGGTAAAAGTAGTGGAACCATGTTTTGTCAAGAAAGCCCAGGGAGAAAAGCAGGTAGTAAAACCAAGTAGCAGTATCGAGGAAGGGCAGCCTCAGGAAGAAAATGAACACCGTTTTCTTCTGCTTTGTTCTCTTTTTTGTTTTCTTGTTGTTGGTATCTTTTTTTTTTTTTTTTTGGTCTTTCCCAGAAATCACTTCATATATATACATTTATCTGTTCAACTTCAGTGAAAGTTGGGAGGAAAAGGTGCCAGAACTTTTGAATGGTTGTCTTCAGCTGAGTGCTTATTTTCTTCCTTCAGTTTCTCTGGGGTTTCCCACTATTATTCAATAAACATGTGTTGCTTTCTGGCAGGGTAAAGCCAAATGCATTTTTAAAAGAAGTAATGGCAGGTCATCTGTCCATCCAGATCAGGAGAGAGCCCATACCAGAAAAGGCAGAGAGGGTAGTAGACTCCCCTCTGTGAGTTCCTGCCCTCTTGGTCTTTCCTCAGCCCTTGCTCTCTGCTATGTCTCTCCAGTCACACCCCAAACCCAGAGAAACAAAAGGACTCTTCAAAACTTAAACCCTGTGAGAAGGGCCACGCGGAGGCAAGGAGAGCCCTGTAAGACTCTGAGCCATGTGGTCTGTATCTGAGACTGCACATCTCCTTGAGCCACGTTCCATTCCCTCCATGCCTAATGTTGGCCTTGTGTTCTACAGAAGCAGTCAGGGCATCCATACACTCCTCTCTGTGTGCTTTTCTGTATACCTGATCCCATCTCAACCCACAACATCCAGCAGCATGCACCATCTGTCATCTCCCTTCAGTCAACCTGCAAATAGGTAAACACAGCCTGTAAAACCCACCCTTGTCCAAGCTATGTCTGGAGTTATGATCGTCTGTGTCTTTACCATCAAACTTTCTAAAAGGCTATTCTTGTGTGTGACCTCCATGGTATCACGCCCAGTCACTCTATCTCTATGTCTGGCTTAGGACTCCACTACTCACCTCCCATTTTCTTTCAGTACTCAGTGACAACCTCCTCGATCTACCCCCACCCCCTAATCAAGCTGCTTTGCAACTTTTCACATCATCGCACATTGCTGACATTTCATTCCTTGAAATCTCTCTTCTCTAGACATCTGTGCAAAAATGCCTTCCTGGCATCAAAGCCACGTCCCTCGCCTTCCATCCACTACTCCTTTATTCTTCCCCTTTATCTGCCCAAGAAAAGAAAGAATTACCCTAAATCCTTAACTGTCACTCTCTCTACAAGGAATATATCCCTTGGCAACAGCATGATTGCATCTCTCTTCCCCCAAGCACCCATTCCTACATTTTGACTGTCCAACCAGAACCTACACCTGCATGTCCAACAGACACCTCAACTCAGATTGCCTAAAGCTGCACTCCTCCTCTTACCTCCTGCACCTGGCTCCCTTCCTGAGTTGCCACGACTGTTGTGGCAGTTGACACATCAGACTCAACATTCTGAAAGCACAGAGGCACCCCTAAGCCTACTGCAGCATGTTTTTTCCATAGCGGAGATATGGAAGCAGCCCAAATGTCCAGCAACAGAAGACAAAGTGGTACATACACACAATGGTATATTACTCAGCCATCAAAAAGGATGAGATCCTGATATTTACTACAGTATGGATGTACCTAGAGGGTATTGTGCTAAGCAAAATAAGTCAGACAGAGAAAAACAAATACTGTATCTCCAGGGATGAATCCTTAAAAAATGCCCTACATATTCAAGTTTTAAGGCAGGACCAGAAGCAACAGTTTTAGCATATATCACCACGATATAAAATAAAATCTTTAAAAAAAAAAAAGGAAATAATAGGACAACAGCAATTAGGGTAAAAAGACTTAACAACTGTCTTGCTCAACATCACCAGCACCACACCAGCTACACGTCTGACCCCCAGACCAGCATAGCAGGTGTGAGGACAGGTCCAAGCAGAGAAAGTGCTACTTGTCACATTTTTTTGAAAAATGATAAACAGAAGGGATGCCTGGGTGACTAGGCTGGTTGAGCGGCCAACTCTTAATCTCAGCTCGGATCTTGATCTCATGGTGGTGAGTTTGAGTTCCACACTGGGCTCTGCACTGGGTGTGGAGCCTGCTTTAAACTAAACTAAACTAAACTAAAATAACACCTCTGTCAAAAGTACGTGAATTCACAACTTACATGTAAGTCAAGTTCTACTTGTTCTAAGACAGCATGAAAACCAAGATGTCGTTATCAAGACAGGAAGCAAGATAAATTGTGTATTCCATGTGCCGTGAGATGACTCTGACTGCATCCAAGTCAGCCATGGCCCTCCACACATCTGCAAGAGAGGGTATATTATCCACATTAGCATAGAGGAAACCAAGGCTCAGAGAGGTTAAAAAAAAAAAAAAGAGTCAAAGATCATAGCATCATTTAGCAGCATAGCCAGAATGTATAGGAATTACCTCAAAACAGGCCACACTAGTGGAAGAATACCTTAGTGTGGAGTTATGAAAACCCAGGTAGAACGCTGCCTCAGAAAGGCAGATAATCAATAAAGGAAAAATAAAGAGGCGCCTGGGTGGCTCAGTCAGTTAAGCATCTGCATTGGGCTCAGGTCATAAATAATCCTGGGATCTTGCCCTATGTCAGACTTCCTGCTCAGCAGGGAGTCTGCTTCTCCCTCTGCCTCTGCTCCCCATTCATTCTCATAAACAAACAAATCAATAAAATCTTACCCAAAAAAAAGAAAAAAATAAAGATTATAAGCTTACAATAAAGATATGAATGATGAGTCAAAGCTTTCAGTGACACACCCACACCTGCCTACAGTTCTCTGGCTAAAACATGGGTGGAATTGATGGGGTTAGAAGAACAGGAGGCACATAGGCCCGGACAGCACAGCCCCAGCAGATGCAGAATCCTGGTGTAGGTTTATCTAGCTTTATTGTCCTTTAAAATGTCAAAGCTAAAGAAATCTGGTAGGGTTATTGAAGTCTGATCCTGGGGGATGCCTGGTTGGCTCAGTCTGTTAGGCAGCAGCCTAACATGACTCAGGTCATGATCACAGGGTCCTGGGATCAAGTCCGACATCAGACCCCTTACCCAACCAGAAGCCTGCCTCTCCCTCTGCCTGTTGCTCCCCCTGCTTGTGCTCTCTCACTGACAAATAAATAATCTTTAAAAAGAAAGAAGAAAGAAAAAAAAGAAAAGAAAAATAAAATCTGATCCACAGTATAGAACAACACAAAGGATGGTACTTTCTTGGGCTGATTTCTGTTTGTTTGATTTTAAGTAGGTTCCACAGCCAGCATGGACACTAGTGCAGGGTTTGAGCTCAGGACCCTAAGACCATGAACTGAGCCAAAGGCAGACAATCGATTAAGCCACCCAGGCACCCCACTTTCTTGGGTTCTAATGGGACTTTTCCTAGGTTCTAATCCTAGCTGTACTGGCTGCCAGGGGGAATGAAGTCCAGCACCACAAGAAAAGCATCCCAAGGCAGCAGTCCTCTGCAGAAGATTTGCTGGTGGCTGCCATCATCAAAGAGTCAGTGGGTGAAGTTGTTGAAGCACAGTGGGAACAATGATAGCCACTGCCTTTTGGGTGTCACTGAATCATCCTACTCATCTTCAGGAAGCCTGGCCCTTCTCCAGTCAACGCAGCAAAAGCAAACTTGTTAGAAGAACAGGGGAGGGGGTCATCTCCCTCCCTCCCAGAAACTGAAGCAACCAGCCAAACAGTGCAGCACTGGAGTAAAAATAAAAATATGAAGGAATGTGGCTGCACCTGGGTAGCTCAGTCTGTTAAGCATCTGCCTTTGGGTCAGGTCCTGATCTCAGAGACCTGGGATCTGAGACCCACATCAGGCTCCATGCTCAGTGAGGAGTCTCCCTTTCCTTCTCCCTCTGCCCCTGCTCCTAGCTCATTCTCTCTCTCTCTCAAATAAATAAAATCTTTAAAATAAGAAATTTAAAAATGAAGGAATGAATCAAAATGCAGAATTCAGAAACAGAACTACAGATATAAAAACTACATATAAAAACCTGAAATATGACCCGGTGAGTGAGGAAGGATTATTAAATCATGATACTGTATGAATTGATTGCCAATTTTTTCTTAGAACATAGAGCACACTGCACTACACGAAAACGAAAACACAAAATTAGGATTGAATACAAAAACAACATTATCAGTGTTATTCCATCAAGTGTTTCTCTAACCTACTGATCAAAACATCAGTTCATCCTCCAAAAGAATCTGGGCACCACCTCAGCACACAGGAACACATTTTCAGGCCACAGTTCACACTGCTCCATTCCCCACTCTAAGTCCTGAGCCATGGGCTCCTCCAGGCAAAGCCACCACCAACTAGGCCCCTGCCCTAGAAATCCCCAAACCCAACCACTTCACAACAGGGAGACTCAGGGAGATTCAAATGGGCAGAAACGTGGGACTTTGACTTTTTTTTTTAATTAAAAGAAAAATACAGCAAGAAACATTTCTAGCACAAAGTGAAGAGCTAATCTTTCACAATGTCGAGAGTATTAGAATTATCAATACACCATCAGTAGTTTGATAGGTCAAACAGGCCAAAAGCTGGAAACACAAGGGGAAATGCTCACAGCAAACAGACCTGAAAGCCAGGGCCTGGACCGGCTGACATGGCTCTGCCACTTACCACAGCGAGAAAGTGTAACTTTCCTGGGCCTCAACTTCCCTCCTGGCCAGCAGGAAAGTGGCAACACCACAAAATTCATATCTGGTCGGGGATTACGTGAAATGAGAATGCTCAGTGAGAGCCCCGCCACACCGCCCGTCCAGCCACAGTCTGTGCCCAGTGAATGGGAATTTCCTCTACTGCAGCCACACGAAGAGCTGAAGGATCTGCACAGGATGCCTGTTTATTTGCCAGTCACAAAACCACGTTCTGCCATAAACAGAGAGGGCAAGAGACCCCAAGAGATGGGAATATCCCTCACCCTTGCCTGGACCAGGCTTTCAAGACAAGTTGGAAAGCCCACAGCAGCTCTGCCACTGACTCTGAATGAGCCTTTGGAAGACAACACCATCCCAAACAACAATTTAATTTACTTCTCTTTAAAAAGCAGTGAGACAAGTTCTTGGCCACATCTTCATAAATTAACAGCTTAGGAGGCTAAACCCCAATGATTTAGTTATGTCCCCAGCAGGCACACCTCCACTCGTGGGCAGCTTCAGGGAGAAAGGGTGCCTCCCCATCCATGAGGACACCCTCTGACATTCATCTGAAGATGCTTCCTACCCATGGGCATTTACTCCCTGGAACCCCCCCATCTAAGTTCCTCTCTGGATGCTGCACGAGGCAACTTCCTCACACCCCCATCACCACTGGTGACACCGCAGCTACCCCCGAGCCTTCAAGCAGGGTGCACCTGTCTTTGCTGCCAAGCGTCCCATCAGCCCAGCCCCATCACTGATTTATGTACCCATAATTAATTAACTTATGCATGTATGTATTTATTTATTTTTACAGCTTCATTTATTTTAGGGAGAGAAAGACAGAGAGAGAGATACAGAGAGAGCACACACACACAAATACAGGGAGATAGAACCTCCAGCAGATTCTACACTGAGAGCAGAGCACACCTCAGGGCTCAATCCCACCACCCTGAGATCATGACCTTAGCTGAAACCAAGAGTTGGATGCTTCAACGACTGAGCCACCAGGCACCCCTCTGTACCCTTAATCTTAAGAAAAGACAGACACCGCTTCTTTCTGTCAGCCACGGCCTCATAAGCCATCTGTCACACAGCCAAAGTTTCCAGAGGGTAGGACCAGGTCTGCAACACCAGTGATGCCAGAGTATCTCCATAAAACTACAATCTAGTGAGTACCAGGCTCTGCTCTAAGCTCCTAATATGGCCTTCTATTTTGTACCCCTCACAGACCTACATGCTAGGTATTATCCACAGTGCACAGAGGAGGACACTGAGGTCCATGGCTTATCCAAGCGATCTACTTTTATGTGGCAGCAGCAGGGGCCTGAACCCAAGTCTGTGACTCCAAGGCCCCTCCGTCAACTCTCTTACTCATGCAGCCCCAACATAGTCATCAAATACCTCCCTAAACCCTCATCCCTCCTGTGAAAAAGCATGGTCTTCTGCCATTTCCCAGATGGGAAGAAAGCCGGCGTGAGCCAGATATAGTGACCTGCCCATGATGGTACAGGCGATGTCCCCTCTGTTCTCCCCCCAACACCCATGTCATTCTGCACGAGGCCCCATGGGGTCCTTCATGCTTCCAGTGGAAAACTTTGGTGAGACCACCAGTCTCCTGGCAGGCCTTCAACTTGACCCTGGAGGACAGGACCAGTTAGCAGAAACCGGCTAGTTAAGCCTCTGAAATGGGGTCCTACCACCCAGGAAAACCCCCTTATCTCCAGGGCATCGCCCGTGTGAATTAGCTGGATTTGTAGAGGGCTCCACAAGCACCAGCCTTGCTGAGTCACTTTCTCTAAGGTGGTGGCTGAGACAAAAAGGACCCAGGAAAGAAAGGCATAGGCTGTTGTGGAACTCCAGTGCCTTGGCATCAACAATTAATGTGAGCAGCTGCCTCTGCTCACCAGATCTGCATTTTATGTGGGGCACACTGTTCAAAGTTTACACCCCCCCCATCTCTGTAACCTTCACGACAACCCCTGGAGCTCCCTGCACCATCATTACCACCTCACAGACAAGGAGACAAGGCATGAGGGGTATGTAGAATTATGCAGCTCTGTGCTGGGGACAACCGGGGGAGGACTCCCACAGGCTTGCTCTTCCCACTGCTGCAGAAGCAGCTGAAAACAACGAGTTTTTCAGTTTGCATTATGTAGAGTGGAAAAGTCAACCATAAAGGTCATTCAATTTTTAAATGGGTTATTCCTCAGGATAAAAACAGTTCCAAAAAATAATTTCCGAGAAGCTCAACATATTCCTCCTTCCAGGTGCCTGGAATGTGATGGAATGTTGTTAAAATAAGTTCTGGCCCATCCGTATGCCAGACAGAAACTGGAAGTAAGCTGTTGCAGGTCCCCAAAGGCTCCGTCACAACCCTAAGGAGAAGACATATAACTTTCACTGTCCCAAAGTGGTTATGTTTAAAAAAAAAAAAAAAGGCACAAGTGGAACATTTTAAATTACAGACTTTCAATGCAGGGGCAGTGGGGGCGGGGGGGGGTGTCGCCAACTACCCCCAAATGTTTCAGCTATATATAGTGACTTACCAAATTGACTCATCACAAGTACCTACAAGGCGAATGACAGGCAACTGACCGATGAGGAAGGTATTCGGACTGCTTAACAAAACCAACACAACTTAGAATTTTCATTATTAAGAAGAGAAAACCATTTATTAAACACTCGCCAGGAACCAAACCCGCTAGGCACTGTCACACGCTCTACTCATCACAAGGCTGCCAAACTCAGTGCAGAAACTGAGGCTGAGTAAGTCACCTAAGATCATGCAGCACCAGAAACTGGATTCCAACCAGTTCTGACATCAAAGCCCACCCCAGCTTGCTGCAATGCTTCAGAACCTAAGCTTTGTGATGATCAATAAACTACATGCTTAACAATGTTTACACATCTCTGTTAGAATTCATGGAAAGGTTTTTAAAAATGACATACACAAGGGGAAAAATAATACAGTTTCTGGAGGCAGGCTGCCCAGGGTTCAAATCTTGGCTCCTCCACTTGCAAGCTGTGTGACCTTGGACTCCTTTAGCTCCCCTGTCCCCATATTTCCATGCATTAAAATGGTAGCCATAACAGACCCTATCTCCTAAGGCAAATAAAGCATTTTGGTGTTGTTGTTCTTGTTTTAAGATTTTATTATTTATTTGACAGAGAGAGAGAGACAGGGTGAGAGGGAACACACACAGGGGGAGTGTGAAAGGGAGAAGCAGGCTTCCCACTGAGCAGGAAGCCTGGTGAGGATTAGATCCCTGCACCCTGGGAGCATAACCTCAGCTGAACAACTGAGCCACCCAGGTGCCCACAAATAAAACATTGAGAATCATTCCTGGCATGAGTTAAACCTCAGAAGGTGTGGGCTGGTGTTACTTCTTGCTGGCCACTAGATAGAGTCAGCAGCCTCAGGCCCACTGTTTTAGCAACTCATTTACATAAACAAAGCCCAGGCTCAGCCACTTTGTGCTTACCCTATGATTTCTTCCTGTCACTAACATCTCTCCTTACTCCTGCTCTGTGGCACTAAGCTCTGGGCCTCAACTTCCCATCTGTCAAATGAGGTGAGGAGCCCAGCTGATCTATCTGAGGTCCTTCCAGCTGGGCAACCTAGGGTTCTTGGTAACTCAGGGCCCAGAAATTTCAGAACCATCCTAACACAAACATTACCAGATGACACTCACTCAATTTCCTCAAATCTTCTCTTCCGTGTTATGTATAAATGCTTATTTTCATGGCAAATCTTCTCCAAGATCACAGAGCTCCACGAGCACACAGAATAGGCTGCGCAGGCATCCCCAGTGCTGAGGCTGGGGACATGATGGTCAGAAGCTCTGACCTCCGGGGGAGATGGATTCCAAATCAAGCTGCTCTGATAAGCAGGTCTTCCCTGTTAGAGAGGATTTCAACAGAGCACAGTTAAGAGGAAGTGCCGGTAAGAAACTCAGAACTTGGCCCACCGGACAGAGGGCAGTAGGACAGTGGGCCGGAGGGGTGACAGAGGGATTGAGAGGAATGGCACGATCAACAGAGGCCAGCCAAGGCAGCACTGATGCTCAATGTGAGAGGGTGGGCTGGGGATACACTGTGAAAATGGCTTCAAAGGTAGGAAGCAAGCCCAGCTCAGCACAAAGCAAAGTCCTGAGCAGGGACCTTCTGGGACCAGGTTGGACACTAAGGTGAGCTGAAAATGGCTGTGGCACCCAGTGCAGTCTGAATCTCACCCATGCCTCTCACAGGCTGGGTGACCCCGGACCAGTTATGCTATGTCCTTTAATGTTTCCTAAAGGGTATATTCACTCCATAACCCTGAGCCATGTTCTCATTTCGGTGAGTGTGGGAGGCCGCAATAAGGCTTGAGACGAGAACCAAACCTGACCTTGACTTGTGCCTCCTTTAAAGTCCAAATAACCTAACAAAAGGTTTAGGACGGGAAAAGTTCAGGAGCACTGGGCAAGAGTCTGTGCTATGTGTTGTGCGCTCGCCTACGTGACTTCCCACACGCTTACTAAACAAATGAGAACAATTCGGTTGGGCTAAAAAGTTCGTTGCTGGTCCTTGCTGCCTTAGTACAACCCATAATTTACTTTCAGGTTTGCTGTATTTGTACTGGCATCAGCCATTTGGCGTCATGAGGAACCATAGTTGCTTAACTAAACACAGATGTAATGTCACTATATATATGGCCTTAAGGCTTTGAATAAACTTAGCACTGTTGGACATCCTCCTCAGTGCTCCTCCTGTCCCCCATCTGTTTGCTTCTCGAGTTCTTTTCTTCATCCTCTTACCCACATGTTCCTGGTTGATTTGTTGCGCTGGCCACGACAGGTGAGGATCTGATGGTGCCCACTATCTACAGAGATCCAATATATACAACTAGGACAGCCTGGAGGGGGGTGGGCAACCCAGGCTGGACAGGGAGTTAAGAAGGAGTCAGGAAGGGTGCCTGGGTGGCTCAGTGGGTTAAGCCGCTGCCTTCGGCTCAGGTCATGATCTCAGGGTCCTGGGATCGAGTCCCGCATCAGGCTCTCTGCTCACTCTCTGCTTTTTCCTCTCTCTCTCTCCGCCTGCCTCTCTGCCTACTTGTGATCTCTCTTTGTCAAATAAATAAAATAAAATAAAAAATCTTAAAAAAAAAAGAGTCAGGAAGAAGTCATTCCCACACTTGAGGCATGGGCTGGTACTGACCAGAGACACTGGGCAAGAGACAGTGTCCTAAGACTGCTGTAAGACTAGCCGGGTCCAGGCAAAGCGCCTAACAGTGTGTAGATGTAACCCATCTGTAAAAGGTGGACGGGGGGTGGTGGTTGCAGCTGGTTGAGCATCTGACTCTTTGTTTTGGCACAGGTCCATTCACCTGGCCCATTCACCTGTGCCTGCATGTGTTCTGTGGTGTGCTCTTTATCTCTCTCTCTCTCTCTCAAATAAATCAAAAAAAAAAAAAAAAAAAAAGGAAGTCAGGAAGGATCAGGAGACCTGCTGTTAAGGTCCCAAAGATTCCACCCTCCTCAACTAGCCTCCGGAAATAAAGTAAGTGGATGCCCAGGAGCCTCCTGGACACAAAACTTTCCAAAGCAAAGCTTTCAATTTCATACTGGAGAAAAGGTTGCTGTGCAAATTCAAGACAAAAAAAGCCGGCCATGGTGGGGTGGGTTTGGACAGGGTTGGTCCTGTAGGGCTCTGGCCACTAAATGCCCACTGCCCAAGCCAGGAGCCTGGAGTCTGTGCAGCCAGTGCTTCCTGAGGCTTCCACATCATAGCCTCACTCTGAAGTTTCCTCCTGGAAGCTCCTTACCCAGGGAAGCCACCTGTGAGCACCCCCTCACACACACCCCAGCTTCTGCCCCTCCATCCAGCTGGAGTGAAGGATCCCCAAGCCTGCTCTCTCTGGTCTCTCCTGCACAGAGAGGAGTATGTGCCCCGGAAAGGAGGGTCCCTGAGTCCTTGGCCCAAAGACAGCTGGCTTGAGAATGTGGGGTTTCAGTGCTCTAGGCACAGCAGTTCCTAGAGGAAACAGGGTAGGGAGCTCCAAGGTGGAGGGGAGTCCCGGGAGTCTGGGATCACAGATGCCAGTGGCCCCCAAGTGGAAGAGTTTCAGTAACTCCAGAGGTGAGAGGGGCCAGGATTCAGGCCTGGAGGTGGACAAGGACCTGTGGGGTAGGGGGCCGGAGATGGAAGTGATCCCAGGGTGGTTGCAGGCCCAAAGTAGAGGTGTGGGGGTGGGGGTGGGAGAAAGGGGTCCATGGGCCAGAAAAAAATGGTATCCTGGGGCTCCTGGGTAAAAGGCACTTGAAGTGGAGGGGGCCCAGTGCGGCCCAGGCTGCACGGGCAGAGCCAGCGCCTCTCAGGCTGGGGAGCCCGGCGATTCTGAGGGACAAAATTTTCCATCAAGTTCTGGAAAAGAAGCACAGGCGTCTCTCCGGGGTCCAGACGAGCCCAGTGGTGCTGGGCCCCTTGATGTCAGTAGGGCCCCACGGGTTCCCTGGATACCGAGAAGTGGAGCGAGGGCTGTGGGGCAAGGGCTATGGGGCATAGGAGCACCAGGCCGCCAGGAACCTGTCCGCCAGGCCCCCCTCCCGCTCCCTTGGACGAAGCAGCAGGTGGCAGCGGGCAGCAGGGCCCCAGTCTCCCTCTCTGCCTAGCGCCCCTACCCCTCCCCAGCCCCTCAGTACCTGAGTCAGCGGGGCACCAATGCACTCCCCCGCACCTTGCCCAGCCAGCCCAGAACCCCTGCCTTCCCGGGAGGCGCTACTTGCGCAGTAAGTTTGCTGGGCCCACAGAAGGCGGTGGGCGGGGCAGGCAGGTGCAGGCAAGCTGTGGCGGGTGGGGGGCGGCAAACAGCAGTGCAGGCCTCTCTGCAGTCCTGCGCGCCCTCGCCCAGCCTCATGTTCTGTCCTGTCCGGTGAAGGGGCTGGCTGCGCCCCCTGCTGGTTCCCGCTGCTCTTCTGCTGACTCCAGGATTCCAGTCCCTGCCCAGTCCTGGCCTCCCTGCCACTCCCTGCAGCTGCTTGAGCTCCAGGCTAGGCCCGCTGCTGCTCCTGGGCAGCCAGCTGCGGCCCGGGTGCGGTGTGGCTGGCCCTTTTCTCTCCCCAGGGCACAGTGGAGCCTCGAGGGAAGGCCTGAGGGGATCTTCCGTCTGCTCAGTGCCAGTGGACACACTCCAGGGACCTCCCTACCTGGTGGGCTCCACCATGGCCATCTTGGAACCCCTGGAATCCCCTTCAGAGACCAGGTGAAGCCCTCCTTGGGGAATCCAGGCTACTGGGACCAAGGCGAGTTGATCTTGTGTACTGCTGTGTTTGTACCCTGGCCTGACATGGATTGACAGTTGCTGAATTGATCTATTCTGGGGTCATCAAGGGCAGAGCAAAGAGTTCAGGGCTGGGATCCCCAGGCCTGGGGTCCACACAGGCTTGGAGCCCTCTTGGCTGTCCCTGACAGAATGACCAAAGAGGAACCCTCAGAAACATGGATCTGCCTTGAACTGGCAGAGCATTCAGGGACAGGAAGGGGAATGTCTCCTTCGCAGAGTATCTGGAAGCCTGAAGTGGAAGATGGATTTGTCTGAGCCATGGTCATTAGTGTTGGGCCAAGGAACCCCTGGCTTGCTTCTCCTACCTGCATCCTAGGTCTAAAAGGGTGTCTGGGTGGCTCCCTCAGTGCAGCATCTGTCCAGGGTCCTGGGATCCAGCCCTGCATCTGGCTCCCTGCTCAGTGCAGATCCTGCTTCTCTTTCATCCTCTCCCTCTACTTGTGCTGTCAAATAAAATAATAAAAAAAAAAAAGTTAAGAGGGGGGACAAAATGGCGTGGAAGTAGGAGGCGTCTTTTCAACTTGTACCCCAAAATGAGCTGATTACCTACCAATCACCCATGAACTCCAATCACCCATGAAATCAGCCTGAGATCAGAATTATACACGTGTGGATCTCTACAGGGGGAGAAGAAGCCAGTGGGCAGGTAAAGCGGAGTGGGAACTGTGAACTGATATCAGAAGATAAACAAAAGGGGGAGGGAGCTACCAGAGGCAACCAGTTGGAAAGTAATACCCCAATACAAGCGAGAGTGCCCTGCGTCTGGGGACCAGCATTAACTCGGAGACTGGTTGAAAGCACTCCAAAAGAGCAAAGCATCTCTGGGGAAATTGTGGGAATCGGGGCAGCTAGGGACAGGGGCTTAAGTCCCTGGTCCCAGGACAGCCTCCCTTGGCACTGAGTCAGAGAGAGTGCGGCAGAGAAACCAGCTCTTGGTCCCTAAGCTGCCAGCGCAAGGAGAATGCATGGGGTCCGTTTCCTGTGAGGGGATGGGAGCCACACCAGGCGGCAGAATGCAAGAGTCCTGCTATAGAGCCTGAGATACTCCCCTGAGAGAGGTATAAAGGCCCAGCCGGTGCCCTTTGATACACGCCCTTGTTTCAGAGCCTGCACCAAACTCTCGCCCCAGAGAGGTGCGCGAAGGCCCAGCCTGGTGCTCTCGGACCTGTGCCCCATTCTCAGAGCCTGAGACCCGCGCGCGAACCTCTGCCTTCCCTGAAATTGGTGCATGTAAGGTGGGCGCTCTTAGACCCAGAAAGACCGGGCACTCCCAGCTCGGGCCAGCGGGAAAATCTCAGTGTGCGATTGCTGCTTGGAACCTCTCTAGCGGTCTAGAGGTGCCCAAAGCTGCTGCTGCCGTGCTTTTGGGTACAAGCAAAAGATCCTCCATCCCCAGGGACAGCGACTTGGAACCTGCTCTGCCAGCGGCCAAGGGGGAACTTATTTGGGCTCTGCAGCCAGACTGAGGCTTCTCTCTGAGAGGGAGATCAGGGTGCGGTTTGTTTTCCTCTAAAACTACAAAAACCATCAAAAGCGGTCAAAGTGAGAAAAAAAAAGTGAACAAAAAGCCGCTAGAGAACAAAAGCCTGAAAAAAAAAAGTTTCCTCAGAGCCCACCCCCTTGAGGGGGGCGGTAGGACTTAAGTTAGGGAACATCATTGACTGAAAACCCACATGGCAGGCCCCTTCCCCAGAAAACAAACCAAGAAAGAAAAAAAAAAAAAAAAGAGAGAGAGAGAGAGAGAGAAAGTACTACAAGAGAACTACCACTACTACATAGGAAACTTTTATCTTTCATTCATTCCCACTATTCTGGTTCTTTTTTTTTATATATATACGTAATTTTTTTAACCCCAGCAGGATGGTGGAAGGGGTACATGGCTGAGTGCCTCCCGGGTCTGACCCTGTGTGACGCCACCCGGTGCCTGCAGCTGCCCTCTGGAAGGTGTTGCTTTAGTGGCAGAGCCGGAGGGCACCAAGCATGTGTGTGTCTCCAAAGTCCTGGCCACCACATCACAATGCCTTCCTGAGAAGCAGAATCAAGGACAGTTGCTGATCTTCATTCCTTCCTACCAAAGGTATCTCATACACCATCTTTGGAAGTTGGAGCCAGGGGGCGCCTGGGTGGCTCAGTTGGTTAAGTGTCTTTCTTCAGCTCAGGTCATGATCCCAGGCTCCTGGGATGGAGTCCCACACATTTGCCTCCCTGCTCAGCTCCCCTGAGCCTGCTTCTCCTTCTCCCTCTGCCATCCCCCCAACTTGTGCTTTCTGGCTCTCTGTGTGTCAAATAAGTGAATAAAATCTTTTAAAAAAGTTTGGGCCAGGGGGCGCCTGGGTGGCTCAGTGGGTTAAGCCACTGCCTTCAGCTCAGGTCATGATCTCAGGGTCCTGGGATCGAGTCCCGCATCGGGCTCTCTGCTCGGCAGGGAGCCTGCTTCTCTCTCTCTCTCTCTCTGACTGCCTCTGCATCTACTTGTGATTTTTCTCTGTCAAATAAATAAATAAAATCTTTAAAAAAAAAAAAAAGTTTGGGCCAGGGATGCCTGGGTGGCTCAGTTTGTTAAGCTGCTGCCTTCGGCTTGGGTCATGATTCCAAGGTCCTGGGATCGCGTTCCACATCGGGATCCTTGCTCGGCGGAAAGCCTGCTTCTCTCGCTGCCTCTGCCTGCCTCTCTGCCTGCTTGTGTGTACTCTCTCTCTCTATCTCTGGCAAATAAATAAAATCTTTTAAAAAAAAAAGTGTGGGCCATACTCTTTAGCCATTCTACTTTCCCTGGGGTAATTTGCCACCTCCCTGAATTTACCTGCATCTTTCCCAAAATCTACTTATCTTCCTGCCTTCGTGACCATAATGAGTCTATAAATTTTCAATAGACAGTGTGAACTTACACTTGCTAATATTTGCATAACATGCACCTCTTTCGACCTCAAAGAAAAGCTTCACACCACAATGGTCTCTAATCTCCAGTTAGTTTCTGTTCTGGGATCCCACTGGAATTCTATGCGCCTGTCCCCTAAGATCGCATAAATTGTGGTCCAGTTTCCCAGCCAGCCAAGGAAAGCACATGGGAAATCTTGCTGAAGTATGAGTAAGAGCCAACGAAAGGGAACATATTTATCTGCCTCGAATGCTGGGACCTGAGGAAAGCAAGTTTCATTACAGACAAATCAGGAAGGAGGTGCAGATTGCTTTTTATGTCACTCTGGAGTGGAGGTCTGCTCACTCACAGAAGCTCAAAATCTTCACAAAGGACAATGCCCCCCACCCCCAAAGTCAGCTGGGGATTCTCAGGAAAACTTTAATTGAAAATATTACGGATTCTCAAACTTCCCAAAATGCAGGAGGAACATCTACAAGCAAGACTGTCACCACTTTTAGGCAATTACACTTATTTACCTTTTTTCTTCCTAGAAAATCATCCTCTCTCCCAATCCATGATCTTCTTTTTGTAACAATTTCCTAAAGAAGGAAACAGGTGTCCTCCCATTCCAGTTCCATCCAAAATAATAAAATAAAAATCTTTAAAATTAAAAAAAAAATTGTGATTTGTTGAGACAAAGCACATATGCAGAGGGACAAGCAGACTCTCCCACTGAGCAGGAAGCCCGATTTGGGGCTCGATCCCAGGACCCTGAGACCATGACCTGAACGAAGGCAGATGCTTAACCAACTGAGGCACCCAGGAAGCCCCAAAATAATTCAATTTTTAATCACTTTGCCATAGACACTTTTGGGTGGCTTTGAAACACCAGAATCTCATTGACTTATCAGTGTCCTCTTCACCATCTCAGAAAAGGACTGGGTGCCTCTCAGAGGCCTCTCTCCCCTCCTGACCCAGGTCCCAGCCAAAGGTCCTTCACATTAGAGTATGAGGAACTGAGCGGGATGGGGTGTGGAAGCACCCTGGGGTGGGGTGGGGGGCTCTGGGGCCCTCCCACTCCCAACTTCAAAGACAGCGCCTGCTTTCCCCTGCCTCATATAGGTACCCTGGGTTTGCCCTCTTTAAGGTTCCTGGTTGCTGCAAAGGTCTGAAAATCTCCTAAGTAGCACAAAAGCCATCATGTGCATTTTGGCCACACGGGACAGAGGGAGTTTAAAGGAAGAAAGATAAAGCTCCCCAGAATGAGCCAGAAGCTCTGGGCTTCCCCGCACATCTTTCCTGACCTTCAGAACCCTGGGAAGGAGCCCCTTGGTGCAAAGTCACAGAGGGAGCCCACGCACAGCCCAGGCCTCCTGCCCCAGGTCCTCTCCAGCCATAAACTGACCCCCTAGCCCCTTCCAAACCGTCTACAGCCTCAAACCACTGATGTGCGGTTCAGCACTCATCTCCAGAGCGCAGGATGCACGTGGCTTCCCTGCACCCTTCCGTGTCTGCTCCCAAAATCACCGTGGGAATGTCGCAGCAAGGAGACAGGGAATCGATTTTTATCCTCTGGGTTGTCTCTTCTCGTAGCCCCTCAGGAGTCCCCACGCAGCAATGCCGCGTGGGCCCTACTGCTCTGAATCCACTTCCCCGGAGGAATCCGCTTTTCTTCAGCGTCTGTGTCTGCAAACCCGGCTCCTCTAACACCCCCCACCAAATGTACCAAGAACCAACGGGGGAAGAAGTTCATTTCTGGCTGACAAGCCTTTAATCCCTGAGAGCTGTGGCTGATGCAGGAGCAGCTTTTCTCCAAATGGTGATTTCAATATGAGGTCGTTTTGCCTGCCGGCCCCCAACATCCCTGACGTGTGGATGCCAGGGGCCTCCCCGCGGCCAGGCCTGAGAGTGGAGCCCACCCTTGGGCTCATTTTCCACCGCGCTGAATCCAGGCAGCGGCCCGGTCTCACGACAAAGGGTGCTGAGTAACGAGGTGCCGCCACCAGGAAGAGAGGCAGCAGGTCAGACAGATCTGGAGAATGACACTGGCCTTCAAGGGCCCCTCACAAGGGAAATACCATTAAGTAGCAGATCTGAACAGATATACTGTGTTCCACATTCACGCCGTAAGGATGGGGTTTCCTCGAGCCCTAATCAAAGGAACTCTTTCACCTGAGATCACTTGACCAATCGGTGACTCAGTTTCCTTATACTAAAAATGAGGATAACAATACATCACAAGATTGTTTTGAGGAGCACACACGTTACAAAGTGTTTAGAGGCACCTGGGTGGCTCAGTGGGTAAGCATCTGACTTCAGCTTAGGTCATGATCTCATGGTCCTGGGAGAGGGCCATGTCAGGCTCCTTGCTCAGCGAGGAGTCTGCATGTCCCTCTCCCTCCCTCTTCACTTCCTGCCCTCTCTCTCTCTCTCTCAAACATATAAATAAAATCTTTTAAAAAAACGAAGTTCTTAGAACACTATATGCACATAGTAAAGGACACACAAGCACTTGTTAAACAGATAAAAGTGTACAAGAGGCTGGCTTCCCTTCAGATTTCTAATAGGCTCCTGTCTGGGGGTCTCTAGCTCTTAGGAAGTGGGCAGGCCGCAGAAGCCAAAGATTGTAGAGTTCCTCCGAGGCCAAGTTCAGTTTTTTATGCAGGACAGAAAACCTGTAAAACACATCCCAGACTTGCTTCGCTGCCTTCCTAGTAGGGAATCCGTTCCCTCAAGAGTGGTCCAACCTCTCTTCCACTATTTGGGATGTAGAAAACGTTTATACATTTCTCCATTGGTGCTGATTCCATCCTCATTTTTAACAATCTAGCTGTGTGTTCATCTGGTCTTCTGTTAGTTCCTTTATTCAACAAACACAGAGGACTCACCGTGTCCTAACTGTGACCAAGACATCCAGCATCTCATCCCACAAAGGAAACATATTAGCAAATGTGGCAGCAAAGAGGGATGGGGTAAGGCAGTGACATCTGAATCAAGATCAAACTAACAAGCAGAGCCTGCCATGAAGAACATTCCAGGTATGGGCCCCATAGGCATGAAGGCGGAAATGAATAGATTATATGCAGACAGCAGGACAGGGGACTAAGGGGACACTGGAAAGGAAGGCTGTGGAGCAGCTGTCGGCATTGGAGGCCTTGCGAAGGACTCTGGAATTCCCTTTGGTTTCAGCCAGAAGCTACATGAAGGTTTAAGCGAGGAATCATCAGATTAGCCTATATTTGTAAAAGATCGCTCCTCTTCCACAGAAGAAATGGGGATGGGGTGGGGGTGTCCACGAGCCTAGAAGCTGGAAATGGAAGCAGATGAAGTTTCCAATATCCTGGCCAAGGAGTGAGTCTGTCGCAGTGAGAGTGTCAAGATTTGCAGTTCTAAACTTTTTAGTAAAGTGGCTTATTAAACACACAGCTAACTATTGCCCGGGGTTCCTACTTTTGTAATAAGTTTTTTCTGAAACTCAAAAAGGGGAGAGGGGCTCTCTGCACCACGTGCCAGTCGGGGCAGAACATCATCGTCACATTACAGGGTGTTTTCAGAGCCTGTTATCCTTTTAGTACGACATCCCTCCCACCCCGAGACAACACCGTGCCTCTTTCTGCCAACAGAAGTTGAGTTTTTCCCTTTCCCTCTTCCTTCTTTCGAGGGCAGAGCTCAGGGCTTCTCCAGAGATTCCATCCTAAGTTCATAGATCTCACCGAGCCGACCACATTCCCCTCCCTGTGGGCGCCAGGAAACGCCGGAAACATCTGTATCTGCACCTGAACATGGGACCTTGGATCCCAGCTACAGTTACTTGTGCTGTGGTAACAAGGACATCATGTCGCGTTTCAGGACATTTTCGTATATAAGGCCTCGGGTCGGGATGCTCAGGGTAGGAAAAGGGTGGGTTTGCCCCTGGGCAGAGTGGCATACCTTCTCTCTCCTCCTGGCCTTTGCCCAAGTTGGAGATGCCCTGTTCCTTCCTCTTCACCTGAGTAATCATTATCTCTGCTTCCAGAAGCAGCTCAGAGGGCCACCTCCATCCGAGGGGCCACCTCCTCCCCAACCCCGCTGGACCAGGTGACCCTCCCCAGAATTCCATATAAATCCCTGTTAACGTTGATCCCACTGCTTCCCAGAGGCTCTTTCTCCTTGTCTTTACTTTGTCTCTCCTGCTGGACCCCAGGAGACAGGTCTCACTCATCATTATACCCAGCAGGGTTCAGTATGTTGCTGAATTAACACATGGCATGTCCCGCACATCACTGGCAGCTGGATGAACTGGAACACAGTGTGGCAGCATGTACTGAAGCAGGGGTTCTCAGAGCACCAGGGGATTCAGTCTGTGAGGCATCTGCCTTCGGCTCAGGTCATGATCCTAAGGACCTGGGATCCAGGCTTGCACCGGGATCCCTACTCAACAGGGAGTTGGCTTCTCCCTCTCCCTCTGCTTCTCCCCTCCCTCTCAAATAAATACATAAAATCTTTTCAAAAAATAAATTTAAAATAAATTTTAAAAAAATTAAGTAGTTGTTCTCAGCTGCAGGTGATTTGGCTCTCCAGGGGACATATGGCAATGCCTGGAGAAACGTTTGGTTGATGTAATTGGAGGAAAGGGCGCCACTGGGCATTTGGTGGGGAGAGGCCAAATTGGAGGTGGCCAACATCTGGCCATGCACAAGACAGGCCTCAGCAAAACATCACCCAGTCCACGAGGTCGACAGAGGAGCCCCGCATCTAATCTAGGAACTGGAAAACCTTTTCCTAGGTTTACATGATCAAGGGAAATGTATCTGTCCATCAAAACCACAAGAATGTTTAAAGCAGCTTATCCTCGGAAGCCCCAAACTGGATGCCATGTAAAAGACCATTAACAGGAGAACGGATAACCGACTACAGTACCTACGTGATGGAAGACAACAGACGATAACGAAATTTAAGATGCCACATACGCGACAACAAGAAGGAATCCACAGATGTCCTGAGGAACCGAACCACCAGAGCAAGGTAACAGGCAAACTTGATCGCTGGTGATGGAAGAGAAGCAGGGGGCAGGGAGTGACTGACTGGGAAGGAGCAGGAGCGAACCTCTGGTGTGCTCAGAATGTTCCTGATCCTCATCTGGGTAGTAGTTACACACAGCGTGCCGCATGCTAGGAATCATGTGCTGTATGAGTGTATTACACCTCAGCAAGCTTTACCAAAGGCAACGGTCCTCTAAGAGCCCTGGCGGGCAGGAATCACACACTGGAGCAGGTCCTCCGAGCATGACTTTCTAAGGATTTCGGTGCAAAGCCGGCAGCAGCATTGTAGATATGCTTATGGAGACCTATTTCACCACAGACACCAAAAACCTTACAGTTGGTCCTTGATTCAATTCTGCTTCGGTCATTTTCTGCTAAGGATTGTGCTACAGATGTGCACACAGACTTAGGTTTCAAGAATATTTATCACAGCAGAACAAATACAAGAGGGAGGCAGCAACAACATGGACCCAGAGGAAACTGTGTGATACCGCGGACTCATTAAATCGACATTTAAAAATGTAAATGGAAAACGACTACAATATATTAATTACAATTAAAGAGCAGGTCACCCAACAAGCTGACACCTAAGATATATGAAGAATATACTCAATATGATTAACTATGATTAGCTAATGTCATGAGGGGTTATGGGATTTCTTAAAATTTTATCATTTTTCCCTAAAATGTACATATATTACTTATTAATAAGAAAAAATACACAATCACACTTCTTAAAAATAAAGGTGAGTTTTCAACTCTAAAACTGAGTACCAGGGGCGCCTGGGTGGTTCAGTGGATTAAAGCCTCTGCCTTCGGCTCAGGTCATGATCTCAGGGTCCTGGGATCGAGCCCCGCATCGGGCTCTCTGCTCAGCAGGGAGTCTGCTTTCTCGTCCCTCTCTCTGCCTGCCTCTCTGCCTACTTGTGATCTCTATCTGTCAAATAAAATAAATAAAATCTTTAAATAAATAAAATAAAACTGAGTACCAGACCCCACACAACTCCCAGATTCCCCATGGATTCAGAGCCCTGCTGCCTGCAGAAGCGCTCTATGGACGCTCATCACAGTGGCTGAGACAGATTAAATAAAGAGATAACATTGCAGATTTCCTGTCTCTTATCCGACTGTGCAGATTGGTTACACAAATCCAAATCCATACATGCATTAGATCTCACTGAACTGCGTACGCCCTGAGAAAAAGACCCTGTAAAGCAATTCCCTGTAAAAATACAAAAGTATTTCTGAACAGCAAAAGTTTTCAGATGCTGTAAAGAAAAAAAAAAACTAAAAAGGCACGACCTTCCCTGATTAATCAAGTCTCCCTCCAGAGAAGGCTACCACTTCCCCAGGTAATCTCATCGCCTCAGACGAAACCATGTTTCTCTGTGAAGTGGAGGTGATCGCAGCTCTCTCGGAGTACTCGCAAAGGTTTGGCGTGATTATGAAACGGAACACTATGACCGGGGCCCGCTGGTTGTGGTCACCGTCATGCCCACAGCCTGAACACCACCTCCCTCCAGGAAGCTCCCTTCTCTGAATTCTGTGTGGTAGGGGCACGTGGCTGACTATTAGGGAGCACTGCATAAGGCGTACCCTGTCGCTTGCCCAGACGCCCAGCTCCTCCCAGAGCCACCGAATGCCATACAGAGCTAAAGCTGGGAGCAGTGGCTCACCGTGGACACCAATGATGAGGGCTCAGGTACCTCAGCTCACAAACCCATTACAAGCATATACATTTAACTCTAGCTTTAAGATGTTTCTCCTCTTACTTCTCAGTCAAAAAAGACTTTAAGCCGAGTAAACCAACAACAAACCCTAAGATAAAACATTTAACCGTGTTAATTTCCTAAGGCCTACGGTCTTCTTCAGCTTCTCAAGGTCACACCTCCCTGCTGAATGATTACCGAGGGTTGCTGACACGGTACACAGAAAAAAAAAAAAAAACTCTTAGGATGTCCAGCCTCTAAGAGAAAAAGCAAACAGCTCAGAATGCAGCCAGCCATGGCAAAGGAACCACCGACAAAGCCAAACACAGAGGGGCCCCTGAGCATCTGGGAATCTGCCTGTTCCTTTGCCTCCTCAGAGGAAACGAGTCACAAGACTGCTCAGAATGGGAAATGAGAAGGGCAGAAGCCCGGAAACCAGCGCGTCCTGAATTTCGTGCTGCTTCCAAGGAGTGAGCCCGCCTGCTGTGCTGCTGTGTCAGTTATTTACACAGTGGGCAGGTGAGGCTGACAGCTTGAAGGGGTTATTTTAGAGGGAGAGCTGTAAGTCTGATCAGGAGAAGGTTCTGGACCCTGGGGTCCCAGCACGCATCTCCAGCTTCCAAGCTGACCCTCCCTTCAGACAGGGTTTAAGAGGCAGCATGGCAAGCATGGTCTTTGTATTTAAATCACCTCAAGGGGGCCCATATCTCCAGGCACAACCAGAAGCCAGGGAGGAGAGGGAAGGGGGAGAGGGAGAGGGTACCTCCACTCCTATCTGCTGGCTGCACTTCTGGAGCGCCTGATCCAGGAAGCTAAATGTGTGGACAGAACAGAAGGAAGAATCTGGGAAGACTGGAAGACTAGAAGAGCTGTTCGTGGACTAGTCTCAACCTGAACCACAGAAACACCTCTGCCTCCCTGCCCTCCTCCCCTCGGCTGGGCACCAGGTGCCTCCCTACTGCACTCCAGATGCAGATCCAAGCTCAGGGGTGCCCAGTGCCGATGCCTCTCTCCGGCGCAGGGACTCTAGGGCATCAGCGGGACTCCTAGACAGCACCTGTGATCTCTAATTTAAAACCAAAACCAAAATCCCCAACCAGCCCAATCCCACACAAGCAATACATATTTATGTGTAAGACACCTATGCACACATACACATTCACTTATCTAAACACACACACACACACACACACGCTTTTGCAGCAGAAGGCAGGCATGAAACCTGTTCCCTAAGTCCTTTGCTTTCCTCATCTACTTCTAGCAGCAACAGCCATTTCTGCTACGGATTTTCCTATTCGAGGGTTGATCACAGATCCAAATGCCACCATCCTGTTTGCCACCCTTTCCTACCCCACCGGCCCGCTGACGTCTGTCAGTGAACCAGGGAACAAAGATGGAAGACAGGCCCAAGCTGCCTTCCTAAAGTGGGGTTATATTTGACACTTTAATAAACCTCAGAGCCTGAGCCTCTCTGCTCTCAAACTGGCCAGGGTGCAGCTCTCACTCTTACCAAACCCGTCCATCTCTCCTCCCCCCACCGTGGGGCACAAGGGTTTTCTCTGCCTGGCATCTATTTCCAGGCCCCATAAATCATATCCCATTGTTCCAGGCCATCTGAACTCATGCTTAATAAACCATCCACCTCACCCTTCCTCCACCACCCCGAATTTCCCACAGGGAAAGACTGTTTCAAGAAGAAAAGGAAATTCTTCATTAGGGCTGGATTTTAAAAGCAAGCTTCCACAAAAAACTAGAAAACAAAATTGGGTATAAATACCATCCAATAACCACTAAATGTCTTTGGTTAAAGCACCTGCCTGCCTGTGATTCTCAGGTCCAGATGTGAGCTCAGTGCACATCCAAAGGAAGCAGAATTTGAACCTGATGCTAAATGACAAATGATCCTGAACTTCATGACCATTTAAGTGCCACAGTGGCTAGACTAAATTGCTCTGATGCAGAATTTCTCCCAAGTATAGGTTACTGAGAAACATAATATTGCTTGAAAATGTATTTAGGTGCGCTCATCCTTCTCAGACCAACACTCATGGGCTCTTAGTCATAACCAGGCTTAAGCTAACACGATTCCCTTATTTTCCCCAGAGAGGGAGGGAAACAAGAGGACATGTCTCTCATGTTCCAAGATCAAAAACTGGATCACAGCACTCACAGCATCAAGTCTGCCAAACCAGAGCTCTGGGTATGTACAATTCTTAAAGAGCTAATTGAATGGAAAACAGCCATCTGGGGCTGGAAACCCTTATGACATTCTGGGAAATGTATGGGCTTTAAAAGGATTATGCAGGGTGATGTGACTTTCAAAATTCCCAAACTCTGGGGGCGCCTGGGTGGCTCAGTGGGTTAATCCGCTGCCTTTGGCTCAGGTCATGATCCCAGGGTCCTGGGATCGAGCCCCGCATCGGGCTCTCTGCTCAGCAGGGAGCCTGCTTCCTCCTCTCTCTCTGCCTGCCTCTCTGCCTGCTTGTGATCCCTCTCTGTCAAATAAATAAATAAAATCTTTAAAAAAAAAAAATTCCCAAACTCTGAACTGAAGCCTAAATGAGAATATGTTAAATTCACCCATTCCAAAACACAGCACAGTTGACTCGGACCCTAGAGCCCAGCTGTAGCTCAGGGTGTCCACACTGCAGCCTGTCTGTGGGAGGTCTGCAGACCACTCCCTGCTGAGAGAGTCCAGCCAACCCAATCAGCCTACCAGCAGGCTGTGGCACAAGGTCCAGATCCTAGCCCAGGCACCAACCAGGGTTCCCTTTGGCCTGCCCTCTTATGGTTGAACAACAATCATGGAGAGCCACAGGGAGAGCGGCATTGGGTCCAGTATGGCCACTCCCTGGTCCTCCACAACACTGGTTGCACACTCTTCAACACAAGAAAATGGTGTGCAGAAACAAGGGCCTGCCACAGTAGGCTGTCGAGCAAGGAACAGAAAGCATCAGGGGACAGGTGGGACTGCTGGCTGGTCTCCACCTCTCCCAGAGGGCAGAGGCCCCAGAGCTTCTGCAGGCTAAGCAGAGACATGTCAGAATTACCTTCCCAAAAAGTAGGCAGTAAAGGAGGATTTCAAGCAGCCACAACCACCAGCAGGCCTGCGACCTCCAGATATCAGGGGCTTGACCATGACCGTGTCGGTAAGCAGAACACACAAGTGCCTTCTGGAGCGAGAGAAGACAGCTTAACGCTGATAACTGGTCCTCTCACTCTTCTCTGCTCTCAGCAAGTGATCCTGAAAGGGATGGACAAAGTTGGTCAGATTCACTGGAGAAAACACGAGCCAGTGAAGACGTCCCAGCTCGCACTAGGCCTCCCTCCAAAGGCTGGCTGCCCCACCCCTGGGACCTGGGTAACGCTGCTCCGGGGCCATCCACAAAAAACGATTTACGTACCCCCCACCCGCAACAAACACACACAGACACAGACACACAGACACACACACACACACAAGCTGCATCGGGCTTTAGGAACCTAACTCAAACGCACCCCTAACAACAACCCCACAGGTATGACTGGGTTGGACACTCCCAGCAAGGGAGGGAAGGCCCCCCCCTTGGGTCCTTGCCAGCGGCAGGGTGCCACCTGGGCCTTCGCCTCATCCTCTCCATCCGCGGGGAAGTCGGAGCGGCCCCCACCAACCACCACCACGCAACCAGATTGATTCTCGCACTTCAAATCCCCGCTGCCAGGGCCCCATCTGTGTGCTGACCCAAAAGCCGCCCTCAAGCAGCCGGCCCCCCCCCCGGAGCGTCTGGAGTTCTCCCAGCCCCGCGCTCACGCCTCCCCAGGCCGCCCCCGCGGGCCGCGCCTTACCGCCAGTGTCCACGAAGCGCGGGGGCGGGCGGTCCCGCAGCGTGGCACTCCAACCCGCGCTGGCCCCGTCCTCGTCGGACTCCTGCCCTTCGGGGGCGTCGGGAGGCACTGGGGGGGGCGGGGCGCTCGTGTTCCGAGTCCGAGGAGGCGGCGGAGGAGGAGCGCGAGGCGGCGGACGTGCTGTAGAAGGCGTTCCCGTCGCTGTCCGGGCCGGACTCGCCGAACACTTTGTCCCAGATGTGCAGGCTCTCTTGGCCCGCGAGGGCCGCCTCGAGCAGCGCCGGCGCCCTCCTCCGCGCGCTCCCGCCGAACTGGGCCATGGCCCCGGCCGCCGCCCACGCGCCCGCCCCCCAGAGCGCATCCCAGCCGCACGCGCCGGGCACCGGGCCCGCGCCGCGGCCCGCCGCCCCCCACCATCGCAGCCCGCAGCACAGCGCCTGCCGCCCCACGCCCGGCCGGCCCGCCATCTTGGCTGCAGGCCGCGGAGGGACGCGGGGCGAGAGGGCGGGAGGCAGGGGCTGCGGCCGGGCCCAGGTGCCGCCGCTGCGTCTCCTCGGCGCCCGCTGCGTCCCCGCGCGCCCTCCCGCCGCACCCCGCGCTCCCTGGCCGACCTTCCCCCGGCGCGAGCCGCCAGAGACGGACCCGCCTCCTCGCACCTGCGGCCCGCCCGCCGGCCAATGGGGAGCAGGCCGGGGCGGGCCCGCACGGGGCACGCCCCACACCCCTCGGCCGAGCGGGGCGAGGAGAGCAGCTGCGGCGGCGGTGTCGGCAGGGGGGAGGGCGGCCGGTGGCTTCCTCGCCTGCGGGACGTGTGGCCCGGGTCGGCCACCCGCAGGCCCCGCGCGGCCCCGCAGGGGGAAGGGAGGAACCCAGTGGGTGTCGGGGGTTGGGGGGGACGCAGCCGGTCTCCCCCGCCGCCCCAGCCGCCTCACGGAGCGTGAAGCCTGCGCTCTCGGTCCCCTTCCGCAGTCGGCGCCGGCAGCGGCGGGGAGCTGTCCGCCCCGGTGGTTCTGAACCAGGCGCTGCGGAAATTCCAGGTAGGCGCAGGGCCTGAGGGTCACGATTCCCGTGGCTGCTGTGGCTGCTGCTGCTTCGGTGCTCCACAGACGGCTGTACCTTGAGCTCTTGCAAGCACAAGGGCTATCTGGCTTGCGGGAGCCTTGCTCTAATAAGGAGCCCTCCTCGCTGGTTCATTCCTGGGGTCAGGTGGTGACTCAGTCTCGCTTCAATACCGCTGTAATTTGAAGGGGTCAACATCCGATCTTAGTCATTCCTTCCGTCTTTGACCTTTGACATCTTTAAAATCAAAATATTCATTACCTTCCAAATATTAATTACTCTAACACCACCACTGCAACATCTTCACCCATACATTTGACACACTTGTCTGTTAAAGTACGGCACAATCACCCAGGCTTCAGTGTTCTGATAAACAATAGATCAGAAAGGTTTCATCCATCCCTCTGCCTTGGCCAGGAGTGCGTGGTACTCATTCCATTGATGACGATACACGTGATCAGGCGTTTCTTGCTCCTCTCTCCCTCCCACACTAATGCAATAAGTCACAATAATGGTAATTGGGCCATAAAGTCACTTGCACTCTGAAATAAAATAAATCCACAGAGATGTGAAGGGCTTGCAAATCCTACTGGGTATTAACTAAATAAGGATGACACGAAAGGGAAAGGCATATTGCTATTTCATGCATAAAGGATGTGAAAGACTCCTCCCCTAGAAGATAGATAGGATAACTAACCGCTTGTTTGCTTTTCTGTGAACCGCTGGCTTTTAGGCGTAGATTAGGTTATTAATTGCGTGACTAATTGCTCTTTTGCCCTTCTGTAACTGCTTGGCTTATAGAAATAATAGAAGACGCCATGATGGCATTCCTACCTTCCCCCTTCTTGTTCCCCCTCCCTGCCTCTCTCCTCCCGCGCGCGGGCCCTCAGAACCAATCAGCTTGTTCCCCCTTCCCGCCTCTCTCTTGCGCGCGAGCAGGTCCCCAAAGCCAATCAGCAAACTCACGAATGCCTTTTTCAAAAGTTCTAACTGTCAACCAATCAGTTGCGCCCCACCCAAAACTTGTTTGTACCTGTCTATAAAAACCCGGCACCACCCCAGCCGGGTGTGCTCAGCTAGCAGGAGCTGCTGACCACCCGCAGGCGCGCGCTGACCACCCGCAGGGGCCTGTGTAACAATAAAGAACCTCTTGCTGATTGCATCCAGTGGCAGTGTTGGATTCTTGGGTAAGGGGATCCGCGGGTCTTTCATTTGGAGGTCCCACCGAGATCATTGGACTCCTGCCCACAGATCCAACTGACTCCCACCGGGAGGTAAGCTGGCCAGCATCTAAATTTTTGTAATTGTGTTCTTGTCTCCTGTCTTGTGTTCTTGTTGTCTCTCGTCTTGTCTCTCGTCTTGTGAGGCCTCTGTTTGACCTATACTGCAGGTAGTGGTATAGTGTTTGTACAACAGCGCACGTTGTTGCTCTGTATTCTGTAGGCAGCTTGAGAAGGAGTTGACGAACTCGGACTTCTCCCCTGCCACCCTGGGGGATGCCCCAGGGATCTGTCCGCCACAGAGGAGCCTCGTGGTTCCCCTGGGCTGGTTCTGTCCCCCGCAGAGGAGCCTTTTGGTTCCCCTGGGCTGGTTCTGTCCGCCGCAGAGGAGCCTCTTGGTTCCCCTGGGCTGGTTCTGTCCGCCGCAGAGGAGCCTCTTGGTTCCCCTGGGCTGGTTCTGTCCTCCACAGAGGAGCCTCTTGGTTCCCCTGGGCTGGTTCTGTCCTCCACAGAGGAGCCTCTTGGTTCCCCTGGGCTGGTTCTGTCCGCCACAGGGAGACCTCGTGGTTCCCCTGGGCTGGTTCTGTCCGCCAAAGGGAGACCTCGTGGTTCCCCTGGGCCGGTTGAATTTGTATTTTCGGTTTTGTACCGAAATCGCACAGCGTCCTTTTTGTTAATTGTTTTGTGTGTCTTGCTTATTGTCCTTGGTGTTTTCTTGGACTCCGAATGGAGGCCAACAATGTATGTCTTCATGCATGTCTCCATGTTATGTCTTTAAATGTGGATATAAGTTCCTTGTACTGATCATGAAGGTTACATTCTGTTTAAGGGGACTCTGGCTTTATTTCTCTCTGTTTCTCCTAATAGATGTGGGGGGGCTTCTCCCTCACTCACTTCCCATGTAAATGGCTATTACTGGAGCCAACTGGGGTTGGTCTAACTCGAGACAGAGACTATAAGGAATATTCCCAAGCAGCTGCCAAAACTCTCTTTGTTTCGGGGAAGTTTCCTTGTGTTCTCTGGCCTGACTTGGACTGCCTAACCCCTCCCCCCTTGCTGGTGGGAAAGCATGGCCTCTGCTCCTCTGTTGGGGCTTATGAGCTCTAAAACTGGTAATCTTTTCTCTGCCTCCTGGTAGCACTTTGTTTCTTCTGTTTCCCCCTTACGTGTTTCTGTACCAACGTGTGTGCAGCCTGCATGACTGGCCTCTAGATCATGCACCACGGCTCCTTCTCTCTCCACTGTAAAGGAGCAAGAAGAGCACCCCTGGACCTAACACTCCCCACTCCAGATCTTCCCACGCATGTCTCAGGTAAACATTCAAAGTGGAGTGGGCCCAGGTGGAACATAAATCACTATTGGAACTAAGTTAAGTTTGTTGGTTTAATTAAGACCTGTCTTTTAAGTTATCAGCAGTAAATGTGAAACTTTGAAGTTTACTGAAGGTCAAATAAGCTCATGTTATTTGTTAAAATTTGTTAGCAGAGAAATTACTAAACTGATGGTTAATTGTCTATCTCAAAGTTCTAATGGGTAATTGCTGAAGTAGCTTTCAAAGTCTTTGGTAACCTGAAAGTTTTAAAGTTTTGCTTGGATGACAAATGGAATTGAATTGTGGACATCTAGGTCTTAACCAAACAGGATAAAATGCTAAGTCGTTAATTACTGGACGTAGGAAAATAGGAGATATGTAGGAAAGATTTAAGGAATGGGAATACATTTTGTTGAAGGTAAAGAAAGATAATTTTGTCCTAAATGAAATGGTTGTTTGGAAGGAAATGGCTTGGGACAAAACCTGAATGCAAAGGAAAGTTGTAGAAGGTTTGTGAAGGGAAATCTTCAAAAAAGGAATTTTGGCTAAGGTCAAGAATGGATTAAGATTGAAATGAATGGGTTTTAAAGGTACATTGGTACAAGACAGAAATTGTCTCTGTTCAAAAGGACAATGTTTTCTTAGATCAATTGATCTGCTGTTAAGAAAATGTAAATGGTTTTTTCTTTGCCTGCCCAGAAAAACCAGTTTCTATGTTCAGTTTTATCAGGTGTTTAACATCCCTAATTATATTTAGGCATGTGCTTTAGAACTTTCTAAGATTTTAGCAAATGTTGACAAGATTTAAGTTGTAAATCTCTTTAACTCAGGTTAAAGGTATGCGAAGTTGCTCAGGAAGTACTACTGAACCAATGATAAACCTTGGGTTACATTTGGGAAAATGCTATAACTATTCTAGAGATTCTACGCACTTCCTAAAGTTTTAACGTTTTGAGAGATCATCGCTTGATACTGTAATTATGGAAATGTTATGTATCACAGAAATAACCTGATTTCCTTGCAGCTAAATTGTAAACTCCCCTGTCTCTTTAGCTCTAACCATATCCATTCTGAGTTTTTGGCATTTATAATTGTTTTAATTCTCTTGTAAAATGAGTTTTATCTTCAAGGAGATTCCTATAAAGGACTTTTACAGATATTTGATATACTTGAAAATCCTAAAACTGAAATGGGTAAGAATTTCCAAAACGGACTAAAGCCGCATTCACCAGAATTAGTAACATGGGACTAAAAGATTATAGTGTTGTGTCCCTTAATGTTTTGTCTTTAAACATTGCTGGTTCTCTCTACTGTTTGCTCTTACAGACTAGGGATACTCCCTCCTAGTTATCTGTAACTTATAGAGATGTAAAAGTGCTCATTTGTAAAAGTGCTCAAGGCATTCAAATTTTCTCTCTATCTGAACCCTCTGAAACCAAAAGGTCTTAGTAAGTATTCTTTCTTCCATGGCAATCAGTCATTTGCATAAGTTCAATAAGAATCTGTTCTCCTTGTAACAGGAAAGAATTGGAAACTGGTTATTTTACCAAGGCTTTGACTGGGATGTCATATTTGAAAAGACTCAGATATGACCAGACAGCTTTAAGGAACTAAGGTTGACTTTATGAAACCTGGAGCCATAAAGCCCCTTGGGACTGTTGGCCTGATACCTTGCTTACAGAGTTCCCAGCAGCCCCACCAGGTGAGTAAAGAATGTCACTCCTTGGTAGGTGCAGTCTCGGGAAGAGGAATTTGCCCAAAGGCATTGCAGGCATGCCTCATGGCAAGTACAGGGCTTGGCTTCTGGCCTGGAGAGGCTACTAAAAGTTCAACCTAGAGATTCCTTATACAAAGTTCCAGCAAAGCAGATTCTAAAAGATCTATTGATCACAGTCACTGTTCTTGCTGAGCTTATGTAAATAATTAGGCCAAGTTTGTTAAAACTGGACTTGTTTCACAAGTGAATTAGTCCTGATTTGGCTATCTCTGGAAATGAGGGTTATTTTAGAGAGAAAAATTGTTTTAGTAACACACCTTTATGGATGTTAAATTCTAGATTTGATTGTCTTTAAATGTTTACCTAAGCTAAACAATTTGAGATAAACTTCA
The DNA here is from genome assembly GCF_964662115.1 of Mustela nivalis. NCBI lineage: Eukaryota > Metazoa > Chordata > Mammalia > Carnivora > Mustelidae > Mustela > Mustela nivalis. The sequence goes on along the minus strand of NC_139022.1, from coordinate 22,829,935 downwards.
GAGAAGTTGTACAATCGCTTCTTTAGTCAATCTTACTGTTTTGTGGGGATATTAGCAGACCCCACGGCACATGATGAAATAACTGGAATAATGAAATTGTCTAAAAGCCAGCATACCGCACTCCATAGGATTAACTATGGACTTGTGGAAATAATGGATGACCCCACTTTCTTTATGAATGGATTGAATGCTCCATGAGGGACTCCCCTTATCTTTTGACAAGTTTTCTCACTTGCCAGTGATCCTCTGTAATCAGGATATTGTTAAGGCTGGACCACTCAAAGGTCTTCTTATTGGTTTCACCCCTTAGTCATATTTATCCTAGAGGCCACCTCTGTTGAGGTGCATTTGCAAACAGATGCTTTAGCTAAGCATGGAACAGCCCTCCTATAAAAGAGCCTCAAAGCTCACTATGGGACAGTCCTTGACTGTAATGATGTCACATCAGGTCCAGATTTGTCTTAGAAGCCAAAGGCCACCAATGGATGATAGAGGCCAACTTATTAAATACTGGACTACACTAATAGATATGCCAGAATTAATACTTAAAACTTGTCAGACTTTAAACCTAGTTACCTGTATGCCTGAACCTGACCACTGTACTTCTTTCTCTATAGAGCAAAAATGTTCAAAAGTTATTGATCTTGCTTACTCTATTTGTCCAGATTTAAGATGCCCCTGTTAAAAATACGAATGACAGTTGGTTTTCTGATGACAGTAGTTTTCATAGAAAAAATAAGAAAAGCTAGGTGTGCCATAGTGCTCACTAGCACTTTGCAATTGCCAAAGTCTAAGAATTAACATTTATACTGACTCCAAATATGCTTTCCTGGTACTACATGCCCATGGAGCTATTTGGAAAGAAAGGGGATTGCTATCAAGCCATAACTCCCCAATCCAATATGGGCCGAAGTTCCAAAACCCTCCTCATCGCTATACTAAGGATGGCATATATCAAATCTGGGATACACATCTGTGTCTTACACCCATGATTGGACAGCTCAGTCAGAAGGCAGTTTTATGCTGGTAACAAGAATCATACGAGTGGTACTTGGGCAAATAACACATGATGTCTAGGATGGCTCACTAGAAATGTGTTCCCAAGTAATAGTACTCCAGGCTACTGACCGGTTTGCTACTGATTGGGCAAGGTGACCTGGCATCAGATGGCCAGCTCCAAACGGAACCCACTGGATATGTGGAACCAACCTGTGGCCCTGGCTTCCTGAAGGGTGGATAGGTCGCTGTACTTTAGGATTTGCCTGGATCCATGGGCGCATTACTAAAACCATTACAACTCCAGCTAATCTCCCCAACTTGAAACAAAGATGGACACAATCTGTTTTTAAATGGTATGATCACTTAGCATCCATCTTTGTTCCATCTGCGGGACTAGAGAATGTCATGTGGCATGTAGAAGCCCTTAATAAATATACTACAAAGGCACTCAATGATTCACTAAATGGCATCTCCCTACTTAATACCAAAGTGTCACAGACACGCAGGGAAGTCCTACAAAATAGGATGGCTTTAGATGTTCTTACAGCAGCCCAGGGTGGCACATGTGCAATCATCAAAACAGAATGTTGCGTATACATCCCAGACTATCACAAAAATATCACAGGAATAATAAAGGATATGAACACCCAGATTAAGGCCCTACAAGATCCTTCTCTCAGTAAATGGTTAAGTTCCTAATTTGAAGGAGGACTATGGCCAAATCTCTTTTTCGGGCTTTTCATTCTTATCGCCTTATTCTTAATATGTTGCTTTGTTCCATGTTTCTCTACTTGGTGCCGAGACTCCATTGCTACAATGACTTCGCCACGACAGACGATCCTTGTCACGCGCAAGGACGCCTCTTCACTGTCAGCGCTGGATTCAGCTGCCTCCACCTTTGTAACTCCCTTATGTTCCTACCCTGATCAATATTGACCCGAGCAGGTAGGGACAGCTCTACGCCCCTATTCAGCACGAAGAAGTTACAGAAGATGAGACCTTCCACCTTCAACCCCCTTAAAGATTTCAGGGTCAAGATTGTTCAGGGGGAAATGAAGGAGCAGGAGGCTGGCTGAGGAGAAAGCAAAAGCTGGCGCCTTGCACCCCACTTAGAGCAGGAACAAGACGAATGGATATAAGATTCTATCCATGATAAAGAAAAAGGGGGGAATGAAAGACCCCTCCCCTAGAAGATAGATAGGATAACTAACCGCTTGTTTGCTTTTCTGTGAACCGCTGGCTTTTAGGCGTAGATTAGGTTATTAATTGCGTGACTAATTGCTCTTTTGCCCTTCTGTAACTGCTTGGCTTATAGAAATAATAGAAGACGCCATGATGGCATTCCTACCTTCCCCCTTCTTGTTCCCCCTCCCTGCCTCTCTCCTCCCGCGCGCGGGCCCTCAGAACCAATCAGCTTGTTCCCCCTTCCCGCCTCTCTCTTGCGCGCGAGCAGGTCCCCAAAGCCAATCAGCAAACTCACGAATGCCTTTTTCAAAAGTTCTAACTGTCAACCAATCAGTTGCGCCCCACCCAAAACTTGTTTGTACCTGTCTATAAAAACCCGGCACCACCCCAGCCAGGTGTGCTCAGCTAGCAGGAGCTGCTGACCACCCGCAGGCGCGCGCTGACCACCCGCAGGGGCCTGTGTAACAATAAAGAACCTCTTGCTGATTGTATCCAGTGGCAGTGTTGGATTCTTGGGTAAGGGGATCCGCTGGTCTTTCAGATGCAGATGCATAAAGGGTGAAGATGTTGGTACCACCAGCTAAGGTCGTTCTAACAGCAGGTGAGCAGCTTCTGCTCTCGCCCTCCCCTCGCAAGCCCCTGTTTCCTCCTCCCAAACCAGAGTCTCTGTACCAGCATGAATTCCTGATCATCACTGAAAGATGATATATAAAAAGGAAAGGATTCACATGACATTGCTTTGTATATGAATTGGCTGATATATGTGAAATTGTTTGCAAAGCATTTCAACTCCGTTGGAAGAATTGTGTCACAGAAAAGAACTGGTTTCCAGCACTTCTCTATACTGTGTTAACCAGGGAAAGATTCTGAAGAGAGTTCATACAGGTAATCAGACTTAAAAAGGTCACTGACACATAGATTAAAGACGAAAAGTAAGATTGCGTAGCTCAAGTTCAAATTCTGCAATTAGGAATTCTGTAATACTCCTGTAAAATTTAATGACATATATTTTAAAAAATAATTGAAAGGGATCAAAACACTGAAATACATAGGCAAGAACTCCTTCTCTTCTCCAGGCAGCCAATGAAAAGTCAGCAGCTAAAGTGTGTATTTTAAAAACAGTGGCTTGCTTTGCTACCCAGAGGAAGCAGGAAGTAGAGTAGTAACAGTTACAAGGATGGAATCAGTCTTCCATTGTGCCAAATCTGCATTTGTATGGTGCTAATCCCAAAGAAACCTTAGAGTCTTTGTGCTTATGAGCTCTCAAGTGCTTGTAGCTCACAGAGCATGCAACACTGGGAGAGGATTATATGGTCACAAAAGAAACAGACTGGGAAATCAAATTGTTATCCAAACCCTGGCCCAACAAAAATGAGATGGCTATGTCCATTTAGAATCAAGGGTTTAGCAACCAAGTGCTACTTTGTTTAAACAAATGTTTCCGACCAAGAACAGTAAAAATACTTCAGCCTTTAAAAACAGGTGGCTGGGGGCGCCTGGGTGGCTCAGTGGGTTAAGCCGCTGCCTTCGGCTCAGGTCATGATCTCAGAGTCCTGGGATCGAGTCCCGCATGGGGCTCTCTGCTCAGCAGAGAGCCTGCTTTCCTCTCTCTCTCTCTGCCTGCCTCTCCATCTACTTGTGATTTCTCTCTGTCAAATAAATAAATAAAATCTTAAAAAAAAAAAAAAAACAGATGGCTGATTCTCCTTGTGAAAGGAGGGGAGGAAAGGGAAGAAAACAACTGGAAAACAAAAACCAAAAAACTTTCCCATCTGCTTGGCAACCTCCTACTCGATGCTATGATTATGGTTCTACATCATTAAGTTTTACAAGTAATGTTTTCTGGGAGGATAATTATAGAACCAGCATTATACTGAGATCTTTTAACTTTGAGTCATTTAAACACATCTTCCAAATAATACAACTTTGTAATATAATTAATTTTAAGATTAATATTGAGCTTTTGGTTCATAGTCTGCACAAAAGGCTCCAGGGTAGTAAGAACAACCCATTTCTGTAGTAGATTCCTTAGGCTTTGTTAAGCCAGAGAGGTTCATGCTCTTGTGAAACTGGGGATAATAGCCATATTTCATTGAGTCTTGGCCTCCTTTCCTGGTATAGTTTAATAAGAAACAAAAAATGCTACCATTCAAACTATGATACAATGTTTTCTTTTCATTAATATTTTAATTTAAGTGTATTCAAAAAGCTCTTTGGTAAGTATTTAGACAGATTTTTATTACATATGGCCTTAATGCATACATAAAATAAAAGTTAAAATTTTTGGTTAACGTTTTTCCAAACCTCACATTAAGAATCTCACTACTTTTATTTACTTTCTAACTGAGAGATTTCAGTGCCCAGATTTTTCTCACAATATGTTCCTCTGAGCCACCCAGAGCTTTTGTCATGCTGCACTTAAAAAATTATTATTAGACATATAGCTGACATTCAATGTTAAATTAGTTTCAGGTGTACAACATAGTAATTTGACAATTCTATACATTACTCAGTGATCACCACAGTAAATATATCATCACGTCACCATATAAACTTATTATAATATCATTGGCTGTATTCCCAATGCTGTACTTTTCATCTCCAGATGAGAACAGGAAATTATTTTATTTATTTTATAACAGGAAATTTGTACCTCTTAATCCCCTTCACCTATTTCACCCATCCCCCATCCACCTTCCCTCCCATAACCACCAGTTTGTTCTTGTATTTAAGAGTCTATATTTGTTTTTTTTTTTTTGTCTGTTCACTTGTTTCTTTTCTTATATTCCATATAGACGTGAAATTACAGGGGCCCCTGGGTGGCTTAGTGGGTTAAAGCCTCTGCCTTTGGCTCAGGTCATGATACCATGTTCCTGGAATCAAGCCCCGAGTCGGGCTCTCTGCTCGGTGGGGACCCTGCTTCACCTGCCTCTCTGCCTGTCTCTCTGCCTACTTGTGATCTCTCTCTCTTTCAAATAAATAAATAAAATCTTAAAAAGAAAAAAAAAAGGAAGTGAAATCATATGGTATTTGCCTTTCTCGGTCTGACTTATTTCTCTTAACCTAATACCTTCTAGATTCAGCCATATTGTCACAAATAGCAAGATCTCATTCTTTTTTATAGCTGGATAATATTCCATTATATATCTATATACACCATATCTTTACCCATTCATCTACTGATAAACACCTGAACTGCTTCCATATACTGGCTATTGTAAATAGTGCTGCAGAAAACCTAGGAGGGCATATATCTTTTTGAATCAAGTGTTTTTATTTCCTTTGGGTAAATATCAAGTACTAGAATTACTAAAGCATATGGTAAATCTATTTTTAATTTTTTGAGGAACCTCCATACTGTTTTCCACAGTTGTTGCACCAATTTACATTCCCACTAAAAATGTACAGAGGTTCCTTTTTCTCCACATCCTGGCCAACACTTGTTCTTTCTTGTCTTTGTAATACTAGCCATTCTGACAAGTATAAGGTGATAGATCTCCCTGTGGTTTTGATTTTATTTTCCTGATGATGAGTGATATTGAGCATCTTTTCACATGTCTATTGGGTGTCTGTATGTATTTTTTGGAAAAATGTCTGTTAGGTCCTCTGCCCATTTTTCAATTGGATTATATGTTGGGGTTTGGGTTTTTTTGGGGTTTGGTGTGTGTGTGTGTGTGTTCTTTACATATTTTGGTTATTAATTCTTTATTTTATTTATCATTCACCACTGTATTCTCCCATTCTGTAGGTTCCCTTTTGGTTTTGTTGCGGGTTTCCCTTACTGTGCAAAAGCTTTTTATTTTGTTGTAGTCTTAATAATTTATTTTTGTTCTTGTTTCCCTTGCCTAAGCAGACATACCCACAAATAATGTTGCTAAAACCAATCTCCAAGTGATTACTGCTTATTGTCTTTTAGGAGTTTTATGGTTTCAGGGCTCTCATTTATTCATTTAATTTTTTTTTAAGTAAGCTTTTCACTGAATGTGGGACCTAAACTCACAGCCTCAAGAATAAGAGTCACATGCTGTAAAGGCTGAGCAAGACAGGCACACCTCACACTTCACATTTAGATCTTTGATCCATTTTGAGTTTCTTTACGTGTATGGTAAAAGAATGTGGTCTAGTTTCATCCTTTTGCAAATGGCTCTCCAGTTTTCCCAACACTGTTTTTGAGGAGACTTTCTTCTGTTACATATACTTGCCTCCTTTGTCAAAGATTAATTGATCATATAATTGTGGATTTATTTCTGGGCTCTCTATCCTGTTTCTGTTGATTTATGCGTATCTTTTCTCCCAGTACCCTACTGTTTTGATTACTATAACTTTGTAGTATATCTTGAAATCCAAGAAACTGATACCTCCAGCTTTGTTCTCCTTTCTCAAGATTGTTTTGCATGCTACACTTCTTATAAAAGTATTCTGAGGTCATCCATTCTGCTTGGTTTGATGCTGGTAGGGTTTCTCTTTTTCTTTTTTCTTTTTTTTTTCCTTATCTGAGATTTTCATATAATAACCAGTTTATTTTCTTTCTTTAAATGGTTCTCAAAAGGCCTGTGGCTTGGCATGCCAAGGGATGTAGATGATCAGTTGTGCCCTAGGAGCAATAACCACATAGAACAGGGTCAAGCTGTGGTAACTTTATAGGGACTTCCACCTGCTCAGCCCCAACTATAAGACAATTCCTGACATTGGAGATGTGAAAGAAAATGGGAGGGGAGGGGCATCTTAAAATCCATAAAATATGGCATATTGTCTCCTGTTTGTACTTTTACAATTTCTAATTTTGCAAATGGCCAAGCTGCCGCAGGGAACAAAAATGAGGTCCTAAGGTGGCAGAGACTGACCTGGCCAGCCCTGTACTGCACAGGCTATGCGTTACTGGATCAGTATGAATGGAGAAAGCAGGGGTGAGTCAGGGAAGCTGCTGCTTCTCCCTACATTGCCTTCATCACCCACAGGGAGGGGGCCCAAAGCCAAGGAGGACCTCCTGGAACTGAGACAGGGGAGGGGAAAAGAAAGCTGAACGATGCCACAGCTGCTGAACCATGACCAAAATATGGGGGAGAAGGCTGGAGGCAAATGTGCATGGTACACCGTGACATTTGGAGTCCTAGGTGACATAGAAGCTTAAGGATCCAACCTTGCTCAAACTGATTTTACATGATGATTTTATCTACTAATCAACCCAGAGATGCAGAGAATGAAATAGGGCAATACTATAGAAAATGCTTGAGAGAAATCTCTCTTATGATTGAGATAACCTGATATTTCCATTGATTCATTCATTCATTCATTCGTTCGTTCAACAATTATGTACTGAGTATTATGTATCAAATCCTCTTCTGAACACAGAATAAATAAGGAAAAAAACCCACAAATACCATTTTTATAGCACATGCATTCAAATAGAAGAGAGAGAACAGAAAGTAAATAAATAAATATATAATATGTCAGCTGTTGATAAGAAGTCAAAAGTAGAGAGGGACAGAAACTATGTTGATTGTGATGGTGCTGGTGCTGGCTGTGTGTGCAGTTAGGGGAGATTACTCTGATAAGAAGACTTTGGCAGATCCTTGAGTGGATTCAGAGAACAAGACGGGTACATTTAAGAAGAGGAAACAAGTGCAACGCCCCAAGAAAGGCACGCACTTGCTGTACTCTGTTAAACACTAAGGAGGCTGGTGAGCGGAGGCAGAGACAGCTGAGTGAAGAGGTAGGAGATGCATTGAGAAGGAAGTTGAGTGTTAAATTTTGTAAGACTGAATTTTGTATTGAGTGAAGTGGGGAGCCATTGGAGATCTTAGAGCAGAGAAATAACAAGGTCTGACTTTTGTCTTAAACGGATTGCTTTAACTGCTGAGTGGAAAATAAACTAGAACAGAGCAAAGATGGAATCCAGAAGACCAGATAGGAGACTATTACAATAACTCATAGAAGACGGTGTTTTGGACCACAGTGGGAGTAACTGAAATGTGGAGAACTGGTCAGATTTAGAATATATTTTGAAGATAGAATCCACAGCTTCTACCAAAGAATTAAACGTGGGCAGTGAAAGAAAGAGATGAATCAAGAATGACTCTACAGTTTCCTGTTTGAGCTATTGCAAGACCAGCAGAGCTCGAGAAGAATAAGAGCTTGGTTTTGAACACGTTGGGTTTAACTCATCTAGGTAGATCTGGAAAGCAGGCAGTGGAAGAAAGCTCAAAATCCAGGTCTGGACTGGAGGTGGAGATGTGGAGTCATCAGGAGATAGATGGTAGAAGAGGGACAGTCACCAAGGACTCAGTGTAGACAGAGGAGAAGTCTGAGGTTGGGTCCTGGAGCACATTCATACTCAGAGATCAGGGAAATGAGAAGAAACCCCAAGTGGAGGGGCTTGTCCTCACTCAGAAGGGATTGGAGTAAGGGTTCCACCCAGGTAAACTTAGTGGGATTCTGTGGGTCTTCTTTCCTTACCGATTTTTCTTTTCAAGATTTATTTGAGAGAGAGAGAGAGAGCAGGAGCACACACATGCAGGGGGAAGAGACAGAAGGAGAGGGAGAGAATCTCAATCAGATTCCCCGCTGAGCATGGAGCCTGACGTGGGGCTCGACTCCATAACCCTGAGCTCATGACCTGAGCCAAGATTCACAAGCTTAACCACTTAGCCACCTAGACACCCACCCAGTTTGTTTTTCATTCTTTTTTTAAAATATTTTATTCATTTATTTATTTGACACAGAGAGAAAGAGAGAGAGAGAGATCACAAGTAGGCAGAGAGGCAGGCAGAGGGAGAGGGAGAAGCAGGTTTCCTGCTGAGCAGAGAGCCTGATGCGAGAGCCCGAGACCCTGAGACCAAGATCTGAGCTGAAGCCACCCAGGTGCCCTCAATTTACTTTTCTCAGTGAAGTCATCAGAATGGTCGGTCATCAGCTGTATCTGATGGAAGGTGTTCAATTCTCACTCTGAACAAAATGGCTGTACATTAGAATCACTGGGAGAATTTTAAAAGCACACTTATATCCAGACCCTAATTGGATATTAATCTAATTGGTTCTACACCAATTAGATCAGGTCCTTTGGAGGTGGGCAATCCTGTGTTTTAAAGTCTTCCAGGTGATTCAAAAGTGTGGCCAGTGTTGAGAAGCCCTGGCTTAAGGTTGGAGGAAAGAAGATGTGAAATATTCAAAATATTTCACAAGAAGAATGGAGATTCTGTCGGTCAGAGAAACATACTTGGATTTGTGGCTGAGAATTTAATGGGAAAGGGGCGCCTGGTAGGCTCAGTGGGTTAAGCCGCTGCCTTCGGCTCAGGTCATGATCTCAGGGTCCTGGGATCGAGTCCCACATTGGGCTCTCTGCTCAGCAGGGGCCTGCTTCCCTTCCTCTTTCTGTGATCTCTTCCCTTCCTCTCTCCTACTGTGATCTCTCTCTGTCAAATAAATAAATAAAATCTTAAAAAAAAAAAGAATTTAATGTGAAAGCTTCCAGCATTGTTGCTTTGCTCACCAACCACCTTCAGCTGCCAGGGGCAGACATAGGGTGGACAGAAGGTTGGGTTTTTACCAGGGTGGGGTTTTATCAGGTATGTATGATGTATGATGGAGGTGAGAGTATGGGACAGGGATTATAGTTATGGGAGTGGACTCTGTGCCAGCTGCGGAGGCCTGTGAGAATTTGGGGTAAGGATCAAGAACCACAGAAAATGAAATAGGGGGACGCCTGGATGGCTCAGTTGGCTAAGCAGCTGCCTTCTGCTCAGGCCATGATCCCAGCGTCCTGGGATCAAGTCCCACATCAGGCTCCTTGCTCGGCAGGGAGCCTGCTTCTCCCTCAGTCTCTGCCTGCCACTCTGTCTGCCTGTGCTCGCTCTTGCTCCCTCTCTCTCTCTCTGACAAATAAATAAAATCTTTAAAAAAAAAGATTCTCTTCAAAAAAAGAAAATGAAATAGGTAAATGGATTCTTCTGAGTGACTGAGATAATTAATACTTCTTGAAATAATTTAGTGCACCCAGACCCCTGCAAAGCAGCACAAACAACTCTGATGAGTGCTTCAATCTACCACTTCTTCCCAGGGCTTCAATCAATTGCTTTCAACAAGTGAACATTGAGATATTTAGAGCAAAGGAAAAAAAATAAATATTGGAAGTTCGCATTTTTTTAAGATTTTATTTATTTATTTGACAGAGACACAATGAGATAGGGAATACAAGCAGTGGGAGAGGGAGAAGCAGGTTTTTCCTCTGAGAAGGGAGCCCGATGCGGGGCTGGATTCTCAGGCCCCTAGGATCATGACCTGAGCCAAAGAGCAGATTCTTAACAATTGAGCTACCCAGGCTCCCCTGGAAGTTAGCTTTTTACATTCTTGGAAAATGGGATTTTGTACATTTATGTCCTTTTTCTGTCCCCTTGTGGATATTTTCCCTCTTGAAGCACACCCAACCCCTGCTCCACAGTTGTCCAGTAAAAGAAAGGGATCTGAGTGCCATCCCCAAAGTTCACTTGCGTTTAAAGGAGAAACAATCCTGGGAAGCTGTTTTACACAAAAGAGTAGATTGCTCAGTTGTAGAAACTCAGGTATTATAAGAAAACAGGAGAGATATTCGTTACTAGAAGGGGTACTTGCTCAGCGTTTCTAAATTCACATTGGTAGATTGTTGAACTGTTGTAGGCTGAGTGTTAAAATCACATCTTTCCCTCCGTTTTCTTACAGAGACAATGATGGTTCTTCCAAGATTGTCTGTGAAAGGCTAGGCACCTGCAAAACCACACATTTGACCTGAGCCATCACCCAAGTAGAATGTAATCTGCTCTCAGATCATAGGAGAATAAAGAGAGAGAGAGAATCCCAAGAAGAAACACTCACGTCAGGATTTTCATCAAATTTAGTGCACGTCTCACCATTTATCTTCATTTGCGGTAATTTTTTAAATAAACACTAATGTCGAATTGCCCTGCGTTACAACGAGCAACTCAATTATCAGAAAATCACGAGTCTCCAACGTTTGTTCTAATTACTAAAGCAGAAGAGTGGACAGAGTTTAGAAAATTTTCAACAAGGCTTAAACAAGAGAGATTTTCCACTTTTTTCTAATCAGGTCAACATAGATACCACTTTCCCTACAACCTTGTAGGCAGTTGGTATTTTTCAGAGATATCATTTGGTTCTTTATAGAAGGCTTAAAGTTGGAGGTCCATAAAAACGATAATCAACTTTTATGTGTGCCTTCTATAGGCCAGGAACTGTGCTAAATGAACAGTATCTAATTTAATCCTCCTAACAAGCCCTGTGAAGTCAATACTACTGACTATTCTCACTCTAAGGGGGGGGGGGGGCAAAGCAGATGCTTCGAGAGTTGAACTCAGTTTTCCAAGTTCATACAGCTCGTATATGATGGAATCAGGACTTGAGCTCAGTCTAATGCCAGGTTGGACCCTCAGTGGCAGCTACTGTAGTTTTTTTGACCGTCACCTGCTTCCCTCCCCCACCCCCGCCCCCATCTCATTCCCATTTAGGGATAATCAGCCATACCTAAATGACAGTGGCCAGGCAGGAAAGGTGGCTACTGGGTTTAATTATTTATATCCAGGGGGAAGAGCCGCCTCGCCCCATACGTTCTGCTTCAGCTCTTGCCCTGCCAGGGGAGTAGCCATCCTTCAAACCATCAGTGTTAATTGCTGGTGAGGGATGAATTAGGCGGCAGGGGTCACACACAGTTTACTAGTCATGCATATTTCTTTCAGAATACCTAAGTACCATTCCCTTGGAGATGAGAAGAAATGATGGGAGGGATGTTCAAAGGGACTCCCAGAAATATTTCTGGACCAGTCATGATCACTAGCCCTTATGATACTCTTGGAGTCATTTTACTGGGTCTTGAAATGAGTGCACTTGCCCTAGGATGGCTTGGCCCCTCCCAGTAATCAGAAGCTCCCAGGATGGGTCAAAGATTACTTTATTTGCTATAATTCTGCAAGTTGAATGTATCTCTCAGCCATTTCCTGTGAATGCTATTATGGGGCAGGCACAGGGGGATGACTATGGGACAGAAACATATCAGGTGAGAGGGATCCTATGCTTTTGTATGAAGGAGAAGCCCATTCTCCTTGGTGATGGGAGTTTTCCTTCTGCTCTGACTCCTGCCCAGCCGGGATCAGTGGGGAGCCTCCTCCTTTGGGCGACAGGTCTCTTTCTTTCTAAATCTTCTTTTTTTGGGACAAAAAGCAAGACTACCCTTCTTTTCATCTTTCAGCTTTTTCATCCTGGCCAACGACACTCAAACACCCTCGCCCCCAATTTGGGCTGCTAGACTATGCCAAGAGGCCACATACTGGATATATTACCTCAGGCCCAGTGTTTGGACTTCACTGAACCTTAATTGTAACATCTGAGAAGGGTTGGGGAGGCGGATGTTGTGAGGATTCATTAAGACAATGTTATATTTTTATCACGGAGTCAAGAAAGATCTCTTGTTAGGAATGTGTTCAATCTTACCAGGATAGAGGGCAAAATAGCATTTTACATATATTTTTTTAATAAAGTATTTCTTTTTAAAAAATTATTTATTTGACAGAGAGACAGAGCAGGAATACAAGCAGGGGAGTGGGAGAGGGAGAAGAAGTCTTCCTGCTGAGCAGGGAGCCCAATGTGGGCCTCCATCCCAAGACGCTAAGATTATAATCTGAGTGGAAAAACGACGCTTTAAGGACTGAGCCACCCAGGTTCCCTGCAACACAGCATTTTTTTAAAAGATTTTATTTATTAATTTGACCGACAGAGATCACAAGTAGGCAGAGAAGCAGGCAGAGAGAGAGGGAGAAGCAGGCTCCCTGCTGAGCAGAGAGCCCGATGAGGGGCTCCATCCCAGGACCCTGGGATCATGACCTGAGCTGAAGGCAGAGGCTTTAACCCACCGAGCCACCAGGCACCCCAGAAAACAGCTTTTTAAACAATATTTTTATTTTTATTTTATACATATATATGTAAACAGAGAATTGAATGTATACATATAAATATAACTTGTAAACACATTTGATATATATTTATGTTTATCCTAGGACGCAACACTGCCCTCCTGAGCAGCGCAAGAGGGTGGGTTTTTACAAAGAATCACCAAACAGCTTGACCCAACTGAACGGCCTGCCTTGCGCTGCTGCTTAAGAGAAAGCCTTGAGTTGGGAAAGGTTTGACAAATACTGTGAAAAACCAGTCAATTAATATGTTAAAAACACTACCCAACCACAGTATGAACCATTTAGACATATGGCTTTAATTTTGACTTTAGTCTCCAAAGCCTAGGGGTCCCTGGGGAAAGGGGGCAGAGGGAGAGAAAGGACCAGCTTCTCTGTGGGCCAGGTTTCTGGGGTTGCTCCCAGCCCTGCCCCCAGAGGGAATGCCCCCACCCAGGGCTTTGCTCCCAGAAGGGCCCCTCCCCCAGAAAGCCCCTACCCAAATGGCCCTGACCTTTGGCCACACCCTCAGAGGTCCCATTATCCACCCCCAACCCCCTCACACCCCCCTACCCTGCCAAGCACCGCCCTCAGAAGGGTTCTAAGGTGAAGTCAGTGTGCTTCTCTCTCAATGTCTAGGAATTACTCAGTTTTATTTTTGACTTTGTTGTTTTTGAGCAAAGTGGGTGGTGTAAGGACCTACTTTATATTTTTATATTTTAGCCAGAGGCTTCCATTGAGGTTACACAATAACCTTGTTGTTTAACCCTTAAGCTGTCCCTGCTCCCCTTCTCCCAGGGGACTTACTTAAAAACAAGTCCCGGAAATCAACCTCAGGTAACAAAGCCCAAATACAAGGGTGGGTCAGGCCAGGTAAGACATCTGATCAGTGGAGGGCTGCATACTGTCTCCCTAGCTACCAAGGAGTATGGGTCCCGCCTTTTGTGAGTCTTTTGGGCGAAAATCCTAACCAAGGTGATAGGCTAGGTCAAATATCTACTAAAAGGTAAGTTGTAATTCAATTGGTCACCTAGCATCACTGTGCAGCTTTCTCTGTGTGTTACAATTTCATTGGCCACCTGTGCATGACCAGGCCCAACCGCATGGCCTATGTCCTTAAAAGCTAGTCTGTAAAGGAGAGAGGGGTTGACTTCTCTGTAAGAAAAGCGGCCCTGGCTGGTCAGTTTGATTCTTGATGCTTGGTGCAAAATAAAGCTTTGTTTGACCTTCGCTTTGTATCAGTCTCGCTCTTTTAATCATGGACCCATTATTGGGGCGTAACAGGTCGGATAGTGGAGCACGTACATAGTGGAGGGGACAGCCCACTGTGGGTATCCACCATTCCTTGCCTGTACTGCTCATTTGCATGTACTGCTCACCCTGCCCGGTGAGCACAGCATGGAAATGGACACCTCGTGAGTGGTGGTCAATGAGACTCGCTGACCACGTGATGTCTATGACCGAGTCAACCGGAGCTCGCCTTCCCTACAGACCAGAGCTTGCTCTGAGCACCGGCAGGAGGCGGTGGCCTCTTGTGAGCAGCCCAGAACCCTGTCTTGTCCTTTCTCACTCATGTCACCTCCCTGTGTTAGCCAAGCCTGGGAAGTGGTGACTTAGGAGGGAAGGGAAAGAAAGGCAGCCCCTGGCTCCTGATCCTGTCAAGTTCCGTACTCATCAGGAAGCCGAGGGCAGCAGGGTTGGTGGAACAGGTGTGAGTCCCCAGGTGAGGTAAAGATGGCAGAGCTGGTCTTGTGCAGGATTTCTATGGTTCTGATAAGAAGAGGGCACGTGGGTGTGCCCCAGCTGTGGAATCCCTGCGTGAATTATTTAACACTGACATTGCACCCTGCGAAGATGAATGGCATAAATCATGCCCATAATCACATTATAAAATTTTTATTTGCTTGGAATGACATTAAATGCAAATAGAAAACAGCAGCCATGCCCCTTCAGAAGACAGATGATGGAGGAAATGAGCTTTCTATTTTAGTACCTTTAACAAACACTTCCTCCCTGTTTTTGCCCAAAGGGCCCTATATCTTCATTTTGCATGGGGCTTGTAAATTATGTAGCCAGCCCTGGGGACAGCTGTGCAGTGTCTCAATGACCCAGTGCAGGGAATGGCAGGAGCCTCCCTCCTTGATACAGTAGTATTACACAAGCCCCTGAAGCTGAAACAGAACTTCAGGATAAAGTCTGGGGGAGAGGTCCTCAAATTTCTGAGTCATGGGCTGTCGAAAACAAAATAACAGCCGGGTGGCTTAGGCAACATACAATTTATTTTCTCGTGGTTCTGGGCGCTGGAAGTCCAAGAAAAGGTGGCAGTAGGGTTCGATTCTTCAAACGTCTCTCCTTGGCTTGCAGATAGCTGTGTTCTCCACTCTGTCTTCAAACGATTGTCCTTCAGTCTGTACTGTCTGTGTCCTAATCTCTTCTTCCTGTAAGCACACCAGTCCTGTTGGCTTGGTGCCCACCCCCAGTGAGCTCGTTTTCCCTTTATCACCTCTTTAAAAATCCTGTCTCTGAATACTGCCACATTCTGAGATGCTGGGTGTTAGGACGTCAACGTAGGAATCTGGGGGCATCCAACTAAGCCCATAACAATAGTCAAAACTGGATCCGAAACTGAAATTTAGACACATTTTAAAATGCTAAAAGTGTATATATATAATTTTTGTGGTAGGCCTGAGATGGTTGGTAGGCTGAGATGTATTTGTAACCTTTGAGGGAAACATCCTTTGGAATGATCAAAGAGAGCTTCTATGTAATTCCATACATCCACAATTAAACCCCAGAGCTTTTTAATTTGGAATTTGGCTGTTTTGTGCTTGGTGGTAACCAAAACCAGCCTAGGGCTTTTCTTTTGTTTTGGTAGAAAAGTAGGAGGCCGAGGACTTGAGCATTTAGACATCTTGCTGCTCTTTGGTTTAATCATACTCTACTGAGATGCCCGAAACTAATTAAGCTCTTGGCTCTGTAGAGGAGAGATGATGTTCATTACATGTCATTGGCCACAATGTTCCTTTTTTAAATTGTTGTTAACATTTGTGTTATTTTTCAGTATAAGAGACAAGCTTTATCTTAGTTTGGGCTGATGTAACAAGAGCACCATAAACTAGGTGCTTTAAAGACATACTTATTTCTCTCAGTTCTGGAAGCTGGGAAGTCTACGATCAAGACCCTGGAAGATTTCGTGTCTGTTCAAGTGCCCACTTCCTGGGTCACAGATGACCATCTTCTCCCTATAACCTCCAATGTGGAGGAAGCGAGGGATCTCTGTGGGGTCTCTCTTATGGAGACACTAATCTCGCCCATGAGGACTCCACCCTCATGACCTAAACATCTCCCAAGGACCCCATCTCCTAGTTATGTCCCTTTGGACATTGAGTTTTCAACTTATGAATCCTGGAGGGATACACTGTCTACAGTGAGCTTCGTCAAACATCTTTTATGTTCAAGGCACTGTTTTTTGGCAAAATTAATCATTTTCTACACATCCTTTGAAGCAAGAGTATTTCTGCACTTTGCCTTCCTTTAGGACCTTTCTCTAGAGAGGATCCTAAAAAGTTCAGAAAAGATGCAGAAGAAACCTGCTGGTTAGCTCGTTTTTCACAGTAGAGCAGAATTCATTTTGAAGTAGGTTAATCTTAGAAATCCAGGCAAAGACACTTCACTTGAAAATCATCTCAAATGATCAGTTAGTTTTGTTAGTATGAGTAATAGTAACTATAAGATCAATAGAACAACTTTTTGTTCTACTGTGGGCCTACTGTGTGCTGGGTACCTCGGAGCACCTGAGTCGAACCATCTCGTGATCCTTTCAACAGCCCACTGAGGGTCACACTGTCTTCTCCTCCACGTTATGGATGAGCCTTAAGTCTGGGCCAGAAATGACACAACTTTCCCAAAGCCATATTGCTACTGAGGGGCCAGCTGGGATCTACGCCCACTCTGGTGCCAGAGCCTGTGATTGCAAACGTGGGCTGCACTAGCTGTTCGGAACAAAGGACTGTTCATGGAGGTGACACAGCTAACCCATGAGACCCACCACCCTTTTCCCTAAGGTCATCCCGGTACAGCCTGCAGTGATGGCCCGAGTTAAGCATTTGAACTTGGTGCTGCAGAGGGCGTGTTTTAGGGACAAGATTGGTGTTAAGGGGGTCTAATGAAGCCCAGAGGGAATGGAAGGAAACAGGACTTGGGGAAATATCTGGGTCCCTGGAGCAGTGATCTCCTTTTATTACTGTGCACCTCTCTTTCACAAAAATAAATAAATACATAAATACATACATACATACATACATACATACAAAAAATATTTGTGGACATAGCACAAATGTAAGCAAATTTTTGATAAATTATAAACTCTACTACTCTACTAAATTATTATAAAAGTCATGCAAAAGCTAAACAGTTAAATGGATGACATGAAATATGAATAAAACATAATATTTTCTTCCAGCCTCTTACTGGACTATTTGTCAAACTCCCTTTGGAGAAGACTTTTTAAAGATTTGTTTATTTATTTATTGAGAGAGAGAGAGACAACACGTGTGTGCACATGTGAGTAGGGGGGTGGGGCAAAGGGAAAAGGAGAGAAGCAGACTCCCCATTGAGCACAGAGGCCTCACTAAGGGCTCAATCCCATGACCCTGAGATCATGACTTGAGCCAAAATTTTGAGTCAGACATTTAATCAACTGAGACACCCAGGTGCCCTGGAGAAGACTTTTTAAGAAAGAGATAGGACACTGGATTTATAGCATTAATTTCTAGAATTAATCTTTAAAAGTAGGAAGATAGAAATGGTTTTTTAAAATTTTTTAAAAGATTTTCTTTATTTATTCATAAGAGATGGGAGGCAGAGGCAGAAGCAGGCTTCCCGCAGAGCAGGAAGTCCAGAGTGGGACTTGATCCCAGGACCTGGGATCATGACCCTAGCTGGAGATAGACGCTGGAGATACTGATAAACCAAACTTTAGGGAAAAATACTAAACTTTACTGGGAAGATGAAGCAGAACAACAGCATATGGCAGCAACATGAGTTTTAGATAGTTGTTGGTCACCCAGAAGGCTTAAGGTGGAGAGAAAAACAAAAGGCTGTAGTGACCCAAAATTGTTCGAGTGGTGACCCAGGAACTTCCGGGTGACATAAAGATTTGTTTATTTATTACACGGACAGCGCCATGTGGGGACAGAGCGAGGGGGAATGAGAATTCCATACAAACGTGTGAGTGGCTCTTCTCCCATCTCCAGGGGGGAAGGAAGAGGTTGGGTTTACTCCAGTAAGCATGGTGATGAGTTGGTGAGGTAGGTTGACTAGATGTCTGGACACCTGAAAAAGCCAGCTAAGGGGGCTTCCTGGCCATCTTGTCAGTGTCTTATTGAAAGCTTGTCATGTGCAAGACTTTCTTTTAACAGGTTGCCAGGTGAATTGATGTACAAATCAGACTACCGGCCGCCATGTGTCATTGCTCAGGTGGTCCATGACACAGTGCCCTGCAACTAAGGGGATGCACTTAGCATTACAGACATCGTTCTGTCTTTGTTATTTTGAAATTTAGAAAATATCTTATTAATTTGTTCACCCCAAAGAGGCAATTTATTGCTTACTATGACAGTCTTTTGGTAGAGGACACAAAACTGCTTTCTTTGTTATGAAAATCAATGTGTTACACCAATTTTCTGAAAGATAGAAATGAATTGCCTCCTTCCAGCTGGGTCAGGACATAAGTGTACCCTATGTATTGGTTTTTCAATAGATTCCATTTACAGATTGTACATGTCTCTCAATACAGAAGACATTTGCTCACATTTATGTGTAGAACATTCCCGAACCTGGTCCAGGTTGCGGATGAAACCGTCACTCTGACTGGCAAGGCATAACGAAGAAGAGTTTTCCTGTAAACAATATGTGGTCATGGAAGGAATCAGCACTGCAATTCGTGGCTGATTCCAAAGGCTCTAAGAGGTGGTAGATGCACAGGCAAAGTGGTGACTTTTGCAGAGGAAGCAGGCTGGGGAGAGATAGCAAAACAGAAGTTTGAGAGGGCCCTAAAATCTCCTCCTGTGGGATTATTGGCCATTGAGCTTGAGAAAGGCTATGGTGAAAACTTGAAAGAGCATCAGATCAAACCCTTGGCCACTGGAGGTTGAAACTGACATGAGCAGCACTATCTCTATTCTTGACCCAAGGCCACAGGATGACAAGCTTTGCTTTTTCAATGTGGTCTCAAGTCTCTATACTGCCCTATAAAGAAAATAATAAAAATAAATGCTGAGAGTGTAAAGTGTAAGTAGAGCTCCCCTTGGTCATTTCCTAAGTTTTGTCCACTCCGAAGTGAGTATCACTTTGGTGAGTGCATTGCAGGAAATGGCCTTAATGATCAATGGCAGACCTCCACTCCAGAGTGACATAAAAAGCAATCTGCACCTCCTTCCTGATTTGTCTGTAATGAAACTTGCTTTCCTCAGGTCCCAGCATTCGAGGCAGATAAATATGTTCCCTTTCGTTGGCTCTTACTCATACTTCAGCAAGATTTCCCATGTGCTTTCCTTGGCTGGCTGGGAAACTGGACCACAATTTATGGGATCTTAGGGGACAGGCGCGTAGAATTCCAGTGGGATCCCGGAACAGAACCTAATTGGAGATTAGAGACCATTGCAGTGCAAAGCTTTTCTTTGAGATCGAAAGAGGTGCATGTTATGCAAATATTAGCAAGTGTAAGTTCACACTGTCTATTGAAAATTTATAGACTCATTATGGTCAAGAAGGCTGGAAGATAAGTAGATTTTGGGAAAGATTCAGGTAAATTCAGGGAGGTGGCAAATTACCCCAGGGAAAGTAGAATGGCTAAAGAGTATGGCCCAAACTTTTTAAAAAAATTTTATTCACTTATTTGACACACAGAGAGCCAGAAAGCACAAGTGGGGGGAATGGCAGAGGGAGAAGGGGAAGCAGGCTCCCCGCTGAGTAGAAAGGCAAATGTGTGGGACTCGATCCCAGGACCCTGGGATCATGACCTGAGCTGAAGGCAGACACTTAACCGACTGAGCCACCCAGGCACCCCCTGGCTCCAACTTCCAAAGATGGTGTATGAGATACCTTTGGTGGGAAGGAATGAAGATCAGCAACTGTCCTTGATTCTGCTTCTCAGGAAGGCATTGTGATGTGGTGCCCAGGACTTTGGAGACACACACATGCTTGGTGCCCTCCGGCTCTGCCACAAAAGCAACACCTTCCAGAGGGCAGCTGCAGGCACCGGGTGGCGTCACACAGGGTCAGACCCGGGAGGCACTCAGCCACGTACCCATTCCACCATCCTGCTGGGTTTGGAAGAGCGCTATCTAAGTCCCTGCTGCCAAAGGACCATCCAGAGTGACATGTCCCATGGGGCATGCCGGCATTCCTTTACCCCTTCAGGTTATTGGCAGCAAGGCTGGAAATTTTTTTAATTGCCTGGGAAAATGATAGCAAACAGCTCGAAAAAGGAGTTTCAGAACGCAGACTTCATACTATGTTTTGAGTACATTTCATTCATTTGGCAGGTACTGACAGGGTGCTTAAGTGCCAGGTGCTGCTGCATTAGAAACGGACTTGAGAAGTTAACAGGAGGGGGCTCCAGCCCTCAACCAGCACAAAGTTGATCAATGGATGCATATGACAGACAGAGCACTGTGACGGGGAGTACTAGGTGCTGTCATAAGAAGGGTATGCCTGGAGTTAAAGGAATACTCGGGGGGAGCCAGCACCAACACTCGGGGAGAGCTGTGGGAAATATGATGGATGCAGATGGCTCCAGGGGAAACCAGAGAACTGCTCAGATCCCTGCTTCTTAACAGCTCCAAGTGCCCGCTGCTTCAGAGTGGGGGCTGGGCGAGCAGGGAGCTGGGGTGGGCGCAGCGATGCCTAAGTTCCGACCTCAAGCCCCTGTGCTGTTTCACCTGTCCCTTTAGGAGTACAATGACATAGGATGTCACCAATGGAGGATCTACCTCTGCATCCTGGTACTGGGAAAGCACGCGAGGGCTGCGGAGCTGAAAGCAAGAGTTGGTAGTCCCAGTAATGTGTGCAGGGTTTTAAAAAACTATATACCGGAAAATATCCGGTCTTATTTGCATGTGTTTGTATCATGCACAATTTTTAACTGCAATCCTCCTTTTACCTTCTTCCCTGTTGTTAAGACTCTCCTCTCCTCACCGCTGCCTTTGTCCCTATAATACCTGTTGACAGCCTGGTGCTCATCCATGAGCTCATTCGCCTCTATCCACGCACGCATGGGGCTCTGTCACTGTTTAACAAATATGGGCTCATTTTATCTACCTCTTGATCTAGTGCTTCCCAGTTAATAATCCCTCCTGCATAACGTCCTTCTGTTTTTATCTTCATTTTTATAAAGAATGGCTGCTCACCTTTTATCAGGTGCCTTTATTTTTTTATCAAATGCATTTATTGCTATGGTCTTAAGAGTTTTTCACAGTTAATTTAGTGATGAGGTAAATCTTATTGATTTTCTGGTCTTGAGCTCCCTTTATTTTCCTGGAATGAATCCAAGTTGGTCTCAGGATATAGTCCTTTGATAGATGCCTGACTTCTGTTATTTGCTAACATTAGTTCAGTTTCTGTTAACTAATTTGTCCTAAGCCAGATTTGTTAATAGCTTCCCCGTTCCTCCCTCTCAGGTTTGGGTATTAAAATTGTGCTCAGCTTCATCAAGTGAATTGACTTATTATTGTTTAATTGCCTGTTGCCATTTAACAGTAGAATGACAGTTATCCAGCTGCAAACCTGTCTGATCTTGGAACTCATCTTCTTAATTTTCCATTCTTGAATCATTTGGATGATTTTGTTTTCCTAGGAAATCATCGTTTCTTCTAGGTTATCAAATTGATTAGTATAAAGTGCCTTGCAGTTTAGTGATTCTTTTATATTATGCATTTGCTTTTATATCTCTGTTCCCAATCCTTATCTGTTTTGCAACTCTCTCCCTCTCTCTGTCCCCTCCTCCCTGAAACCCCCCTTTCCCCATTCCCCTTCCCTCTCCCCACCTCCTCCCACACGCCATCTTCCCCCTCTGTTATACTTAATAGGGCATGTGAAGTTTTTTTTTATTATTATTATTTCATTAGTCTTTCATAGAAATAACTTTGAGTTTATTTGCCCCTGATATTTTTTATTAGTTTAAAAATTTATCTTTATTATAACTACTTCCTTTCTTTGGATTGAGCTTCCCTTTTCTGATGGGTTTAAATGAGTACTTTCTTTTATTTAAAAAAATGTTTGAAATTGAAGACATTTGACACTAAAGTCTCCTTAGAGTATAACTTCTGGTGTCTTCTGTAAGTTTTGGTATGAAATAGTCTCCTTTCCATTGCTTTCAAGATTTTCTTCAGTCGTCTTATGATTTCTTCTTTGACTGAAGACTGTATTTCTTAACTTGTATGTAGTTTCAATTTTTTGTTACCAGGTTATCTAATTCTGATTCTCCCGGATTGTGATCAAAGAACTGTTCTTTAAATCTTTAATTTGGAAGGCTTGTAAAGGTTTCCTTTGTTGCCTAGTATGCAATTAATCTTTACAAATATGGCTTTCCTTAGGTGTAAGAAAGAAATGTTTTCCGAGGGAAATAAGGATGTCTATTTTCTTTTTTTTTTTTTAAGATTTTATTTATTTATTTGACAGACAGAGATCACAAGTAGGCAGAGAGGCAGGCAGAGAGTGAGAGAGAGGAGGAAGCAGGCTCCCCGCGGAGCAGAGAGACCGATGTGGGGCTCGATCCTAGGACCCTGGGATCATGACCTGAGCCGAAGGCAGAGGCTTTAACCCACTGAGCCACCCAGGCGCCCCAGGATGTCTATTTTCTGTGTGTCCTTGTTTTTCCCTCCTTCTAGTAGATACTCCCATTTTAAAAGCTAAAATTTTACCTTGTTATTGCATTTTTAGATTCTTCAGGTATTATGTTGTTAGATGTATACCTGCTTATACCTTTTACATCTTCTTTCCAAACTCTGCCTTTAAAAATGTCCCTCTTCATCTTAGTACCTATAACTTTAGACCCAACTTGTCTGCGATGAATTTTGCCATTCCGGCTTTCTCTTTTGCATGGTATCTCCTCACCTGATACATTCTCAATCCCTTTTGCATTTTAAGTATGTTTCTTGAACAGCGTGGATCTGTAACCTCCTGATAGGCGCTTTAATAGAAAAAGTCAGTCTGTACACATTTAAATTAATGATAAACAGTCATAATTTTATTCCTCCCATCTTATTTTGTTTTTATTTTCCCCATTTTTGATGTTTTTAATCAAGTTCATTCTTTTTGTACTTGATAAATAGAGAAGTTCTTTGCATTTTTCGATGACAGCTTAATTGAGATATAATTCACAGGCCATACCACTCACCATCCAATGTGGACAATTTAATGGCTTTCACTATATTTAACTATACTATACTGAACTACCTACACATTTTCATCATCCTCAAAAGAAAACTTTAGCCATCACCACCAGTCTTAGGCAACCGCTAATCTACTTTCGGTCTCTGTAGATTTAGCTATTCTGGAAATTCCATATAAATCAAATTATGCAATACGTGGTCTTCTGTGACTGACTTCTCTCAATCAGCAGAATGTTTTCAAGGCTCCTCTGTGTCGTGGCACATATCAAAATTCTATTCCTTTTCAAGGCTGAATAATATTCCACAGGCTGGATGGATCACATTTTATTTATCTCTTCATCAGTTGATGAACATCAGGGTTGTTCTCACCTTTTCGCTATTACGAATAAACCCTAAACCTTCATGCACAAGTTTTTGTGTGGGCATAGTTTTTTTCTTGGCTCTATACACAGGAGTGATATTGGTGTGTCATATGGCAACTCTGTGTTCTGCATTTTGAGGAGCTACTAAACCATTTCTAATGTGGCTGCGCCATTTTCCAAGCCCACCAGCAATTTACAGGTTCCAGCTCTTCACATCCTTCCAACACCTGCTTTTGGGGTTTTTGATAGTAGCCATCCACGTGGGTGGGAGGTGGTATCTCACCATGGTTTTGATTTGCATTTCCCGAATGATTAGTGATGTTGAGCATATTTTCACGTGCTTATTGTCCCATATATTTTATATATACCTTATATGTATCTTTAAATATATATTATATATTTCATATTTTACTTATATTTAAATACATATTTAAGAATGTAAATATATTTACATAAATATGTTTATATAAATATATGATCATGTAAAATATATTTATATATACATTTATATATTAATGTATTAGAGAAATGTATATTCAAGTTCTTTGCTCATTTTTTAAGAGATTTTATTTATTTATTTGAGAGAGATTTATTGAGAGAGATCACAAGCAGGCAGAGAGGCAGGCAGAGTGAGAGGAAGAAGCAGGCTTCCTGCTGAGCAGAAAGCACGGGGCTCGATCCCAGGACTCTGAGTTCAAGAACTGAGCGGAAGGCAGCAGCTTAACCCGCTGAGCCACCCAGGCGCCCCTCTTTGCTCATTTCTTAACTTGGTTGTCTTTTTATTTGAGTTGTAAGAATTCTTCACACAGTCTGAATGCATGTTCCTTATATATGACCTGCAAATATTTTCTCCCATTTAGTGGCTTGTCTTTTGACTTTGTCAATGGGGTCCTTGGAAGCACAAAACTGGGATATTTTGGTTGAGTCCCATTTGTTTGTTTATTATTTTTTATAAGTTGCTTGTACTTTGGTGTTTGGCTGAGGAGCCGTTGTTAGATTCAAGACCACTAACATTTACCTTTGTGTTTTCTTCTGAAAACTTTATCATTTTACTTTATTTTTATTTTTTAAAAGATTTTATTTATTTGAGAAAGAGACAATGAGAGAGAGCATGAGTGAGGAGAAGGTCAGAGGGAGAAGCAAGCTCTGTGGAGCTTGGAGCCTGATGCAGGACTCAATCCGGGAACTCTGGGATTATGACCTGAGCAGAAGGCAGCCGTCCAACCAACTGAGCTACCCAGGCATCCCGAACTTTATCATTTTAATGCTTACACTTATGTCTTTGATGCATTTGGGGTTATTTTCTCTGTATGGTGTGAGGCAGGACTCCTGTTTCATTATTTGCATGTGGCTGCTTGGGAGTAAAATACTGTTCTTACCCCCATTGAATTGTTTGGGAGTCTTGTCAAACATTAGTTGACTGTAATTTATTTTCCTTTTTTTTTGCCCCATTGAGGCATTTCACGTGCCATGTATATTATATTTCTAGGAAAAAGGAATCCCAGGATTTTCCCTCCTGCCTGGATTCTTCTTTCTTCATGGTGCATGATGCCAGAAGAATTTTTCCATGCAGTGAAACCAAACTGAGGGGATGGAAATCTTCTGCCACTTTTCTAGATCTTTCAGTTATACAAGTCTAGGGCTGGTCATGCCACACTTGTTTAACTTGCCCGTGAGGTTCACAGCAGTTTTCCCAGCTCTGTGGTCATCAATAATTTCAAATTTGCCAATGTACTCATGCTTCGTCATCACAGTGAGGAAACGGGATGATGACTTTGGTGCAGGGCCTCCTAAGAACCTGGCCTTCGCCACCCCTTTCAGCAGTGTTAATGTTCTTGAGGGCATCTGTGGGACATTTGTTCACAATGTTACTGCGGCACGGAAAGATGGCAGAAAAAGCTTTTTTCCCTTTTATTAATATGTTGCCTTGTTCTCCTTCCCTTTCTCATAACCGAATGCGTATTTCCCCTTCGTCATTTGAAAACTGCATACTGTTCTCCAGCTGTTTTCCCCAGACGAGACCTTGTGTATCAAGAATCCTTATTTCACGGTTATTATACACAATCTTAAAGATTTATGACTGTCCGCTTATTTTACACATGCATACACACGAAGCACTAAATACGGACTTTATCTGAATGGCTAAATGTTGGCCAAGACAGAAGCCAGTTGTAGTGGGAACTGATAGAATAAAGATATAGTCTGAAGTTTTTGTTCTTTAAAAAAAGCCTTCATGGGGCACCTGGGTGGCTCAGTAGGTTAAGCCGCTGCCTTCGGCTCAGGTTATGATCTCAGGGTCCTGGGATCAAGTCCCATGTCGGGCTCTCTGCTCAGCGGGGAGCCTGCTTCCTCCTCTCTCTCTCTCTGCCTGCCTCTCTGCCTACTTGTGATCTCTCTGTCAAATAAATAGGTAAAATCTTTAAAAAAAAAAAAAAAAAGCCTTCATGGGGCGCCTGGGTGGCTCAGTGGGCTAAAGCCTCTTGCCTTGAGCCAAGGTCATGATCCCAGGGTCCTGGGATCAAGTCCTGCATCGGATTCTCTGTTCAGTGGGGAGCCTGCTTCCCCCTCTCTGCCTGCCTCTCTGCCTACTTGTGATCTCTGTCTTTCAAATAAATAAAATCTTAAAAAAAAAAAAGGCCTTCATATTTTATTAAAAATTTTAGGTGTCCGAATTCAAAAGGTTAACAATATAGTACAACAATAATAATAATAATAATATATCATCTAATAATAAAATAATAATAATTTCTCCTGCATAGTCACTGCTGCACACTAGTAAAATGAGATGTTTCTTTTCTTTTCTTTTTTAAAGATTTTATTTATTTTATTTATTTGACAGAGATTACTAGTAGGCAGAGAGGCAGGCAGAGAGAGAAGGAGGGAAGTGGGCTCCCCGCTGAGCAAAGAGCCCGACGTGGGGCTCGATCCCAGACAAAGGCAAAAGCTTAAACCACCCAGGCGCCCCGAGATGTTTATTTTCATTTGGGATTATGGAGGGGCAAGGTGTTTTTGGCTCTCCTGCTGAAGTAGGGACTCAGTCAGTATGGTCTCCACCTTTTTCCCTAATAGTAGCTCTGGAAGATGAAGACGTCCCTCCATCTCCCAGACATGAGGGTTTGACCAGGACATGGGATGGTATAAGCTCATTGACATAGTCTCATGAACTAAGCCCTGGTTTATTGGTCAGTGTCGTTCTCCAAGTATTTTCAGGAATAAACTTCAGGTGTTGCCCTTACTCTAATTTTTCTTTCTGAGATTTCTGACTGCAATCGCTACTTCCTGCAGTCACTCAAGGAGAAACGAGGCATGTGGCAGCACAACAGTGTGTTTTTCTTTCAAGATGACAGAATCACTCTTGATTTCTGTACGCATCTCGGATTTTCATATACGAACATGGATTTTGGTGTCTACCCTGAGGAGATAATACATATGGTGTGAGCTACACATGTATTCTCATGACACGTCACCTGGGTTACCCAGAACTTTCTGGGCCCGGCAGAAAGGCAGAAACCCAGGTGAATTCCTCATTGTTCCAGCAGGCTGTCAGCCCTCAAAGGCCTTCTGGATGTGTTTGTGCATCGCAGTGTCTGCTGTGTAAGATACAGAAAGAGCACAGTAGTTCAGGGGGAAAATATTTAGGAACACATTTTCCAGGAGGAACCAAGATTCAGTTTGGGTGACTCTTGACCATTTTTCATCTTCTGACGACTGAAAGTGGTAGTTAATCTACAGTCATGGTTTTAACATGCATTTCGAATGTAATGTGAGTTTCTATCAACATAAAACTATAAGAACTGTCTTCCTAAAGGGCATTCATGTAAGGCCCGTTATTTTCCAGCTTGATTAATGAAAACAAAATTTTTCTGTAATGCTTTCTTCCTACTCTGTATTAGTTTTCAGGACTGGATTGAAAGTGATTTATTGTGGATAGGGTTATACCTGCTCGTGGAATTTTTTTCTGTTCCTGGGTTTTTAAAGGTGGCAGAGTTGACTTTCTGATTTTAATTCATCTTCACTAGATGAAGAATTCACAAATAGGACTTTTTCTTTAAATAACCATAGCCTGGGGGCGCTTGGGTGGCTCAGGTCATGATCTCAGGGTCTTGGGATTGAGTCCCACATCGGGCTCCCTGCTCAGTGGGGAGCCTGCTTCACTCTTTGCCTCCCCCTCTGCTTATGCTTTCTCTAATAAGTAAATAAATAAATAACCTAAAAAAAAGAAGTTGTATTTGACTGGAACTTCATGTGGAGTGACAGATCAACAGAAAGACAAAGGAATAAGAGACAGGAAGCAATGAAGGAAAACACAGAGGCGCACAGTATAGACAGATGTTCCTCGGCTTATGACGGCCTTGGCTTCTAATAAACCCATTGTTCAGCTGGAAATCTCTTTAGTTGAAAATGCATGGAAAACACCTAAGCGACTGAACATCAGAGCTTAGCCCCGCCAAACTTAAATGTCTTGAGAACACTTACAGTATTGCACAGTTGGGCAAAATCCTCTAACACAAAGCCTATTTCACAATAAAGTGTCTGGTATCTCATGTAACTTACTGAACACTGCACTGAAAGCCAGAACAGGAAGGTTCAAGTGTGTTGGTTGCTGACCCTCGTGATCACGTGGTTTGCCTGGGGGCTGTGCTCGCTGCCCCTGCCCAGCATTACAAAAGAGGACCCTACTGTAGATCGCCAGCCTGGTAAAAGATCCAAACTAAATGCATATCACTTCTGCACTATTATAAAAAGTCAAAAAACCATAAACTGAACCAAGGTGAAGTCAGGGATCTTCTGTACCAGGTTTGTTAGGGAAGGTCAAGTGCTCCTGTCTGGCCAGGAACCATAGTGGTATGGGGGAAAGTTCCACAGTAGAAAGTTCTACAGCGGAGAACCACTAGGACACAAGCACCAACTGTCACAGGTTAAACCAGGAAGACTGGATGCTCTTCTGTGGGCGATGAGAAGCCACGAGCGACTCAGGAAGGCTGAAGAGCTCTGGGCAGGTGGGACAGCTGAGGGCTGCAATGAAGAGGGACAGGTGGAGCTGGGAGACCAGGTGGGGAGAGCCCGCTACCCTCGAACAAAAGGCAACAAAGGTCTGGGCTGGGATGACGGAGATGGTGGAAGGTAATGGGATATTCATGAAACAGAACTGGAAAGCCATGGAAATGAAATAAGAGAGGGAGGGAAAACCGTTCATGACTTTAATTGCCATCAGTATAAAACATGTTGAATTAAAATGAATTGGTATTTCTAGACCGATGATAACATCACAATAATGGAAGGAAACCAATTTTGATTTTGAGCCTGGTTAAGGAGACAGTATAGACAAGAGAAAAGCAAAGGCTCTGGAGTCACACAAATGTCACCATTGAGATTCGTCCCCACCCTTCATTCCCTTCCCTGTAAACCCAGGCAAGTGACACCTGCCTCACAGCACTGGTAACAAATAGGGAAGAGCACACGTTCCCACGTTCCCAGGTCAGACAGGACAGCCAGGGATCAGCGGCACATGAGGAGGTGACAGGTGGTCACTAAACTGAGCTCAGGTGCATACACAGCATTTTACGTCACCTTGAGATGGCTCCTCTTGTGACCTCTCGAAGAAGGTGGCAGTGGTGAGGAACAAACTCCAGGAGCTTATTAGCATACATGATCTTCAGGCCGTCTGGATGAGACTCAACGATCTGCTCTACAATCACCTAGCAGAAGGAAGAGCGTTTTATTTTTATTTATTTATTTGTTTGTTTGTTTGTGTTTTTGTTTGTTTTTAAAGCACCTAAAAGAGAAGTATGAACTATACACTACAGAGAAAAGAATCGTGTAAACCTTAAAAATGCACTTCGTCCTTCCTCCTCCCCACTCAGTATGCTTTCTAAACAGGAGGTAAGTAACAATGGCATGAAAATCTAGGTCCCGGGATTTGGGAATACTGCTCCAACCCTGGGGGACACAGAGGCTGAGGGACAGAGACTGGCCTGAAGCTAAAACATCACACACACTCATCTGCTTCCCTTCTGAGCTTAAAAGCAAAATACTGTATCTGCAGACAACAGCTCTGTATCATCTTCACCCTGGCCTTACCCTCTACCGTCTCCAGAACAGGGAAAGGGCTGAGATGGAAAGTGATGGAAGTAAACACATCTTATTTTGCTTTAGTATTTAATTTTTTTTTGGTGAGGCTGAGTTGCAGGAGGTGAATGACAAGCATACAAACTTAAAATACAAACGTGGCCACAGTTCATTTAATGACATGGAAACGTAAAGTACTTCCCTAATTTAGCATATTAGATTCAGTTCAATGAAAAGGGCATAAATTAAATAACTAAAATATTTTCATTTAGTGACAAAGAATAATGTGATCTTTTTCACCCCCACAAAGAGAGCTATGAACTATAATAGGATACATACAAAGAACTGACAGATCATTTACTTTTAGTAGTCTTAATGAAGCTGAGAAGATTACTGAAATTAATCCTTCAATTTCACTTTTATCACTGGGATACTGTCTCGTTTTAAAACTGGAAGCCTTTCATCCTGAAGTCATGGTGGGTAGCTTTATACTTACCAGACAGAAAGAACACTCGCACTGGCAGGTGACTGGAAGAAAGCCCTCAAACGCTGAGACTGGCTTCATGACTTCTGTCAGCTTGAACTAGATGAAACCGACGCTAAGTTGGAAGCTGCTGATTGCTGGCGGCCTCACATGGTGCAGCCCATACTCCGGCCGCTCAGAGGCAGGATACACTGACTCCCTGTATTTTACTGTATCCTTATAGGTCAAGAACACTGGGTAACCAAGTTCTGGACTTAAGGTACTACCCCGCTAACTCGCCCTTCAAAGCCCTTTATCTTTGAATATTCCCTCCCTCCAACCTTCCTAGCCTGGCAAACTCCCCCATGGTCTTCAAGACTTAGGCCACATCAATTCTGCGAATACGCTTCCCCTCACAGACTTTCCCTGCGCACAAAGCTGTCTTCCAGCTCCTCCAGTGGGCACGGGCGCCTTGGTGGGGTCATGCTTTTCAGCAACTTCATTAACGTATAACTTATGGAAATGGAAATTGACCTGAAAATGTTCTGATCCGTACCTTCTTCCTAGGCAAGTCCCTCACCCCTACTAAATTAAGATGATGCCTGAGTTATGGCATCACTGGAAGAGACCAGAGCGCATGCCTGATTCCTGCCATGCTGATGGGCACCAAGCGGGACCAACCTTTTCTTACAACCAGAAGAGCAGGAACTAAGAGCATCTTCAAGGAAGAGCCCTGAGCTCTCTCGCACCCAGTCAAGAAACGAAGCCAGATTAGATGCTCTGTGTTTGTGGAATGAGGTGCATGGGGGCACAAACCTCATCCATGTATGGTTTCACCAGTACTTGACCGACTAACGCCTCTGCATCCCGTGTCTTGTCAATTGTAGCGTAAGTCTGGAGGCAGTGCCGTATGATGTCCACATTGGAAGTCTGAAGCCCTTCTAGCAGCAGGCCTCCCAGGGACTGCTGCAGCATGGCCGTAATGTGGGCTATACGCTGCAAGAACAGAGAGACCAGGAAAGAAGGTCCAGGTACCACAGTTTCTAAAAGCTCAAATATATGTGTATAATTTATATACATATGTGTTATATATATAAAGCGAGCCTCTAATTCTACCAGAATACATGTAAGATTAAAATCCCAACATTCCCTAGAGAATAACAATGAATCTCTTCTCCCCATGATTGCTTTCTTTCTTTTTTTTTTAAAGGTTTTTATTTATTTATTTGTCAAGAGAGAGCACAAGCACACAAGGAGACACAGGCAGAAAGAGAAGCAGGCTTCCTGCCAAGCAAGGAGCCCAAGGTGGTACTCGATCCCAGGACCCTGGGATCATGACCTAAGCCAGAGGCAGTGGCTTAACTGACTGAGCCACTGAGGCGTCCCCTCCCTATGATTTCTTTGAAAGTAAGTCGGCTTCATCAAAGTGAAGTTTAGACAATTACGGAATGACAAAAAGTTATTTGCCTCTTAAGCTACGGAGTAAATCTGGCAAACGTGCATTTAAACCCAGTCAAGGGCTTTGGATAAATGAACTCTGATTACATCATATGATGTGTCAAGTTACATGAAATTCAGAATTAATTTTACTTGCATAGTTTGGAGACTACGCTTGTGTCTTTACACAAAAACTATCTAGTATGACATAATGGAAGCAGGGTCCCAAGCAGGAGACACTGAAAAAAAAAAAAATTCAAAGCTAGCTTCAAAATCCTGTAGAGTAGCTATTATCAGGGGCAATGCTAGGTCAAACCAAAATCATCCAGGAAATTCACAAACAGCAAATTGAAAATCGAAACCAACACTTGCTGGTCTTACTTTGTCCAGAAGAGGCATGCCTTTGCTCTGAACAGCATGAAAGTGTAACTGGTTAAATTCTGTGGCAATTCTCTCCAAAATCTGTCTAGTCCAGAGAGGGCTAGTAGAGACAATTAGAGAAATGTAATTCCCAAAGTTAAAAACCTGCCACCCCCACCGCCCCACATTCCTTACAGCGCTCAGGCACCTGCAGCTGAACGCCATCAATTTTCATGACAAACTGTCTGTGCAGCAGGCCCCAGTGCAAGGGGTGAGGAGCGGGGAGGTCATAGAAGCCACTGACGCAGCCTGGCCCGGGCCACAGGGCCCAGGCAAGGGGATGGAGCTATTTTAGGTCAGTGTGGGTACAACTGCATGATTCCTCCACGTTCCTCGGGCTCTCCCATTCGTGCCCTTCTTCTCCCTTCTTCTCCCATTCTCTAACCCCCTCCTCTCTCTTGCCCTGTCCTACCGTTCATACCCGAAGCCCCCTCTTCTTCTCTGCCTGCCTCATTCTCCCTCCCAAGTACCTCCCCAGTACCAACTACTGCTGTCTCCTCAATCAGCTAAAACTGACCGCCTAGCAGCAACCTGGGAAATCGCTCAGAGCAGCGGACTCCAAGTTTAAATTTACCCAACGGCAGAAAGAGCAAGCTCGGTGCTCCGGGAGCTGGTGAGAAATCACTCACAGTGCATCTGCCATCAAGTGGACTGGATACACTTCCCTCTTGCCCCCCACATTAGAAAGCGTCAACCCCATTCAAAAGGAAGTCGAACAGTGAAAGGAAAAAAAACACACAACAAAGGCCCCAAAGCCCCTGCTGGGCTCTATGAGGCATCCCACATCCTCAGTCAGGTAGTGAGGAAACACACTGTAAGAAAACCCAAAATCTCTGGAGACCTGCCATGGTGTGCCCCGTCCCAGAGCATCATAACTGGTGTGGAGGGAAGGCAAGTGCTTGGCACGAACAGTGCTGAAGTCTAATCCCAACCTCTACTGACTGATCCCATGCGCATTTCCTATTTATCCTTTTCTCGGCATTTCTGGGCTTGGCAGAGCATGATGGATTTACTGTGCGCTGACGCTGCTCTGGCTTTCCTGACTCTAGAGCTCAGAGCTGCTCTTCTGGAGAAAAAAGTCCTCCAAGGTAATTCTGAGCAAGAAAGTGCACAATGTCTGTTTATCAAGGACAGTGTTGCAAAGGGACAGGATTGTAGACACAGAGCTCACTGAGGTGTTTCTATCCGATGAGCACAGCAGCAACAGCAAAGACGGGAAGAACACTGGAGGGCCAGCTCCCCAGGGGCCGAACGTGGACATGGCTGGAGGGGCTGCAGGCGCTGCCAAGGGCCGCAGTGAAGCAGAGCCGCTGGAGACACACGGGCTGCAGAAGGGCCGTGTGCAGACTGTCTGCTAAGTGTGGACGAATGGGGCAGAAGCACGAGTGCAACGGGCTAGAGACACAAGCACAGTGGAGGCTGACCACTTAGTTGAATGCCTTGATGTGAAAGGGGACAGAGACCTAGGACCAGAGAATCGCTTCCTTTGGGATGTGTCCGTTCTTAATCTCCATCATGAGACATGTGGAGCATATGGTCTCTCAAGTTCCTTCCAAATCTAAAACCTTAATTCCTAAAATTTAGAAACCTAACTCCGCCTGCAAGGGGAGGGACTGTTAGCGTCACACAACAGAGCACTCAGGGCACCAGGCGACCTTGACGCAGGCAGCCCAGCTGATATGTGTAAGACCAGCCCCGGCTACTCCCACTGCACCACTGTGCGTCTCACAGTGCTGACAGGACCTAACTACTCATTTTCTGAGTCACTCATCTACCCTGGCTGATTGAAAATTCACACCAGGAAGGGAACAAGACAATCACAGTATAACAAAGAGAGCCATCATCTTTTTCCTATTTCATAAGTTTTTCCTTTCCTGTTTGTAAATTTCAACTGGATATGTCCTATACTGTTTCATAATAATATAATGCTGGTGCGGAATACATCAATGGTAATACTCTGGGCATGTCTAGGAAAAATAATGAGATGGAGAAAAACCAAGATGAATGGTAGGTATGCCTTAAAGATCAACCGGACTTTGCTAGTCCTCAGGGAAGGTGATTCCAAATATACTTTTACACTGCAAGCATAATGACGTGTTGGAACTGTGGTCTATAACCAAAGCGTTTATAGGAACGTGTTATAGATTTCACCATTTCATGCTCTCCACTCTCCTGGAGCTACATTCTAGCCACAAACCTGGATTTTCTTCTTGTTCAGAAATGAATTCTAACTAAGCCGTCCCCGCCTAATTAGATTGGATGTGAAGTATTAATTTATGTGCTACTTAGTTAAAAAAAAATGCTTACCTGCTTGCTTCTAGTGCAGAGGTTTCTTTCGAACTTTGTGAATTTAAGATTTTTTCAATCTTTTCCACTGATCAAATAACTTGTATAAGCCTCAACACACACATCTATAAAAATAAAAATTAAGCAAACAAAAAACGTCACCATCTTTACTCTTAATCATCTTTATTTCCCATGCTAAATGCAGGAAAATATAAGACCAAAAGTTAACTTCAAATATATAGGGCATGCTATATTTTGAATATTTCTATGAAACACAGAATTCTCAAGAATGCAAATCTTAGTTCTAGAATAAGCATACTTCCATATTCTATTTCAAGTTTATAGAGGAAAAAAAAACCCTAGACTTTGCTTTCTCATATTCTATACTCTTATTTCTTTTTTTTCCCATCCTGAATCTTTCTATGGGCATTTCTTTCCTATTTTTTAAAAAAAGATTTGTTTATTTGAGAGAGAGAGACTGCATGTGCGCGTGCAGGGGAGGGGCAGAGGGAGAGAGAGAATCTCGAGCAGACATCCTGCTGAGCACAGAGGTCAATGCGGGGCTCAATCTCATGATCCTGAGATCATGACCTGAGCCAAAATCAAGAGTCGGACGTTTAACCAACTGAGCCACCAGGCGCCCCTCCATTTGTTTTCTTATGGCCCTTTATTCATGTTTTAACTTTGGCTTCCGATTGTACTGGCCCTCTCAGTTTACATGTGCATATACCTATATGCCCAAGCACCAAATCATTAAAGACCTTTTACACTACAAATATTATCAAAGAGGTTGAGGGACATTATGAAAACTCTCATCCTTAAAGAACAAAAAAAATACAAAGTCATCCATTCAATAAATAATAATAATAATGAACACCCCTGGGAGCTCGATATTCATTCCGACGGGGGGTGAGGGGGGCACGAGAAAATAAAGAAAGAAATACACCCTGCTCTCACAAAGCTTACTGTTTTGTCTGGAAGCGCACGACAAGCATTCTTTGGACAAAAGCTGTGAGGAGATCCAGAGGCGAATTAAACAGAAGCCTGTCCCTCAAACAGGCTTCTCCCCACTGAGATTTTAACAAATATGCTAATAATACACATAGAAAACATTGTACAGAGCAGCAGGCGAGAGTCAGAAGCCCAGACTCCCAATGCCCGCTGTGCCCCTACATCGTTATGATCATGAATGATATCGGGGACACTTGGAACTGGAGATAGCACTAAGGGGCACACTCCCGGGGTGAGCCCTCAGATGTACAGAGCCGTTGCCTGTCTCACACACCTGAAACTAAGCCAACACCGCATGCTAACTACTGGGAATTGAAAAAATTAAAGTGAACACCAGAACATAAAGAACACAGGATCAGAAAATAACAGCAAACCTACGGCAGAATCCTGAGTTTGCTTTGGAAAGCCCACTTCTCCCCTAGTCTCTAATATAGGCCTATTTTCTTTACAGGGCCGCTGACAATTTATACAGTCGTTAACTGTCAAGCGCTGTACCGACAACAGTTATCACTGTTTCTTGTTCTGGAAAAAGTGGGTGATCTTGAGATCGTGTGGGTACCTCTGAAATTCTGTCTTCTTATTTCAGGTAGATAACGTGACATAATGCATAAAATGCATATGCGTGAGAGCTTTGAAAAAAAGCTAAATTAAAAAAAAAAGAAAAAAGCTTAATAGTGCTGACAAGTTCTCGGAGACAAGAGGAGAGGGCTTCAACTGGCATGCAGCATAAGAAATCTACTGGAGGGGGCGCCTGGGTGGCTCAGTGGGTTAAGCCGCTGCCTTCGGCTCAGGTCATGGTCTCAGGGTCCTGGGATCGAGTCCCACAACGGGCTCTCTGCTCAGCAGAGAGCCTGTTTCCCTCTCTCTCTTTCTGCCTGCCTCTCCATCTACTTGTGATTTCTCTCTGTCAAATAAATAAATAAAATCTTTAAAAAAAAAAAAGAAATCTACTGGAGGGTCCCTTTTTCTTCCTTATGTCCTCTTGTTTACACATTCGTTCATCTACTGCCCGAATCCCTTCACTGACTGATGACCTGAGACTCTTTAAAAGAATAATAAAGAAAATGTATTACAGACATTGTTTTGTCACATTATCAATTTCCTACATCTCATTCAATTCCACAGAAATTAATACCTGTGCACCAGTACTATGCAGATATTGATCAAAAAAAAAAAAAAAACATGATATACCAGACACAGTTACTGTTGAGGGGACTCATGACCTGGGGGCATAATGACACGAAGGCAGGGTCGCATGGCCAGAAGAAGAATGACATATACAGTGAAAGTTATGGGGATGAGGGGGCTTAGAATGGAGAACAGATAATATGAAGCAAAGTACAGGAGAGTCTGGAAATGCGACGGGGCTCGAATCGGACTCTGAAAGCCATGTGTACACAGCTGCCGAGGTGGGGAGGGGATGGGGAGCAGATGTAAGTGCACACACACTCAGGGGCAGGGTCAGACAGGCACACAGCCATGTGCACTGCAGGCTTCCTTCTGGAGAGAAGCAGAAATAGGAATGGAGGGCCAACTTCACTGAGATGAAGTCTTTAGATTCTGCATATTTTGGAGAACGAAAGAATGTCAAAGCACTGATGCATGATGATGAAATGTGGGTATGGAAATACCAGGAATCAAGAATGAAGAACAGAAGACCAGAAAAAGGCAGAGCACAGAGGTAGAGAAACATGTCCAGAAGCTAATGAATAAAGAGATAATTAGGAATTAGGGCCAAAACAAAGGTTAACAGAAACAACTAGAATAAAGTAGGCATATCACAAAAATTCCACAGGAAGGTGAATTAATTCACTCCATCAACATTATGAAACACCTCCTGGACGTCAGTATTGTGGCAGCCTACAGGGATGCAATGAAGACAGATATAGTCGTATCCCTCAGTGGTCTGAGAATCTCACAGAACAGCTTCAGAGTTGGGACCAGAAAGGCAGGTCAGGCCTGTGGCTGAGCAGGACCAAAGTGGCCATAAAAACAGGCCATGGAAAAGGAAGCGGATACGGTGATGGCAGGGGGTGAGGCGGGACAGGAGCCTGTGTGAGTAGAGCAAATCTGCCTCCAGGGAGGGGGTTCGAGAGAAGAGTGGGAGGCCAAAGGAAGGCTAGGCTTGGGAAACAACACCACTATGAGGCCCCGGGAGGAAGAGGCACACCAAGGAGGCAGTGGGAGAGCCCCACAGCAGCTGGTGTGGAATCCAACAGCGGACCATGAAAATCCCTTCTATTCCAAGGAAAAGTATCTTTAACAAGATTTTGTAAAATTCAAATGAGACATAAACCATGGAAAGTATTGGCTACCTCAAGGCACAACTCAAGATTTTTACCTGTTTCACGAACTCTTTCCTGCCTGCCCCTCCCCTAGGCTTCTCAGCACTGATATTTCCATCACTCTGCATTTTTCTTGGTTCTAATCATGTACTGTGTCTTCCCTTAAATTATGTTCTCCTTATATTCTCTCTAGGATGCAGGCACTGTCTTAGGAGAGGGACGCAAGAGGCCACTCAAGCTAGAGGAGACACACAAGGAAGGATGGTGTCGTTTATGACAAGTTTACGACAGGGCATCAGAATGGACAGAGGCCGTAATTCAGGGTACCAGACACAGACGGGGGGGGGGCCGGGAGGGGAGACAGGGCAGCACAGTTTTCTGTAAGAAGTGATGCCACAACTGCCCCTCCACTGTTCACCCAGGTGGAGTTCCTATTCCCAATGGCTTAGAGGTGGGGAGTCCCATTCCCACAACAGAGATTTTTCTGAGAGAACATGCAAATGTAACATTTATTAAGTATTACATTTTATTTATATTATCCTTCAGTTCCATTAGGGATTACACAGTTTTTGTAGATCAGCACAGGAACCTAACCACACGTAGATTACGTGGGGTGGGGTGGGGGGAATATTTACAAGATTACAAACTGTTAAAATACAAGTCATTCGTAAGTTAGAAACCACTTACATATGACCAAAGTGGCATTAATAAGTTGAATTTGGAAATATGCTTCCTCTCCCCTGACATTTTAAGGTTGTCTACTCTGAGAATATGTCTTCTTCAAATCGAACATGTTTTTTTAGGTTTTTAGCATATGCAAAAACAAAATCATTTACAACTCTTCTGAAGGTGAATATTATAATCATGAACCATTAAAATACAACCACCAGTACCACCAAACTAACAGATGAAAAGAATTCTTAGAGAAAAGCCGACGAGGATAACAGGCATCACAGCAGACTGTTTTCATTAATTGGGGACTTACCAGAACTTCTCGTAACTGTCCCAAAGGCACAGAAAGTTGATTGAGGGCTTTGTCCATGCCAACCTAAAGGCAAAACCAGGTTGGCACAAACACATCACGATAAGGAGTAATAGTGACGTATCTATTTAATGATCAAAGCAGTACCAGATTTAAGTTATTTTTTTGGCACACCCGTATTTTGCTACATAACTAGCTAAACAACAGAAGTGTTATTTGGCCATTAATGTTCATAGAATATGAAAAAAATCTGTTGAAATACACGAAACTATAAAAATAAGGGAAGTCAGGAGAAACGAAAGTTTCCTTAAGAACAATTTGCCTTTAGATGACATTTTAAATGAATGTGAAAAATTTTCACAGAAGGTGAACAGTTCTCTGTCTGTAATTGATGATACTCAGCCAGCTGATGTGAAAGTCTGACGGGCTACGTCTCTCTTAAACATTATTATAAGCCTTGAGAAAAATAGAAATTAAACAGAAGTAAAATTTTCTAGGTTTTTAATCCTATTGGGATATTTATCTTAGTGGTATATTTCCCAAAAGCAAATGTGCATCATTAATTTTAATGCTTCTTGAAATTCCCATGGAGCTGCAACTTTCTGTGCTTCTCTGGACAAACAGATTTAAAACAAAATGAAGCATCAACAAGGAGACTTTTCTGCCAAGTAACAAAATTCAACATTTCTAAATGGCTTTTACAAACAATTGATAAGCTCACTGCAAATCATTCTTATATTTTTATAAAACCAAACTTTTTAAATATCAATATTGGCCAATGTTCCCTCAACCTAGCTCTGGCTAACAGATATACCTGGGAGTAAATTAAACATTGTAAGAGTGGTGGACATTTGCTCCTACAAATTAGTCTAAATCAAGGAAGACTTCAGGGTAATCACTTAGCAACTAATAAAACAAACTCTTGGGTATTATTATCCTTTACTTTTCACTGTTGACTAATGAATTTGAAACATAATCAAACTAGAGCAACCTTAAATGAATAAAAACTAAAACAAAAAAATGTATTCCAAAAAGTTTAGTTCTTTTATTAATGAAATTGGTAATTTCTTCAAGTTTCTGGTGGGGTTGGTGGGGTAATCAACTGAAAGGTTTCTAAAAACTCTGCCCTTTTAATAAATATGAAGGAGAGAGAAAGTGTGTGTGTGTGTGTGTGTGTGTGTGTGTAGGACTTGTGAATTTCAGGTTTACCAAGTTTGTGGAAAGGTTGACAAAATCTGCATAATCCTTGTTGATGATCTCGACCATGGCTATTTTAAGAAGTTTATAGTAGAGTTCCAGATCTCCTCTTAGTTCCTCCAGCTGGACACGCTTCCTACAGTCAGACACAAAGTGATCGACGTTGAAATCTTCCTGAAAATCAAACCAGAAAGAAAAAATGATTGCACTGATACCACATTTTACATAGAAAAATAAGATCAGAGAAAGAATAAGAGGCTGTATTACTGCAGGGGAACACACACAGGACATCAGGGGGTCTGCTCACTTCCTAAGATTATGGGAAAGGGGGCCCCTCACCAAGACCATTCTCTCCTGTTGCCTAACTCTACAGGCATTTTATTTCTTTTAATTATACATTTCAAAGAGGCTCTTCTCAAAATAGAAACAGCTTTTTCTTCTTAATTTTAACACAGCGATTCACATCCTTCCAGACTTTGTTTTGGTCTCTTTACTTTTTTTTTTAAGATTTTATTTATTTGAGAGAGAGAGACAGAGAGAACAAGTGGGAGGAGGGGCAGAGGGAGAAGCCGGCTCTCTGCTGAGCTGGGAGCCTGATGCCAGGGTTCATTCCAAGACCCTGAAATCAAGATCTCAACCGAAGGCAGACGCTTAACTGACTGAGCCACCCAGGTGCCATAGTCTTTCTCTTTAAAATATAAATTACTTTTGGGGTGCCTGGCTGGTTCAGTGGTTATGGGTTCAAGCCCACATTGGGCTTTCTGCTCAGCAGGGAGCCTGCTTCCCTGTCTCTCTCTCTACCTGCCTCTCTGCCTAATTGTGATCTCTGTCTAATAAATAAATAATTAAAAAAAATAAAATATCAATTACTTTTTAAAGAAACTGACATATAATGGACACATGTTAGTTTCAGGCGTACAACATGAAAATTCCATATTTTTATCTGTTGTGAAATGATCACCCTAAGACATCCATCACCAAACATACACATTTTTTTCTTGTGCTGAGAACTATTAAGCTTTAGCAACTTTAAATATATAATAATATACGGCACCTGGGTAGCTCAGTGAGTTAAGGCCTCTGCCTTCGGCTCAGGTCATGATTCCAGGGACCTTGGATCGAGCCCCACATCAGGTCTCTCCTCAGCAGGGAGCCTGTTTCCTCCTCTCTCACTGCCTGCCTCTCTTCCTACTTGTGATCTCTGTCAAATAAATAAATAAAATCTTAAAAAAAAAAATATATATATATATATATATATATTATATACTATGCAGCCATCAAAAGAAATGAAATCTTGCCATGTGCAATGACGTGGATGGAACTAGAGGGTATGCTGAGTGAAATAATCAGAGAAAGACAATTATCATACAATCTCCCTGATATGAGGATTTTGAGAGGCAAAGTGGGGGGTGTGGGGGTAGGGAAGGAAAAATGAAACAAGATTGGATTCGGAGGGGGGCACCTGGGTGGCTCAGTGGGTTAAAGCCTCTGCCTTCGGCTCAGGTCATGATCACAGGGTCCTGGAATCGAGGCCACATCGGGCTCTCTGCTCAACGGGGATCCTGCTTCCTCCTCTCTCTCTGCCTACCTCTCTGCCTACTTGTGATTTCTGTCTGTCCAATAAATAAATTAAATCTTAAAAAAATATATTGGATTGGGAGGGAGACAAACCATAAGAGACTCTTAATCTCACAAAACAAACTGAGGGTTGCTGGGGGGAGGGGTGTAGGGAGAGGGTCGTGGGGTTGTGGACATTGGGGAAGGTATGTACTACGGTGAGTGCTGGGAAGTGTGTAAGCCTGACAATTCACAGACCTGTAACCCTGGGGCTAATAATACATATTTCTAATAAAAAATAATAAATTTATTATTTATTATTTATTAAAATACAGTAATACACAGTATTATTTACTACAGTCACTATGATGTACATTACATCCCCAAGGCTTATCTTATTAACTGGAAGTTTATACCACTGGACCCCTTCATCTATTTCCTCTACAACCTCGCCTCTGGCAACCACCAATCTGTTCTCTATGACTTCATTTTGTTTTGTTTTTTAGATTCCACATGTGAGGGAGATCATACAGTATTTCTCTTTCTCTGTCTGACTTATTTCACTCAGCACAATATCCTCAAGGTCCATCCATGTTGTTGCAAATGGCAAGACTTCCTTCTTTTTATGGTTAATATTCCATCGTATACACACACATTGTCTTTATCCATTCACCCCATTGGTGGACACTTTAGTTATTTCCAAGTCTTGGTTGTTGTAAATACTGTGATACTCACTACCGTGAGTGTGAGTCTTGCTAGCCGCTAGAGCCAGGTGATCTAGAGGTATACCTGGGTAGCAACTGCAAACCTTGGGGCATCATACGAGCATTCAAGCTCCTTTCCAGGAGATACCAGAAAGCAGAAGCGAGGTAGAGGGACAGCGCAAAGATGGTACCCATCAGCTCCATCTTTGGAGAATACCTTACTAGGCTCCCAGATCCACGTTAAATTAGATGC
Organism: Mustela nivalis; assembly: GCF_964662115.1. Taxonomy (NCBI): domain Eukaryota; kingdom Metazoa; phylum Chordata; class Mammalia; order Carnivora; family Mustelidae; genus Mustela; species Mustela nivalis. The sequence goes on along the minus strand of NC_139022.1, from coordinate 22,787,400 downwards.
CTGCCCCTCAGGGCTTTAAGATAAGCAAATGAGCCTCTTTCACAGAAATCTGATCCCATTTCAGTCTGCTGCTTCTGTGCTGAGTTCCAGGGTGGGTCAGTCTACTCGCGGGACTGCTTTAAGAACTGTTTCTCAGTTTGCTATAGCCTTGTGGGTCTCATGGGTGCAAGCTCTGATGGCTTTCAAAGCTGGATGTTTTGGGGTCTTGTCTCTTAGATGTACGTCTTGGAAGTTGGGGTGCCAGAAGTGGGGCTCAAACCCTTTGCTCCTCAGGGAGAAGCCTGGGGTTTTGAGTACCCTCCCAATCCCAGGTCGCTGTACCAGGGGTGGGGTTTATGGCAAGACTGATTCTTACTTCAACATAGGTTTTTTTTCCTTACTCACCTAATGTGTAGGAGTCACTCAGCTAGTTGTAGGGTTTTTTCCACAGGAAATTTTTCCATATGGAGCTATAGATTCAGTGTGTATTTCATAGAAGAGATGAGTTCAAGATCCTCCTATGCCACCATCTTGAATGGAAACCCCAGACCTTCTCTATGTATGTGTGTACACACACATATGTGTACACACACACACACACACACACACACAAATATTCATGATCTTCTAAACTATTTCCCATCTAGGGGCACCTGGGTGGCTCAGTGGGTTAAGCCTCTGCCTTCGGCTCAGGTCATATCTCAGGGTCCTGAGATCAAGCCTCACATCAGGCTCTCTGCTCAGCCGGGAGCCTACTTTCCCCCCTCTCTCTGCCTGTCTCTCTGCCTCCTTGTGACCTCTCTCTCTCTCTGTCAAATAAATAAATAAAATCTTAAAAAAAGAATAAAAAAATAAAAAATAAAAACCCATTCTATTAAAAAAAATTTCCCATCTAAAAATATAACTTGAATGTCTTTACATAAAACACATACATTTCTATTAATATTTTATGTGCATGCTGAGTGTCCCATTGAACAGATGTTCCAAATCTTTCATAACCTATTTCCAAGTATTGGTCTCACAGGATTAGCTATCCTGTGTTTCCCCTTTACAATACTGTGATACCCTGGTAGGCTTATATGCTTAGAGGCAATAAATTACTATCTAATTCCCCTGTGACTCTGCTACTCCATGACCTGTTTAGTCAGCAAGAATCAAATGTGATGATTCCCAAACTAGTTAAGGACACCTACACTTACTTTTCATTAAACACTATGTAAACCAACAAAATATGACTGCAAAAAAAATCACTGTTCTTTTGAAAACTAACACAGCTACTTTGGAAAGATTTGATACAAAGAAATCAATAAGAAAATTTTTGCTAAGTTAGGTATGGGTGAGATGACCAAGTACCAGGCAGGGAGGGAGTGATCAAAGGATTCTCACTCAATTCAGCTAAAGAAACTGAAACTGAATGCAAAAAAAGACAACATAGAAAGCTTTTTTTAAAGATTCTTTTTATTTATTTGAGACACAGACAGACAGTATGAGCAGGGAAAGGGGCAATGGAAGGAGATTCCCTGCTGAACAGGGAGCCCAATGTGGGACTCCATCCCAGGACCCCGAGGTCATGACCTGAACCGAAGGTAGATGCCTAACCTATTGAGCGACCCAAGTGCTGTGATAACTCAGAAATCTAATCTGCAGGCCAGTTTCCAGAGAAAAGACCTGGCACTTTTTCAATGGAGAATAAATGTACATATTTTTTTCCAAATAAAATGCTAAAAACTGTATGTACCATTCCTTAAGAGTACTTGTTTAAACTGACTTTTTTAGTTAATCAACCAAAGACTGACCGTGCTAGTGTCAGAGAGAAGGACTTCATTTAAAACCGTAATTTCACAGTCATCTACAGAAAGCCACCTGCTCCTTACACTGGTGACCAAATTAGCCTGGACCTTTCTCTCCGGAGACAATTTCAGACCTTACATCATAGTTATGTAGTACATCACGGGAGGGGGTCTCGGTTCATAATCCTGGCCATCCTACTCATCAACTGTATACCTTTAGGTCCATCACTTTCCCTGCCTCAGTTACACATTGTTGAAGTTCTTGAACTTCATGATGGCATTCTAAATTGTATAACTGGGGTGCCTATGTGGTTAAGCATCTGCCTTTGGCTCAGGTCATGATCCCAGTCTCTTGGGTTTGAGTTCCACATCAGGCGCTCTGCTGAGCAAGGAGCCTGCTTCTCCCTCTGTCCCTTCCTCCTGCTCCTGCACTCTCTCACTCTCAAATAAAATCTTAAATAAATAAATAAATAAGTAAATCATATAACTTAGCCTCAATGAACAAATGCTATTATGTAATATTGGTACTCAACTTACCATTTATGCATTTGTTCTCAGATAAACAAAAGTTGCATAACACATGACTAAATAACTCGGAACATCTGTGAATACTGGGTTAGGCAGCGTTTGCTGTGAAAAGCAAACCCAAACTCACAGTGCCATAATAGAGACCCATTTCACTTAACCAAGAATGGTTTTACTACTTTAGGAATGGTTTTACTTTATAGTGTAGATTCCCCAAGTATTCAAAAAGAAAGTATTTACAACCCATACATTTATGGTCAACTGATTTTTCACAAGGATGCCAAGACCATTTAATGGGGGGCGGGGGGGAAACAGTCTTTTCGAGTGCCTACTACTGGGACAAGTGAATATCTACATGCAAAAGAATGAACTTGGAACAGCAACGTCACACATACACAAAAATATAACTCAAAATGGATCAAAGATTTAAATGTAAGAGTCAAAACTGTAACACTCAGAGAAAACAGGTGAAAATCTGTATGACTTTGGATCGGGAAAAGCTTTCTTAGACATGATACACAAAGCAATAAGAAATATTAGATAAGCTGAACTTGATCAAAATAAAAACTTTCGTGTGTCAAAGGACACTACGGAGAATGTGAAAAGACAACCCACAGAATGGGAGAGAGTATCTGCAAATCATTTGTCTGACAAGGATCTAATAACCAGTATATGCAAATATACTCTTAGAACTCAACAACAAAAAGACAAATAACCTAATTTAAAAACAAGCCAAAGACTTTTGAATAGACATTTCTCCAAAGATGATACACAGACGGTCAAGAGCACATGTCGGGATGTTCGACATCCTTAGTCATTGGGGAAATGCGAATCAAAAGCACATGCAGATGCCACGTTACACCCACTAGGACAACTATGGTAAAATAAGAAAAAGAAAAAGAAAAAAAAAGAAGAAGAAAAGTGCTGGCAAGAAGGCAGAGAAGCTGGAACCCTCCTGTATTGTCGGTGAGAATGTAAAACAGTGTGGCTAAGGCAGCAAACAGCTCGGTAGCTCCTCAAGAAGTTACACACGTACAATTACCCAGCAGTTCTACGTCTAGGGGTATGACACCGACAGAACTGACAACAGATGTTCCTGCCACAACCTGTACATGAATGTGTACAGAAGCGCTGCTCGTAACAGCCAAAAGAGTATATACCCAACGTCCATCAACTGATGAATGGATACATAAAATGTGGAAGAGCCTCTTACACAACCATAAAAAGGAATAAACTGTTACATGCTACAACACGAGTGAAGTCTGAAAACATTCTACTCTCAGGTTAAAGGAAGCCAGACACAAAAGGTCACGTGTTATACAATTCCACTGATATGAGAAGTTCCAGAAAAGGCAAATCCATAAAAACAGAAAGTAGATTCATGATTGCCAGGGAATAAGGGGAGGGGAGAATTGGAAGTAAGAGGTTTATTTTTCGGGTGATGGAAGCATTCTGGAATTAGACAGAAGTGACGTATGTACCATATACACAGTAAATATACTAAAAACCAGAGAAGAGTACACTTTAAAATGGCAACTATTATGCTTTGTGAATTATATTTTGATGAAAAATGAAACAACTTAAATATCAACAAGCTAAATGCTAGGATACATGAAAAAAAATCCAAAGTAACACTAATCACAGGAACAATGGCGTAGCTACATGAATTTCAGACAAAGCAGATTTCAGAGAAGGAAAATTATCAGGCATAAAGAGCAGCATTACATAATGATAAAGAAATCAACTGACCAAGAAGACACAATTATCCTTAAGGTATGTGTGCCTGATCAACACAGGTGAGACACAACCTAACAGAACTGCAGGGAGAAATAAACAATTCCATTATCACAGCTGGTGACTTCAACACTTCTCCATCATTAATGGGCCGATCCAGCAGCAGGGCAACAAGGATTCAGTCCAGACATGGCACACTTAACACCACCATCAATTACCGTACAACAGATGTACACAGACTATTTCGCCCAGTAATAGTGCAACACACATTCTTCTTAAGCTCATATGGAACACTCATCAAGACAGAATAATTCTGGGCCACAAAACACAACAAATTTTTAAAAATAAAAATTATACCAAGTATGTTCTCAGACCGCAATGGAATTAAAAATCAGTAACAGAAGATAGTTGAAGAAGTCCAAAATACATGGAGATTAAATGACACACTTCTAAATGTCAGGAGACCAGTCTCAACAAAATACAATGTAGCAAAATGTGTGGAATGCTGCTTAAAGGGAAAATACAGTACTGAATGCAAATATTAGAAAAAAAAAAGATTAAAGTCAATAATCTAAGCTTCCATTTTAGGCAACAACAACAAAATCAAATCTAAAGTAAGGAGGGGCTCCTGGGTGGTTCAGTTGGTTAATCATCTGCCTTTGGCTCAGGACATGGTCCTAGGGTCCTTCCTGCTCAGGGAGGCTGCTTCTCCATCTCCCATTCCTCCTGCCTGTATTCCCTCTCTCACTGACTCTCTCTGTGTCAAATAAAATCATTAAAAAAAAAACCTAAAGGAAGTAGAAAAAAATAAAAATTAGAGCAGAAATCAATGCAATTAAAACCAGGAATTTTTTTTTTAAATCAATAAACCCCAAGTCTGTTTCTTTGAAAACATCAATAAAACAGATAGACCCTTAGCCAGTCAAACAAAGAAAAAAAGGTAGAAGACATAAATTACTAATATCAGATGAAAGAAGGGAGGGCTACTGCTAACAATCCCAATCACTGTAAATTCAACCAAACATTTATGGAATACTACACAATTCTCTAAAATCTCTTCCAGAAAGTAAAACTAGAAGGAGTACTTCCTAAATCATTCCTAAATCATTCTAGGAGATCATTATTACCCTGACACCAAAACCAATACTACAAGAAAAGAAACTACAAACTAGTATCTCTCATGAACACAGACACAAAAATCTTCAACAAAAATTAGCAAATAAAAGCAAACACTATATTAAAAAATTATACACCAGGGTCATGTAGGATTTATTCCAGGTATGCAACATTAGAAAATGTTCAACATTAGAAAATCAATGTGATCCATCATATCAACAGAAAGAAAATCACATGATCATATCAATGAAGGGAGGAAAAAAAAACATTTAACAAAATCCACACCTCTTCATTATTAACCCTCAGGAAACTAAGAATAGGAGGACTTCCTCAACTTGATAAAGAATGTTTCCAAAAATCCACAGCTAATATTAATACTGAGAAAATAGAAGACAGGGAATCAAGGCAAGGATGTCCCTTCTACTACTACTATTCAATACTACACTGGAAGGCCAAACTAATGAAATAAGGTAAGAAAAGGAAACAAAAGGTATACAACCTGGGAAAGAATAAAACTTTGTTCACAGATGACATGACTCTCTACAGAAAATACAAAGACTTCACACCCCACACCCTCCTGAAACTAGTCAAGTGATTATAGCAAGTCTGCACAATACACAGTTAAAATACAGAAGTCAATTGCTTTCCAATGATGTATCAGACAAAGGGCCAGTATTCAAAATTTATAAAGAATTTATCAAACTCAACATCCAAAAAACAAAAAAATCCAGTCAAGAAATGGACAGAAGACATGAACAGACCAAAGAAGACATCCAAATGGCCAACAGACACATGAAAAAGGGCTCCACATCACTCAGCATCAGGGAAATACAAATCAAAACCACAATGAGACACCACCTTACATCAGTCAAAATGGCTAAAATTAACAAGTCAGGAAACAACCGATGTTGGCGAAGATGTGGAGAAAGGGGAATCCTCCTACACTGTTGGTGGGAATGCAACTCTGGAAAACAGTATGGAGGCTCCTCAAAAAGTTAAAAATGTAACAACCCAACGACTTAGCAATTGCCCTATTAGATGTTTATCCAAAGTACACAAAGTGATTTGAAGGGACAAAAGCACCCCGATGTTTATAGTCAAACTATTGAAAGAGCCCAGATGTCCATCAACAGATGAATGGATAAAGAAGATGTGGTATACATACATACACACACACACACACACACACACACACACACATTACTCAGCCATCAAAAGGAACAAAATCTTGCCATTTGCAAGGACATGGATGGAACTAGAGGAAGACAAATACCATATAGTTTCAGTCACATGTGGAACTTAAGAAACAACAGATGAATATAGGAGAAGGGAAGGAAAAATAGAAACAGACAGGGAGGCAAATCACAAGAGACTTAACTACAGGAAACAAACTGAGGGTTACTGGAGAGGGGAAAGTTGGGGTAACTGGGTGAGGGGTATTAAGGAGGGCACTTGTTGGGATGAGCTCTGGGTGTTGTATGCAACCAATGAATCACGAAACTCTAACCATGAAACTAAAAGTACACTGTATGTTAACGAGATTGAATTTTAATTAAAAAATTTAAAAAGTCAATTGCTTTTATATATACCAGCAATGTACAAGTGGAATTTGAAGTTAAAAACACAAGACCATTTACATTAGCATACCAAAAAAATTAATACTTAGGTGCAAATCTAACGAAATATGCACAAGATCTATATGGGAAAAAGTATAAAATTCTGATGAAAGATAACAAGCAAGGTAAGATGTGAAGTGGAAAGAAAGTCCATAATCTTGGGTAAGAACACTCAATACTGTTAAGAGGTCAGTTCTTCCCAAACTGATCGACAGACTCAATGCAATCCCAATCAAAATGCCAGGAAGTTATTCTGTGGATACCAACATGTTGACTCTAAAATTTGGATGGAAAACTGGAAAACCAAGAGTCCCAGAGTAGTCAACAAAATATTAAAGAGCGGGGAAAAAAAGGAAATTGAGGATTGCCACCACCCAATCTCAAGACTTACTATTAAAGCTATAGTGATTAAGACAGAAGGTGCCTGGCAAAAGAGACAGTTGCTTGGAACAGAGTGGAGAGCCCAGAACAACATCCACACACACAGGCAAAGGCAACTCAATGGCAAAGACAGTCTTCAACAAATGGAACCGAACAATGGGACATTGATAAGAAAAAACAAACAAATGAAAAAAATAAAAACAAACTTTTCACACCTTTCACAAAACCTAAACGTAAAATGCAAAACTTCTTAAAGATGACATAAGAAAAAATGTAGGGATCCTTGGATTTGGCAATGACTTTTCAGATATAAAACCAAAAGCATGATCTACGAAAGAAAAAAAATTGATGAGAGGGACTTTATTAAAACTAAACTTCTCTGTAAAAGACACTGTTAAGAGAATGAAAAGACAGGACAACTGGGTGGCTCAGTTGGTTAAGCAGCTGCCTTTGGCTCAGGTCATGATCCCAGCGTCCTGGGATGGGATCGAGTCCCACATTGGGATCCTTGCTCCGCAGGGAGCCTGCTTCACCCTCTGACTCTGCCTTCCACTCTGTCTGCCTGTGCTCACTCTCGCTCGCTCTTTCTCTGACAAATAAATAAATAAAATCTTAAAAAAAAAAAGAGAGAGAATGAAAAGACCAGTCACAGAGTAGAGAAAATATCTGCAAAACACAGCGATGGTAAAGGACTTAAAATAAGAAATATAATATAAAGATGTCTTAGTAGCAACAAGAAATCAAACCTAATTTAAAAATGTGAAAAGAGTGGTGGCTGGGAAACCCAGTCAGTTAAGCATCTGCCTTTAGCTCAGGTCCTGGGACTGAAATCCACACTGGGCCCCCGGCTCAGCGAGGAGCCTGCTTTTTTCCCTCTCCTGCTGCCTGCTGCTACCTCTCCGTATGCTTGTGCTGTTAATAAATAAATAGAATCTTTAAAAACGAAAAAAAAAGGATCTGAAAAGATGCTCAACTTTGTATGTCATTAAGAAATTGCAAATTTAAACAAGGTACTATTACATATCACGTAGAATATAAAAAATCCAAAGCACTAGTAATACCAAATGCTAGCAAGGATGTGGGACAACCGAACTCTCATTCACTGTTTGGTAAGAATGCAAAATGGGAGGCACTGTGTGAGACAGCTTGGCAGTTTCTCACAGAACTAAACACATTCTCACTATAAGATCAGTAATTGTGCTCCTTTGTATTTACCCAAAAGAGCTTAAAACTAGTGTCCACACAAAAACCTGCACACGGATATTTACAGCAGCTTTATTCTCTGAAGTGCCAAAACTTTGAAGCAATCCAATCTCCTTCAGTAGGTGAACAGGTACACTGTGCCACACCCACACAACGGATTATTCGACAATTAAAAGATGAATTATTAAGCCACAAGACTTCGAAGAACCTTAAATGCATATTGCTAAGTGAAGGACCAGTCTCAAAGGCTAAATACTATATGATTCCAACTCTATGGCATTCTGGAAAAGGTAAAAATTAACCAACATTTTAATTTTCATTTATTTTTTAGGTCATCTCTATACCCAATGTGGTGGCTAGAACTCACAACCCTGAGATCAAGAGTCAGATGCCCTAGCAACTAAGCCAGCCAGGTGCCTCTAAAAAGGTAAAACTCTAGACAGTAAAAAGATCCCGGGCTGAGGGGTGAGCAAGGAGGGTGCAGAGAGAGGAGAAGAAATAAATAGATGAGGTACAGGGTTTTTCAAGGCAATGAAACTAGGCTGTAAGATACCAACAGTAGGTAAATAACATTATACATTTGTCAAGACCCACAAAACTATAGAAAGAGGAGTGAACCCTAATGTAAACCATGGATTTTAATTAATACTGTATCAATGCTGGTTCATCAGTTGTAACACATGTACCACAATAATGTAATACATTAATAATAGAAGATAGTGAAGTTAGAAGAAAAATATCTGTACTCAGGGGTATTTCCTATCTGAACCCAGTTAAAGTACAAATCCCCCAAAAGGCCAGAAGTTGGGAGATCACAAGAGGTGTTGGAACACAGAAAAATAAATGAGCAAACCAGACAAGCTGCAGGTAATTAAGAACCATTAACCATGAGAGAAGCAGTGACATCACTCAAAATTAAAACCAAGTAGAGTTTAAAAGTTTAGCTACTTTACTAACTAGCTGCAATCAGGGATGGCAAACAAAGACTAATTCAAAGTAACCTGGGAATTAATCATTTAAAACTTACCAATAATCTGAAATTAGTAGCTTTAATGCTATGAAAATTACATAGAATTTGGAAAGATTGAAGTTCTCTAAGCTGCCAAGAAGTAAAACACTCCTTCCCAGATACATGGACTTATAAAATCACTATATACTATCTCCACGAGAAGCAGAATCCCCAAGAACCATCACTCTGTAATGATGAGAAGTACTAAGAGGGCATATGAAATTTATGAAACATGTCCCATTTCATCGAGACAAAAAACCAAAATAGTTAAGCACTAATCTGCACACTACATAGGGGTTGAAAGACATAGAAAGTTTGTGTGAGCTCACGTATGTGTGTGTTTCCAACCATTCTTGAAAACAATGGACAACAGAGATGAATAAATGTCCCTGTATATCCCATAAATATTCCTCAAATATTTATCATGCAACTCCAGCTCTGCTCTAAGACCTGGGGACACAGTCATGAAAAGAAAAGACAAGGTCTCTGCTTTTAAGGAGCAGATATTCTAATGCAGAAATGAGAAAATAAATATGTAAACAAACATTATATTAATGAACAGTGATCAAATAGTGATTAATGAATAGTGATCACAGCTAAAAAGAAAACAGGACACAGTAAAGGTTGAGTGACAAATGGGATGTATTTTAACTTGGATGAACCAGGAAATATAGAACAATGAGTTGAGATCCAAATGACACAAAAGAGCTAGCCACCGGAAGTGTGGGAAGAGGGTTCCCACCCAAGGTATCAGCATGTATACAAAAATGTCCTTGGAGCTCTTCCCTCCAGCCCCTGCTCTCAAATCTCTGACCCAGCTAGGTGGGGACATAATCTAGGACTTGTGTCTCCCAAAACTCATTCTAAATCTTTGTTCGGTGACTAAATTATTCAAGCTTGAGAAATTAAAAACATATGCTAACAAGATCTTCCCACCATCTACAGAGAGATCATCTTAAAAGCATCATGAAATAGTAACACTAAAATTCTAAAAAACGTCTGTTCTAACATTTTAATCAATTTTATATCAAACTCCTTTCTTGAATTTATATACCCATTTGACATATTTATGAAGAGACAAAAAAAAAAAACAACAAACCCTACATTCCGTAATGTATTTATCCATCTAACAAATATTTGAGTACCTAATTACACTCTGTTCCAGCTGATTTCTTCTCTTTATCTCTTTTTTCCCCTCAATTTAACACCAATCATAATCTATGTAGGCTTTTAGTTCGCTTTTCAAAATTAATTTCTTGAGTTATTTAAAGGAATTATCCAGTGCTAGAGTTCTCAACACTGGTCACACATTAGAATCACTTAAGGAACTTTTTTTTTTAAGATTTTATTTATTTATTTGACACAGAGAGAGAGATCACAAGTAGGCAGAGAGGGAGGGAATCATGCTCCATGCTGAGCAGAGTGTCCCATGCAGGGCTCGACCCCAGGACCCTGAGACCATGACCTGAGCTGAAGGCAGAAGCTTAAACCTCTGAGCCACTAAGGCACCCCCTCACCTGAGGAACTTAAAAACAAAAAGCCCAAAGGGCACCTGGCTTGTTCAGTCACTGGAGCGTGCAGGTCTTGATCTCAGGGTTGTGAGTTCAAGTCCCATGTTGGGTATAGAGATTACTTAAAAAAAAAAAAAAAAAGAAAGAAAGAGCCCAAGCCCCAGTTTGTGATTAATTTGTTTAAATGTTTCAAGAAATTTGATGCTAAATGTTGTAAGACTAGTTAAATAACAAAAAGATATATTTACATAATACTTCTTGCTCTCAAATTTTGAACAAAGAACTTACTAATAATCAATGACTTAGTAGGCCAACATTTTATTTAAATAAGTTTTATGGTACTACAAAGAGTGAATTAGAAAATCAAAAGCAAGGAGAAATGGGCATGATGTGAACATGGGGAAGCAAGAGAAAGCAAGAAAGTATGTGACCGGGAAGCGAATGCTTAGCTCTGAGATCCTTCTCTGAGAGAAGGACAGATTAAAACCTAAAAAGAAAGAAGAGAAGGATCCCATGCACTCAAGGAAAGAGAAGTCCCCCAACATCCCTCCTGCTTTTTCCAATATAAACACACAGCTGGGCCGACTTACCACATCCTGGTTGGTACCGACTTTATCAACTTTTCTATTTAAGCCAAACTTGACCGGTCAATGATGGATGGGCTGTGTGCCAAGTTTACCAGTTGTACAACTGACTGTGTAATGGCTGAAACTGAGAAACCGGGGTGAAAGTATCAAGAGGCTCTAAAGATTGCAAAAGAGCCAAGATTCAAATGATTACCACGTACACACAAGACAAACTATGCAGATGACTGCTCAGTATGGAAGTACTTCAGCGTGTTACACTGTGGCATCAGCTGACCCAGACCCAGAAGATTGCTGGAGTTCCCATCATGGACATCTCTAACCAGATAGACGACACTGAGCAAATGCCAGATGATGATGGAGCCCCTCACTCCTATGTCTTAATAGAGTTCCTCAGCTCTCCTTTACCAACTTTTCCTGTTGCCAGTTCATACAAGCAATTCTCCTTACCCAGTTCCTCTGTTCTGAGCTATGGCTAAAGACACTCACATTTTATGTTTTGAAACTGATTATCTTGTACCATTTTACTTTTTGTTGCATCTTTTTATAAATGAGATGACCACTCACAAGACAAAAAAAAAAAAAAAGGGATGGAAAGGAAAGATCAAAAGGGAGGACAACAACAACAAAAAAACAGTTCTTTTTTGCCGGGAACCCTTCTTACAAGTGCCAATCAGATAAACTTTATCTAATGTTACATCGTCACAACTCCTCTATCATCAGGGAAAGTAGTTCACATAAGAAAATTTCTCTATAAAATGAGTCCCAGGCTTACATTCCATATTTGGCTAATTAGAATTTCATTACGATGTCTGTCTCACACTGATGCGGAAAAGAATGGAATCTTGTCATCAAGACGTGACATCGAACTAAGAACCCACAGGGTAAGCACTCAGCTCCTGTGATACGAAGTCGGCTCCTGGGGATGGGCGACCCTGGGCAACAGTGGCTGACCTGCGGGCCTGCGGCTATCTGCCGTCTGTCACTCTTCCCTCTTCCTCCTCTGTCAGCTGCTATCTCCAGCTGCTGTCAACAAAGTCCACCTCAAACAGCCATCACTTCCCTCTGGTCCCATTTACCATAGCTAAGCTCCAGGCCAGGCATCCAGATCACCAGCCCTGTGGGAACTTCTTCTAAAGTAAGAGGTGGCCCTATTGGTGAAATGCAGGTGCCAAGGCATGCGGACATTGTGCCATCTTCTGCGCTATTCTTAATGTTCTGATTGTCCCACTTCCCTCAGTTCCCACCTGTGGCCTCTGGAAAGGAACATATTACAGTAGGATTTCCAAGGACTGATGCGTGGGGGTCAGGAGATCTGGCCTGTGATTGGCCCCAACTAGCTGTGTGGCTTTAAAGGAAGTCATCACACCTCAGGCCTCAGTTTCCTTATCTGCAAGCCAGGATGGACTAGAGTCTTTTCAGAGGAGCCGGCAAAGATCACATAGATAAGCACCACCTCATTATACTAACAAGCAAACAGAAGGCCCGGAGGCGAGTGATTTGCCCCAAGTCAGACATAAGCAGGCAGAGAGCAGAGCCGAGGATGGGACCCACATCTGCAGGTCACAGCTAATCAGCCAGCACAGTACAAACAGATCTGAGCAGCTGCTCATTCTTCCCCTTTTCCGTTTTGTCCATCAGAATGCATGCTCCCTGCAAACAAGGACACACAGGACCTGCTTCCTGCCTCAAAATTCCCAGTTCACCCAATTGGAACAGGGAGGAGCCTCAAGGACTTACTCCCCCACCCCCACACATGGTTCTTTTACCTATGGAACATGAGGGTACATACATTCACCATCCAGAGGGCTCCTGCCTTCACTTCTCATGGAAAAGGTCATCATGTGCCTACCCGGGGTGCCAATGAAGCCACAGGTTCCAGAGAGAAACTGACACAGAGAAGTTCGAAGGAGGCAGATGGCTCATTGCAGAAACAAACTGTCTACCAAGGAAAACTACCCCATGGGGGACTGATTCTCTTTGAAATACGTTCGAGTGCGTGGGAAAATGGTTTTTCAAGAGCTGGTGGACTGACCAGTCACCTGGTACATACAAGATCACATCCGCATTCTGACAAGAGTGGCTTGCCTGCAGTGTAGACCAGGGGCCAGAAAGACAAGGAAGGCACATGGAGACTGGGTGAGAAGCTTCTACAGTGTGATGGCAAGGGCGCACTGCAAAGGTACGAGAAGAGATGGAAAGAAGTATATGGACTCAAGAGGTTTAGTAAGCGAAATCCACAGGACTTGGTGTAACAGACTAGATTTTGGAAAGGTGACAGAGTAGGAGTTGACTTCTGGTTTCCCGACTCCAGGCTAAACGGATGAAGTGTTTACGAGAGAGGCAATAGAATAAGAAAGGTGGTTTTCCGTGGAGGAGGTGCTCATGAATTCCGTCTTGAACCTGATGAGTCTGAGGGGCCACAGACACATCCGAGAAGAAAGGTCAGCAAGTCCGATACACAGAACTGGTGCTCAGGAGGCGTGTGGACCAGAGACAGGAATCTGCCTTACCTGCTGATAGGTGGTCATGAAGCTGCACAAAAGGTCATCTAGGGAAAGAAAGGAACACGGGGCTGAGCCCATAATCAGCATTCAGTGGCTACCAGGAGCATGACTTTGCACAGGAGACACATCAGAGAGGTAGAAGAAAGACAGGAAGCAATGCAGAGCATTTGGTCTACTGCGATGTCGAGTAAGGAGACAGAGAAAGGTCAGGTGCGCTGACTTAGAAACAGTTTTGGTAAGAACTCTTTAGTGGAATGACAGGGCCTGAAGGGTGGAAGGTGGGAAAGTCAAGTCAACCCCTGAGCACTGGCTGTGATGCGCGACAGTGACAGGGCAATACCTAGAGGTGGGGCAGTCGCAACAGTGACAGGGCAATACCTAGAGGTGGGGCAGTCAAGTGGGAGAGGATCAAACAGGAGCGCGTGATGGGAAGTAGTGCAGGGGAGAGGATCCTTGCAGGCTCCTGGAAGGGCGGGAGGGCATGGACTCCGAGCCAGAGTGGAGACTAAACCCGAGGAGGAAGGAGAGCCCCTCCCCGTACCAGGCGAAGAGGAGAAGGGGACAAATACAAGAATGGGATCATGATCAGCAGGATGGAAGAGGTCCCGTGGGATGGCTGCTAATTTTTCTGTACGACTGGAGATGAAAGAGGAAGGCTATTTGTGGTGTCAAGAGCACACCCATGTAAATGGTCTAATTTATCTGTTATGCCACTTTCTCCCCCTACTACCAATACCTTATGTCCTGCTCATCTATTAGTTGGATGTCAACCCAAAGGATTTTCGGATTTCTAAGCCGACAAAGTATGATGTTGCCAGTGCCTCTGCCCCAGGTGACCCTTCCCCATCTGCCATTCCTGCACTTTGATCACCTACCTCTTTTGCATACCTTTCCCCTTCTATTTCTTATTAGATCTCATAAACATGACTTTTTAAGTAGTCTCCTGCCACCAGTCAGCTCGAACTCAACAGATATGACCATGCAACTTCCTGCTGTAAACCTGACTGCAGCTCTACCATGAAGACTGCATCAACGTGGACCCCTCAATGTATGCAGTGTCCAAGGTGCAACCCGCAGCCCCACCCCATCTCCCTTTCTACCATCCCAGTCTCATTCCAAAATGTGCCAAACAAGACACCTATGTAGAAATACAACCCCGACAGCAAGCTCTCTGCTCATTTCTGCCTCGGAACTGTAACTTAACAAAACATCTCTCTGATGGAAACAGAAATTGCAAATAACCTTTATCTCCAGCTCCCACATAGAAGATCAATACCACTTTACACAGAACAGCTGTTCCATGTATTTTCCTTCTATGTATGAAGGGGTCATGTTCATTAACACTACAAATTGTACATTATATTCAGAAATTTCAGAGCTTTGAAAGAATATGGAATTGCTGGCATTCTATCCACTTTCCCAGTTTGCTCTCTTCCTACCTCTAAGTCCTACTTTAGAACTGCTATTTTGAGATTTCTATTTTCCGAAGCTGCTTTGACCAAAGGCATTCTGTCAGCTCAGAGTGAGAAAGATGGCAGGGCTAGGAAGTGTTAGAAAATGCTAGTGTTAGGCCCAAAGAAAGCCTGACGAAGTCCAAAGACAGACAAGCTAAAGAGACTTCCATGCTTTGAGATTCTTTAAGTCTATGTGTGTGCCTTTTCTTCTTCCAATGACCTCTCTCCTCATCACGTGTCCTTCATTAACAAAAGGTTTCTGGATCAGAGAATTCACTCGGTGCTCTCCTTCAGACACTCCATTCACTTTACACCTTTTATTACAGTGGCTTAACATCACCATACAAGAACAAGAGTACAATATACCTTCGTCTAGACATCCCTACATATTAAAAATGATATGGCCACACCGCAGAGGATCCAGACATAAGCACTTTTAAAGCCAGAGTTTGGGAGATGTGATCTGAATGCAAGTATCAAAAAGGAACTAGCTGGTTAACCCAAAAAAGAAAAAAACACATTATGACTTGAAGCCATAAAAAAGTAAGAAATTCAAACTCTTTAGAATTTTAGGTACCTAGAGAGCCAAAACTTTTTAACACTGAAACCAGCTACTAAATCCCAATCCTTAGAAATTAAACATATACGTTTTGATAGTTTAAGTACAGACCCAGAGGGATACAGAAAACAGATAAAGCTCCTCCTGGCTCTGATTCAAACCTTGGGACATTTTCAAGGCTATGTCTGATGAACCTTTCCTGTCAGTAAAGTCTTTTCAGTTTAAATTTCTATTCTGTAAGTTTATGTCCTACAGTTATCTGCTGCCAGCTTGAGGCTGACTTCACCAAGAGAAGTAGGGCAACATTAGAAAAGGAGCTTGGTATGCTTTGCAGTACTGGACCAGAACCAGTAAGGACAGTACAGTCTTTCAGATTTCTCATTCTGAGCTTAAGACGAAAGTCAGGCATAAACGTTAGCTTAAGTGCCTTTTTGACCCGATTCCTGGTAAGTACGTGTGTTCAGAGATGTGTTCAACGCACAGTCGCTGAGCTTCTAGGCACAAGGCACTGGGAGGCTTCTGTCAGGCTGGGGGAGCGGCGGTCTTACTGTGCCGCACGGTACCAGAGGCGGGTCCTACGGGTCCGGGGCTTTTACGTTTAGCTCAAAACCACTTGCCCTGAACTTTCAGGCCTTTTCATTCAATGTGCACGATTTCACAGGAGTGCTTTCTCCAGGTTACACCTAGCCCACCCGAGGCCAAGAGACTCACTGCGAAGTGCAGTGAGGTCCCTGCCGAGGACCCGTCCGGGGCGGGGACGGCCCAGGAAGCCAGCAGGAGAAGCCGGAGGAGAGGCCCCGGAGGGCCAAGGAGGGCAGGCCACCCACGGCCCAGCTCCGGGGAGCAGAGCCCAGGCACGCACCTTCATGAACACGTCCTTGTTGAAGCAGAGCCTGTCCAGCCCCTTGGGCAGGTTCATCCTACTTCTCTCCATTCCGCCGGCCGCCGCCTCTCAGCACCGACACTCGAGCGAGGAGGAAAGGTAGGAGGCTGCGCTCCTACCGACGCTACCGGTGAAGCCACTGCGTTTCCACCAAACAGAAGGCACTGCTTCCTCCAACATGGCAGCGTCTGCGCCCCGGCCAATGAAAGAGGACTCCGCAGGCCCGCCTCCGCCTGCCTCCGCCAAGAGAGGGGTGCGGACCGCTAACGCCGAGCCAGCAGGTGATGCGGCCCCCATGCGGCGGAGGGCGACACTACAACCTCGAGTAAGTTTCTGCGGAGCAGCCCCGCTGCTGGTGATGCGGAGTGAGCGGGAGAGGGGAGGGCGGGTAGGGTCAGGGGCGCTCCCTCCCCACCTCGCCGTTTCCCTCGGAAAATCGGCCTGCGAGCCTCTTCCAGGACCTTCTCCCGAGATTGTCCCGCGGGAAGCATAGCTGTGGCGGGATGCTGGCCCTTTACTTCTGCAGCCGGTTGTCCAGAGTGGGGGGCGCGTCCTGGTGTCAGGCCTCTGGTCCCCTTGCGCCGCCGCTGCAGCTGCCTGGGCACGGAGTCCTCTGTGGGAACCCGGCTTCCGCCCTTAGCCCCCGCACCCACCCGCGAGCGTGGCTTCTCCCCCGCCGAGCTTGGCTCCAGCGATCAGTAGGGAGAAAGGTGGTCAGCTGGCAGCCTCGGGTCGTCTGGGCAGCTCCCAGCTCCACTTCGGCTCAGCTGCTGAGAGGCCACAAGTTTGGGTTCTCAGAGCTCTTAAAGAATCACCTCGCTACTGGCCGAAAAAACGCAGCCGACAAGTAGATGTGGGAGCATGTTTATGTCCAGTCCGCTCTAGAATGGGTGGAATCGTGTGTTTGGCTAGCGTTGGTTCAATCGCCACACCTGCCCCTCCTCCTCCTGCCGTCCACCCCACATTTATTTTGAGATTTTTCTTTCCTCTTCCCTTGCTCTTTCTCCCACTGTCCTCCCCTTTAGTGGGAATGTCATGGTCAAATGATGATTCATTTCTCTTTTTTTTCTCCGTGAGACTCTGACAGCTCAAACCACAGATCTCACGCGTGCTCTTCAGGCTGCAGCTATGCTGTAATAGCCCAGGCCTGGGCTGCCCCTCCCAATGCTGTGATCTCCCAGAGATAGCACAAGCAGTTCTTAGAAAGGGATGGGACACAGCAAGACAACGGCTTACAGTGAGTCTTGCATTCGAGTCACTCCAAACGGGAAACTGGTCACTTTTTTTAAAACGTGAGTACAGGGACGCCTGGGTTGCTCAGTTGGCTAAGCAGCTGCCTTTGGCTCAGGTCATGATCCCAGCGTCCTCAGATGGAGTCCCACAAGGGCTCCTTGCTCGGCAGGGAGCCTGCTTCTCCCTCTGCCTCTGCCTGCCATTCTATCTGCCTGTGCTCGCTCTCCCCCTCCTCTGATAAATAAATAAAAAAAAAATCTTTAAAACCTGAGTACAGAATCTGAAACAATACATTCCCTAGCAGTGGGCCTGGCAAGGCCTTGTTGAGGAAAACGTTCCCAGTCAATATCCAGAGACTCTGACAGGTAGAATGAGAGCTGGAATCTTATTTGGAGAATCAGAATAAATTGCCAGGGGAACAACTATGAAATTGCATTCTATGCCCTGTTGTGGTCATTTGGATATAGGGAATGAAGCCTCATTATTTGGTCTTTGTTTGTTTACTCTTATTATGAAAATTCTCAAGCATACACCAAAATGTGTAGAGCAGAAGGATCCCGCCCCTTCCGAGTACTTATCACTCTGCTTCCCCAACTGTTTCATAGGCCCTCCTCTTTCTACTGCCCCCAAAGTGCCTGTATTTTTGTTTTTGGGGAGGGGGGAGGTCTGGAATATATTTTAAAGTAAATCCCAAACATCACATCATTCCCTGCTCCCCAAATACCTTGGTTTACACATCAAAGAAGGAGGAGGAAGAGGTGGAGGAGGGGAAGACTGAGAAGGAGGAGGGATGAAGAAAAGAGATTTCCACACAGGCCCACTATGCCAGAATCAATAGGTGTAATAAGCTATTCCGATTGGCTCTGAGAGGCATGACTTTTAGCCCAGGGCCACAGTACTAATAAGCGACAAGGGCAAATTCAGGCAGCGCAAACAGCAAGGCCCACACTCATCACCAAGGCACCGAGACGGGGGGCAAGGGTGCCAGACCGATGGAATAAAGTTGTCTGGGAACCCCACCTGCCCTAGAAGTCCAGATGAGCGAGTAGTTGAACTGTTTTTTACCTTCATTGTCATTCCTTTCTGAAATTATTGCCGGCCTTTGGTAAAGACATGAACCTGAGCTTGTGCAGCCTGGGGTACTGATCTTGGGGTTGCTGAAGAGAGTAGGTGCCAACAAAGAATGAAAATCCCTGCTGCCTGTTCTCCTTCCAAGAGTAAGGAGGGAACAGTCAAGAGCCCATACAGTGCACTGCCACTTGGAGCCCTGGCTGTGGCAGTGGCGTGGCCCACCAAAGCCAGGAGCAACAGGCAAGACCCCAGACCCCAAATGCTAATGGAACACCCTGGGGAGGATGAAGGAAAGGCAGAGAGTCAGCGGAAACCTTCCCAAAGTACATTTCCCTCAGTTTCATCTGGGAGCTGCCATTCAGCTGGTACACACCCCTTCAGCCACACAAAGTTTGGTGACTAGCCTCTGGCCAGAACCTGCTGTGTGTCTCCCTACCCTAAACCCTTCCCAAGATTCCTACCATGGCCTCGTGATCCAGGCACTGGGTGTGTAACACTTGACTCTGCAGGGGTCCCCAGGCCAGCTTTTGGTTGGTTAGTTGTCCGCGCTGTTAAAGATTTGACTACTGTTACATGTTTGACTCTCGTCTTTGGTGATTGTACCTATTTCATAGGAAATAGAAGCTGGAATCCAGGAAACAGGCTGGAAGATTAAATTAAAAAGTGGATACAAAGCTTCTAATCAGAGCCAGACACAATCGGCGATCAACTATATCCCAGTCTCTCCCCTCTTCTCTGATACGTACTTTCCTTAATGAGGAATGAGACTTTAAGTTGACTTTTTTTTATCTTCAAGTCTCTCTCTCTCTCTCGATTCCCTAACTTCCCTCTCTTGCCTTCATTTCATCCTAGAACTTGTGCCCACGACTTCTTTTCTAAGTAAATATTAACCCCCTTTGACTCTGAATCTCTGGAAGATTCTCAGTTCCCTATTTTCGCTGGCACTGTGACAGGTCCTCATTTCTCCTTCCCACTCCTATTAATAGTTTTCACATTTTTTTGGCAGGTTGGCTACAGAACACTCAAAAATTGCAAAGAGAAATATTGTGTTCTGGAAATTCGTCTGAGCATTTTTTTTCCAATATCGTCCTTATGCTCTTCTGATCCTCTCTTGAACTGTTGGACTAAAGCAGCTGACGCTTCCACCAGCAACCAGAGTCATCCTGTCCACTACTGTGGGGACAGAGGGTTTCCATTTGGAACTGCAGACTGAGCCTAAAGTCTGATGGCCCTTTGGTGCCAGGATAGCAGGTATGGGACGGGTGGGACATGGAGGACAAGCATCATGGTAGAGGTCTCCATTCGACCAGGAAAGCTCACAATGAGCCAACAGGTCCATTTCAACATCTTCTGTATTTTCCTTATAACCTGTTTCATTCCAGAGTGGATTTGAGATCATTTAATTTGATTCTCAAATATTTCCCATTCCAACTGGAAACAGACTCATTATAGGGGCTCCCAAATTCTGCCTCATCTTCCTAATCAGTTAGTACCCCAAATTGGGTATGATAGTGCCAGAACATTCTTCCATGTGTATTTTATAACAGACTAGTATTTTATTAGTTTTTTTCAAACTAATAAGAATAAGGGTAACTTTTTTTTTTTAAAGCATAGGCAAAATCACGAAAGACATTGAAATGAACCTAAAAGATTATAGTGTCTTCCAAGGGAAAACACGTGTTGTCTCATGTAACCTTCTGGGATGACCAATTCTATGGGATATTCTGTGCCTTTCTTGTCTTTGAGCTATTTTGCAACTCTATAGATTGTACATAATTGATGTGGATGCAGATGATCTTGTCTAGCTATATGTAAATGAATTTTGTCCACTGGAAGTACAGTTGACCCCTTTTCCTTTGGTAGAAGGCAGTTTTGCATTTATTTGCATTCTATTTGCATATCTATTTGCATCTATCAAAGCAAATTCGTTTAAGTATTACTGATTGTATATGTGTCTGCCTGGAGATTTTTGCTTGAAATGGTGGTAACATCTTAGTGGTTCCCGAGCTAATGAATGAATTAAACAAAATCCCTTCAGGCATTCATCTCATATTTGTAAAATGGTCCTTACTTAATCTTTTCGAGAAAATGATACACTAGCAAACCATGACAAGATTCTAGTAAATGAGAAGTGCAATGAAATCAAATCGGAATGAATTTTAGAATTACCTTTAATGTGGCCCATGCTATGCCAGAGGCAGAGAATGAATGAGTCTCAAAGCCATGGCTTCTGGCCTCCAGAAGTTACAATAATATGTGTCAACATTGGCATGCCTGAGAAATGCATGTGACTTTCCCGTCAGGGTTTCCCCGGGGGTTCAGTTAACCTTTCTCT
Organism: Mustela nivalis; assembly: GCF_964662115.1. Taxonomy (NCBI): domain Eukaryota; kingdom Metazoa; phylum Chordata; class Mammalia; order Carnivora; family Mustelidae; genus Mustela; species Mustela nivalis. The sequence continues at coordinate 22,765,910 of NC_139022.1, read as the reverse complement.
TCCAAGCTACCCTCTCCTGTAGTGATATCAACTGTGCCCTTGGTTTCAGCTCCCATTCCCTAGCCAACATCTCTCCCACTGATACATGACCATCTGTTTCTTTCCTACCCACCAGGCCCGTGTAACTGACTACCTACTCATGCTATTTCACTGATATCCCACCTGTGCCTCAAAACCCAGCATGTTCAAAACTTGATTCATCGTCATTTCTGAAAGAATGGCTTATCCTCTTTTGTTTTGTTGATTCTACCAATGCCAGCGGCATGCACCAGAAACCAGGAAGGAATCATACAGCTGAGCCAACCTGCTGTACTTTAAAACACTTGACCACAATTCTACAGTGGATACTCAACTCTGGCTTCAAACTCCCTTGTCTCTCCTGTGAGTTTGCTTTCCCTCTAATGGATGACCGTTTCACACCTTCAAGACTTGCCTCAACAATCCCTACCCCTACCTCTTCTGAACTATGTCACCTCACTCCCAGCTCCTGTCCTAAGGATGAGGGAGCAGAAGGCAAGCTGAGGACAAAGCAGAAGCTGGCGCCCTACACCCTCTCCCCATGCCATATGTGTAACATTCCTCATGCACTCCCGGCTGCCCTAAAGGAAAAATGATTCTTAACTGATAGAGATCCCAGTCTTGCAGGACAGGAGTTTCCCTCCATCTACAAATGTCCTAGCGACTTACAAGGAAGGAAGAAGCTTTCTCATCAATAGCCTGACTTCCAGACACCCATACCTCAGGTTCCGGAAGCCCTAACATCACCCTCCCCTCCATAAAATTGAGGGAGGCTAAGGGGGAGGGAAGTGTAATAAAACTGAATTTCTTCTAAGCCCAAAGCCCACTGACAAGGATGTGTGATAGGAGGAATGTAACATATCTCCAGGAAACTCCCAGCTGTCTTCATGCTTTCCCTCATTAGAGGCAAAAACAGCCTTGACTTGACAATAACCAGGTCTCCCTTATCCTGAAATTCTTCTTTAGCATATGACAGTCCTTCTGGACACCCCCTTTGTCCTCACCTTCCTCAGCTCCCAGTCAACCATGCCTCTGTCTGAGCAGCTCTTTCTGACCCTGGGTCCTGTCCCTGTGTTTTAATAAAACCACCATTTGCACCTAAGACGTCTCAAGAATCCTTTCTTGGTCATCGGCTCTGGACATCACCCCACCAAACCTCACCTGTGTTCCAAAACTTCATCACTAGTGTCACACTTCAAGAAAATAAAAGCCCCTTGTGCAGGAATTCCCTTATCTTACCACCACCCAATCAAATCTATACCTACATTTGTATCCATTTTTAATTTGTTTTTAGACATTTACTCAACAAATATTTAGTCGGTACCTACTGTGTGCTACACACTGCCCTGAGTGTTTGTAAATCTGTGGCGAACGACACAGAAAAGTCCCTGGCATCATGGAATTTACATGGTAATTGGAGAAATGTACAAGAAACACAGAAAGAGTTGAAGACAGAGCAGGTTTATTGAGAAGAGCAGACATCCCCAGCTGGGGTCTGTTCTTCCTTGTGCCTGGGATTTGTTCCCTCCAACCCTCTCCAGGACTCCACTCCCAGGGTCAATATCAAGTTCTTGTCCCAATGGATCCTTCCAGTCAGAATACAAATGACCTTTTTCTTAAAAACAAAAGGTAAAAGCCCAAAACAAAGACTTCCTTTAACCTTCTACCTTCCTATAACAACCTCCATATTTCTCTCCCCCCTCATTCCCAGCATAGCTTGTAAAATATTTGTCTACACCTGTGGGTGTAGGGTACCGTGTCCCCAAGGGTAGTTGAAAAATCTCTATAAAGAATCCTTATGTGCAGATCATTTTAAGGGAGTCCATTTCTAGATCCAAACTCCATGTGTGCTCTGTAGGATAGGTCATATGCCCATTCTTGGGTCTGATATCAGGATACTCCTCTACTTCCTGGAAGATCAAGACACTCCTCTCAGATCTTATTAGAGTGTAGGACTTGGGCTGATACCAAAGTTGAAATACCAGTTTTGTTTCAAATAATGCCCTTCTGTGGGCACTCCTGGGGCTCCGCCTTTAGAGCTTCCTCTCCTTATTAAGGGTAAAGGTTAACATCGGAAAGGGGATTAGGGCAGATGTTGGAAGTGCTCTGACATCAGAATAACAATCAGTTTTGGTTAGTGACACTCATTCCTTCATATTTAAATTAAACTACATATTTTTAGGGACATAATAGGAAAAAGCACAAGTAAGGATTTTAATGGTTTCATTCCATTCCAGTGTGGTTTGGGAAATAAAATAACAGGAAATGAGACTGTTCTGCTTTAAAAAAAAAAAACAACTTGTAGCAGGCAAATGTTATTCCAATGAAGTCGATCCTTTCTTATCTCATTTACTTTTTAAAGATTTATTTATTTATTTGGTAGACACACACACACACACACACACACACAGAGAACACAAGTAGGGAGAGCGGGGGAGGGAGAAGCAGGCTTCCTGCTGATCAGGAATGTGGGCCTTCATCCCAGGCCCCTGGGATCATGACCTGAGCCAAAGGCAGCTGCTTAGTGACTGAGCCACCCAGGTGCCCTCTATCTCATTTTTTAAATGTTTAATATTTTCAACACCTAGTTAATAAAATATACATATATTGTGATGAAAAGTTTATGATTAAAAAGTTTCAGATGTCAACTTAAAAATGTGCAAGGTGTGTGAATTCTCATAGGTGGTCCATGCACCGAACACGCCTATCACTAGCAAACGTGGATGTACTCGGTGTCTCTAGGTTCCCGCTTCCTTAGTGCCCTCTTAATCACATGGTTTCTCTTCCTACCATCCTGGACCTGTATTCTCAATTTGCTTCTCTATTTCATCTCTGCCCCTTTGAAGAGCTTGATACTGGGTCTTCTGTAGCTATGCGTTCGCTCTCTCTCTCTCTCTCTCCCTCCATCAGGCTTTCGCAACCTAGCACTATTGATACCTGGTGGGTGATTCTCTGCTGTGGGGCTGTCCTGTGCCATGCAGGACAGTTAGCAGCATCTCTGGTCTCTAGCCACTAGATGCCAACAGCACCCCCCCCCAAGTGGTGAGCACCAAAAATGTCGCCAGATATTGTTCAATCGGCCCTGGGAGCAAAACTCCTTGCCTCCCAGCCCCAGTTTTAAAACCACTGCTTTGGCCGATTCCATTCAGCATCATTGATTTAAGTTCTTTGTAGAAGCTGAAGGCTCTGAAGTTAACGTCTTTAATCCTAACCCGCCCTTGGAGCTGAGATTCACATGGCCAACTGCCTGCAGCATATTTCTCCATGAATATGTAACAGGAGTCTTATTTTCACCATGATTTCTATCCTGCTCCCTCCTCAACCTGCTCCTGTCCCAATCTCCCCATCTTAGTAAACAGCATCCCCACCTCCTACTGGCTAAAGCCTCAGCCCCTGGGATAAATTCCCCCTTTCCCTTTTCTCGTATCTAATCCATCAGCAAAACCAACTGATTTGACCTCCAAAACAGAAGTCAGACTTGCTCACTGCTCTTCATATCCACTGCTCCCATTTGAATCCAAACCCTGAATTTTTTTTGCACTTCAGACACTGTTAACAGCCACGACTACACCTACACAGATATTTTACAAGATCGCTAATCACCGCCAAGTTGCCAAATCCAATGATTAACTTTCAGATCCAAATGACTCAACCTGTCAGTCCTCCACTTCTCTGGATATATTCTATCTTTTTCATCGTGATGTTGGCTCTCCCTTCCTCTTCCACACTGGTCAGTGATGATGGCTCCTTTCCTGGCTGGGTTTTGTTGAGCTTCCTGACCTTTAGACATCAGTCCTGTGCTCTGGGACTCGGACCTTCTGCTTGAGTTTTCTGTTGTGTTAAAAAAAAAAAAAATTCAGCTGAGTACATTTTAAAGAACCTATTGGCTTTATTCAATGATTCACGAAATGGGCAGCATCCTGCTTGCAGACTGAAAGGAGCTCAGAGGAGCAGTACAAAATGAAAGACTTTTATAGGCAGAAGAGAGGAGGAGCAAGGAAGTCACGTCAGGCAAACAAGGCAGGTTGGTTATGGCCAGGTGACTTGGCTTATGGGGATGGCAGGGGTTCGAGGGAGTGGGGATCAGGTGGTGTCTGCTTGCCTGGGCTCAGATTCCATTTCTGGGACAGCTGAAATCCTAATTAAGTCTGGTTTGGGGGACATGGGGCTTAGCATAAGCAACTCCATTTGTGGCTTCTTGTTTTGTTTTTAATAGTTACTTCATAACAAATAATAACAAGTTTAGTAACTTTAAACAGCTCAGTTTACTATTCTACCATCTCTAGCTGTCAGGAGGCCAGACACAGCTTAACCAGGGTCCTCGGCTCTGGGTCTCACTCAAAGGAGGAGAGAAGGCGCCCACCAAGCTGTGTTCTCACCTGCAGGTTCCACAAGGGAAGGCTCTGCTTCCAAACTCACTCGGGTTGTTGGAAGAACTCATTTCCTTGTAGCTGTGTGATTTGGGGGGCAGCCCATGCTGGGGCGGGCCAGGGAGATTCTCCAGGCTGTTAACTGGAAACCATCCTCAGCCCCCAGAGTCTGCTTGCGGTTTCCTGCCATATAACTCTCCACAGGTGTTTCTGAACTTGGCTCTTTGCTTCTTCAAGTCCAGGACAGCCTCTCACTCCAATCCGTAAAACAGTCTGATTTAATATAATGAGATCATAATAAGCAAGTCCTAAGTCCCATACACACTCCCATCCATACTCATAGGACAAATACCAGGGGACAGATATCATGAAGCTGCCTTATCATGTTGCCAAACACACCTCTGTCCATACTCACTGCGTAGGTAAGCCCACTTCTTCTCAGAGCTTGAACCCTATGTCCTAACGGTGCTCATATTTGTGCCTCCAGCCTGGACCTCACCCATGAATGCCAGACTCGTGTGTTCAGCTGCTGGTTGGGCATCCCCATGTGGATTCAGCCACCATCTCCAGAACCAAACACCTGTTGCCCATCAAACTTGCTTCTCCCGTCGTCTTTCCCATCTTAGCAAGTGGTAACGTCACTGTTCCACGGCCTCGGGCCCCCAAAATTGTAAAATCATCCCAACTCTTGTCTTTTCCGCACACTCCACACTTAATATGTTTACAAATCCTGCATGTTCTGTCTTCAATATACACCCAGAATCTCCCCCCTTCTCCCCACCCCTGCATCTACTGCTCTGGTCTGGGCCAATACCCCTTCTCACCCAAATCAGTGGTCCTCAACCAGGAGAGTTTTGTGTACCTGCTCCCCCCCCCAGGGGATTTTGACAGGTTCTGGACACACTTTTCGTTGTCACAACTTGAGAGTGGGAAAGGGCGCTCCTGCGATCTAGTGGTCAGTGCACAGGACAGCTCCCGATAACAAAAATTAATGTGGCCCCAAATGTCAGCAGTATAGAAATCTCAGTCTACATTAATGCAAGTAGCATCCACACCCCACAAGTCCGTTCTGCACACAGCAGCCTGAGTGATTCTTTTCTTTTCTCTTTAAGATTTTATTTATTTATTTGACAGTGTGAGAGAGATATCCATGTAGGCAGAGAGGCAGGTAGTGGGAAAGGGAGAATAAGGCTCCCTGATGAGCAGAGAGCCCAATGCGGGGCTCGATGCCAGGACCCCGAGACCATGACCTGAGCTGAAGGCAGAGGCTTAACCCACTGATCCACCCAGGTGCCCCGATCCTTTTCTAATGTAAATCAAGTCAAGCCTCTTCAAAACCATCCAAGCTCTTCTCATCTGGCACAAAGTTAAAGGCAAATCTTTACAATGGCCTTGAATACTTTATGTGATCTGACCCCACTACCTTCCTTACCTACCTCCTACTGAAAGGTCCCTCTCCCCTTGCTAAAGGCTTGTTTAAGTAACCTGATGTCCCCACAGCACCCCCTCTCACCTTGCTGAAGGCTTGATTGTCCCCATAGCCGGATGGCAACACATACCAGGATGTCTATTGTCTGTGATCACCCGATCTGTCAAAAGAAAAGACAAATGAGGAATAGAGTGTACCTGGGACTTTCCAGAGTGCTGAGGCAAGGCCCGCCAGAACAAACAGCTGTGTCCTTGCCTTAAACCCAACGCCTGACTAATTAACCAATCAGATACCTGTAACCATGCATCTGCTTCTGTAAGCTTGCTTCCCGCCACCCCAACCCTGCCCTATATAATCTGCTCCCAAACTTAGCCCGGCACGCTCAGCCCACAAAGGCTGTAGCATCCGCAGGCGCCTGTGTAACTAATAAACCTCTTGCAATTTGCATCCAGTGGAGGCGTGCTGTTTGAGTCTTGGGTGCGGCTCCAGGGTCTTTCACTACCACTTGCCGTCTTGCTCATTTTTTGCCCAGCATTATTGGTCGCCATGTCATTCTTTAAACACACCAGATGTGCTCCCACCTTGGGCTTACTGTTTGCTTTGTATGGGATGCTCTTCTCCAAACAGCACAACCGCTCGTTCCTTAATTTCCTCCAAGTCTTTCCTCAAATGAGGGAGACTTCCCTGACACAGTCCCATAGAAAATACCAACCTGCTCCCCTAAACCCCACACCCCATGTCCACTCACTCAGCTTAGTTTCCTTCCTACCCCACATCAACCCCTGATATGTATGTATATTTATTTGCTTCATTTCTCACTCAACAACTAAAATGAAAACTCCAAGAGGACATCAAATTTATTTTGTCTCTTGTTAACTATTCTGTCTTTAGGGTTTAGAACAGTACCTGACACATAGTAGATGTTCCGTAAATATTGGAGAATGATTTTTTACTATTTTTGCCTTTTCTCTATCCATTCTTTACACAGCAGCCAAAAATGACATTTTAAAAATGCAAAAGGAATCCCATGACCACCCTCCACCCACCAGTGTAAAACCCTTCAACGTCTTTTCGTTGTGCTCAAGCCACAGCTGACATTCTACAGCCCAGGCCAGATTAAGATTTCAGAGTTCTTAATCACTGGAAAGACGATGGTGTTGTCACCACCAGAGATATTTAAATATTTTTGAAGATTAGATCCCAAAGTTAGTGTGCTAAAAGCCTAACAATATCCGATTTCACAAACTCAGATTTCATAAAGTCTCATTAGTCTTCTCACCTTGTGTAAGTTTAATCTTTCCTCGGCCCCCTTTTCTCTTCTGTTTCAGGCACTCACCATACTTTGCCAGAATGACCATAACGGCCTTCCAACCTGTCATCTCATCTTCAGGAATATGCCCCTTTCCCTCCCCTCCTCACACCAATTCATCCTCTAAACTTATTCTAAGATGATCACTTTAAAATGTGCATCTCACTGTGTCCTTCCCCTACAGGAACTTACTCAATAGCTCCTAAGGACGTGTGAATTTCCTTGGTGTGGTATTTTTACAAGACCCTTTGCTTGCAAGTGGCAGCAATCCAAAGAAAACTGGAGGAACCAAAAGGGAAAAGCAAGCAAACAAACAAAAATCAAAGGAATGTCCAGGTTCCTGTAGGGATGGATACCACAGAAGTTCATAAAAATCCAAAAGAAGATGGGGCACCTGGGTGGCTCAGTGGGTTAAGCCTCTGCCTTTGGCTCAGGTCATGATCCCAGGGTCCTGGGATCGAGCCCCACCTCGGGCTCTCTGCTCTGCAGGGAGCCTGCTTCCTCCTCTCTCTCTGCTTGCCTCTCTGCCTACTTGTGATCTCTGTCAGATAAATAAAAAAAAATCTTTTTAAAAAATCAAAAGAAGAGTTGCAGAACTAAAATTTCAGAATCAAGAACAGGGACTGGAAACCGGCAAAACAGTTTTCTATTTCTCCATGTCTCATGTTTACTCTCTCCATATGGCTGCTTTCTCTTCTTCAAGTGTCCAGGAAGATGGCCATGGCCAGCTCCTGAATCCCATCCAGCAAGGCCAGTCACTCGCCTAAAGAGAGAACCTCGTCTTCCTGTCATTTACATATCAATCCCAGGGAGAATCTGATTGGTCCTATTGGTGTCAGGTGGACTAGTCACTATATGGGTTTATATGTGTGCCCATCCTCCTCCAGACTGCATAAAGCACAGGTAAATTTTCTTAAATTAACATATAATGTATTATTTGCCCCAAGGGTGCAGGTCTGTGATTCATCTGTGTTACACATTTTACAGAACTCACCGTATCACATAACCTCCCCAATGTTCATAACCCAGCCACCCTCTCCATACCCCCTCCATCCCCGCAAACCTCAGTTTGTTTTGTGAGATTAAGTCTGTTATGGTTTGTCTCTCTCCCAATCCCATCTTGTTTCATTTTTTCCCTCCCTACCTACCATGACCCCCTACCCCACCTTTCAAATTCCTCATATCAGACAGATCATATGATAATTGCCTTTCTCTGATTGACTTACTTTACTTAGCATAATACCCTCTAGTTCCATCCAAGTCATTACAAAAGGCAAGATTTCATTTTTGATGGCTGCATAGTATTCCTGTGTGTGTGTGTGTGTGTGTGTGTGTGTGTGTGTGTGTGTGTGTGTGCCTCTGTGTGTCTGTGTTTCTCTGTGTAAAGAGGACCTGGCCATGCCATCGTGGGTGGAGATGCCACAAGCAGGATCAGGCTGATGGGGGTTAGACGTCTGGTGGGCAAGTCATGTTCACAAACCAGTTTAAGGCTGGTTAAGTGGGATCGGGTGGAGGGTCTACACCCTTCTGCCCAGGTTTTATCCTGAGACCCGGAACGGATGGGTATATACCCAGGAGTGGGGCTAACAATAACAGTAAGAACTAACCCTGACCCTGACACTGACTGTGAGCCTGCCCCAAAAGCTAACCCAAGCCCTGACCCGACCCTGACACTGACCCTGACTGTGATCCTGACCTGAAACCTAAACCTAAACCAAAGCCTGACACTGACCCTGATGTGGACCCTGAACCTAAACCTAACTCTGACATTACCGTAACCATGACTCATACCTACCCATGACCCTAACCCTGACCCTAATCCTAAACCTGACGCTGAACTAACACTGACCTAACCCTAACCCTGACCGTAACTGTGAGCCTAACCCTAACCCTAAACCTAAAGGTAACTCTAACCATGACCCTAACGGACCCTGAACATAAAACTAATGCTGACCCTGACCCTAACACTAACCCCTACCATAAACCAACCCTAACCCTGACCTTACGCTGTCTAACCCTAACCCTAAACATAACCCTACTTCTAACTCTAACCCTAACCCAAATCCCAACCCTACCGCCAAAACCTAACTGTGACACTGAACAGAACATTGACCTAAACCAAAGCCTGACGCTAAACCTGACCCTGTCCATGACCTTCACCTGACCCTGACCCTGCCCTAATCCTAACCATGACACTATACTGACCACTACATAATCCTGTCCCAGACCCGAATGTGGACTTTAAACCAATACCTGAACCTGACCCTAAACCGGACACTGGCGCTAAACTTCACCCTGACCCTGACCCAGACCATGACCATAAACCTAACCCTGACCCTAACAGTGACCCCAACCCTGACCTGACACTAAACCTGACCCTAACTCTAACCCTAAATGTAGACCTGACCCTGACACTAACACGGACCCTACCCCGAATCCTATCACTGAACCTAACCCTAACACTAACCCCTAACCCTACCACGGACCCTGATCCTAACAAGTTCTAACCCTAACCATAAACCAAACGCTAACCCTAACATTAAACCTAAACTTTAACAATAACCCTAACCCTATACCTGACTATGATCATAACCCTAACCCTGAACTTTGCCTATACCAGACCCTGAGCATATACCTGACCCTGGCCCTGAGCCCAAACCTAACCATGACCTAACACTGACCACTAAATAACCCTGTCGCTGACCCAAAAGTGGAATTTAAACCAATACCTGATTCTGACCCTAAACCTGACACTGGCCCAAGCCTTCACCCTGACCTGACCCAGGCAAAGACCATAAACCTAACCCTGACCCTAAAAGTGACCCTGACCCTGACCCTATCACTAACCCTGACACTGAATGTGAGCCTGACCCTAACTCTAACCCTAAACGTAACCCTGACCCTGACACTAACACGGGCCCTGACCCAAAACCTAACGCTGAACCTAACCCTAAATCTAACCCCTAACATTATCGCTGACACTGACCCTAACCCGGTCTAACCCTAACCCTCAACCTACCTCTAACCCTAACCCCACGTTAACAATAATCCTGACCCTCTCCCTGACCCTGATCATAACCCTAACTCTGAACTTTGCCTATGTCAGACCTTAACCTTAAACCTGACCCTGGCCTTGACCTTAAAACTGACCCTAACCCTGACTGTAAACCTAACTCTGACCCAATCCATGATCCTGAACAGAATCGTAACCCAAAAGCTAAACCTGATCCTGAACCTACGCATAAAACAGAACCTAAACATAAAGCTGACCTTACCATAACCATGAACCTAACCCAGACCCGGGCCCTAACACTGACACTAAACCTGTCCCAAACCTAACCCTGACCCTGACATGAACCTTGCCCCCAAACCTAAACTTGAACCTGAATCTAAATCTGACCATGACCCTGAACCTGACCCTAAACCTTAACTTCACCCTAACACTGACCCTGACCCTGACTCAGAACATAACGCTAACCCTGACCCTACTGTGAGCCTGACCCTAAACCTAACCATGAACCTAAACCTAACCCTGAAACCTTCCCTAAGCCTTACACCAACCCTGGCCCCAATGACGTCTAACCCTAACCCTGACCCTAAGTCTTTCTTAACCCTAACCCTAACACTAACCTAGTCTAAACCCAGCTCTGTTCCCTCCAGCTGGGACAACAGCTGCAGCCAGGCCTCCCAGGGCTTGGGGGAGGCTGTATGGGGGTCACTGGATGGGCACTGCATTGAGTGGAGTGTGAGTCTTGAGCAGCTTGGGGATCGGCGGCTCAGGGAGCTCTGGTGCAGCAGGAAGTTCGTAAGAGGCCCCCAGGCAGTGGAGACCTCAATTCCCTGACGACAGAGCCCAACAGAATTGGAACCCACGTATCCAGGCAACCCATTACAGAGAAAACACCCCTGCCCAGCTCATTTCTAGGCACATCCTAAAGGAAGCAATATGTTCTTCTGCTGTACTGAAGCCGAGAGGATGCAGGGAGAAGAGAGCTCGCCTGCCAGACACGTCCCTTCCCTGGCAGGTCATATCAGGTTTTCCCAACGCCTCAGGGCCTTTGGCTAATAAACTCAAAAGGTGACACCAGGGGGCTCAGAGTCATAGAGTCCCACACCTTCTGATCAACACAAGTGTAGCCCTAGGTCTCCTCCCTAGGGCTAGGTCTGTGTGTGTGTGTGTGTGTGTGTGCGTTTGTGCCTCTGGGTGTCTGTGTGTCTGTGTGTAAAAGAGGACCCGACCATGCCATCATAAGTGGCGATGCCCCAAGAAGGATCAGGCTGATGATGGTTTAGGTGTCTGGTGCGCAAGTCATGTTCACACCCCAGTTTAGTCTGGTTAAGAGGGATCGGGTGTAGGGTCTACACCCTTCTGCCCAGGGTTTATCCTGAGACCCTGAAGGGATGGGTCCATGACCAAGGAGCGGGGCTAACCCTAACAGTAACCACTAACCGTGACCCTGACACTGACTGTGAAACTGCCCTAAGCCCTAAACCAAGCCATGAACATGAACCTGAAACTGACCTTGACTTTTATCCTGACCTGAACCCTAAACCTAAATCTAAGCCTGAAACTGACCCTGATGTGGACCTTGAACCTAAACCTAACTCTGACAATACCGTAAACATGACACATACCTAACATTGACCTGACCCTGACCCTAATCCTAACCCTGATGCTGACATAACACTGACCTTAACCATTACCTTGACCATGACTGTGAGCCTACCATAACCTTAAAAGTAATGGTAACTCTAACCCTGACCCTAATACGGACCCTGAACGTACACCTCATGCAGACCCTGACCCTAACACTAGACCCTACCCTAAACCAAATCCTAACCCTGACCTTACGCTGTCTAACCCTAACCCTAACCATACCCTACTTCTAACTCTAACCCTAACCCCAATCCCAAACCCTACCGCCACAACCTAACTGTGACACAGAACCGAACATCGACCCTAAACCAAAGCCTGGCCCTAAACCTGAGCCTGGCCCTGAGCTTCACCTGACCCGGACGCTGACCCTAATCCAATCCATTACTCTAACACTGACTACTACATAACCCTGTCGTTGACACTAATGTGGACTTTAAACCAATACCTGATCCTGACCGTAAACCTGACACTGGCCCTAGACTTCACCCTGACCCTGACTCAGGCAAACACCAGAAACTTAACCCTGAACCTAAAAGTGACCCTGACCCTGACCCTAACCATAACCCTGACACTGAATGTAAGCCTGACCCTAACTCTAACCCTAAACCTAACCCTCCCTGACACTAACACGGGCCCTGACCCAAAACCTAACGCTGAACCTAACCCTAAAACTAACCCCTAACATTATCCCTGACACTGACCCTAACCCGGTCTAACCCTAACCCTCAACCTACCTCTACCCTAACCCCAACCACTCTTTAACAATAATCCCGAACCTCTCCCTGACCATGATCATAACCCTAACTCTGAAATTTGCCTTTGTCAGATCTTAAACTTAAACCTGACCCTGGCCTTGACCTTAACACTGACCCTAACCCAGACTGTAAACCTAACTCTGACGCAAACCGAGATCCTGAACAGAATCGTAACCCTAAAGCTAACCCTGATCCTGAACCTACTCATAAAATAGAACCTAAACATAAAGCTGACCTTACCATAACCATGAACCTAACCCTGACCCTGACCCTACCGTGACACTAAACCTGTCCTAAACCTAACCCTGAACTGACATGACCTTGCCCCCAAACAAAAACTTGAACCTGACCCTAAATCTGACCATCATCCTGAACCTGACACTAAACCTAACAGTCACCCTAACACTGACCCTGACCCTGACTCTGACCATAACCCTAACCCTGACCCTACTGTGAGCATGACCCTAAACCTAACCATGAACCTAACCCTAACCCTGACCTCTACCCTAAGCCTCGCTAACCCTGACCCCAACGAGGTCTAAACCTAACCCTGACCCTAAGTCTTTCTTCTCCCTAACCCTAACACTAACCTGGTCTAAACCCAGCTCTGTTCCCTCCAGTGGGGACAACAGCTGCACCCAGGCCTCCCAAGGGCTGGGGGAAGGCTGTATGGGGGTCACTAGAAGGGCACTGCCTTGAGTGGAGTGTGAGCCTTGAGCAGCTTGGGGACCAGCGGCTCAGGGAGCTCGGGTGGAGCAGAAAGTTTGGTAAGGAGCCCCCAGGCAGTGGTGACCTCACTTCCCTGACGACAGAGCCCAACAGAATTGGAACCCACGTATCCAGGCACCCCATAAAGAGAAAAACCTCCTGCCCAGCTCATTTCTAGGCACATCCTAAAGGAAGCGACATGTTCTTCTGCTGTACTGAAGCCGAGAGGATGCACGAAGAAGAGAGCTCACCGCCTGACACGTCCCCTCCCTGGCAGGTCATATCAGGTTTCCCCAATGCCTCAGGCCCTTTAGCTAATAAAATCAAAAGGTGGCACCAGGGGGCTCAGAGTCAGAGAGTCCCACACCTTCTGATCCACTGGTGTAGCCCTAGGTCTCTTCGCAGTCTCTCTCTCACTGTGTGTGTGTGTGTGTGTGTGTGTGTGTGTGTGTGTATGCGCCTCTGAGTGTCTGTGTCTTTGTGTGTATAGAGGACCTGGCCATGCCATCATGGGTGGAGATGCCCCAAGCAGGATCAGGCTGATGAGGGGTTAGATGTCTGGTGGGCAAGTCATGTTCACACCCCAGTTTAAGGCTGGTTAAGTGGGATCGGGTGGAGGGTCTGCACCCTTCTGCCCAGGGTTTATCCTGAGACCTTGAAGAGATGGGTCCATACCCAGGAGCGGGGCTAACCCAAACAGTAACCACTAACCCTGACGCTGACACTGACTGTGAGCCTACACCAAACCCTAACCCAAGCCCTGATCTGACCCTGACTGTGATCCTGACCTGAACCCTAAACCTAAACCTAAGCCTGACACTCACCCTGATGTGGACCCTGAACTTAAACTTAAATCTGACCTTAGGTAACCATGACTCAAACCTAATCATGACACAGACCCTGACTCTAATCCTAACCCTGACGCTGACCTAACCCTTACCCTAACCCTAACTTAGACCGTGACTGTGAGCCTGACTCTAACCCTAAACCTAAAGGTAACTCTAACCATGACCATAATACGGACCCTAAAACTAAACCTAACGCTGACGGTGACCCTAACACTAACCCCTACCCTAAACCAAACCCTAACCTTGACCTTATGCTGTCTAACCCTAACACTACCCCTAACCCTACTTCTAACTCTAACACTAACCCCAATCCCAAACCCTACCGCCAAAACCTAAATGTGACACTGAACCGAACATTGAACCTAAACCAAAGCCTCACCCTAAACCTGACCCAGGACCTGACCTTCACCTGACCCTGACCCTGACCCTAATCCTAACCATGACACTAACACTGACCACTACATAATCCTGTCCCTGACTTGAATGTGGACTTTAAACCAATACCTGAACCTGACCCTAAACCTGACACTGGCGCTAAACTTCACCCTGACCCTGACCCAGACCACGACCATAAACCTAACCCTGACCCTAACAGTGACCCTGACCCTGACCTGAACAACAACCTGACCCTGACTGTGAGCCTGACCCTAACTCTAACCCTATATGTAGACCTGACCCTGACACTAACACGGGCCCTCCCCCGAATCCTATCGCTGACCTAACCCTAACACTAACCCCTAAACCTACCACGGACCCTGATCTTAACAAGTTCTAACCCTAACCATCAACCAAACGCTAACCCTAACACAAACCCTAAACTTTAACAATAACCCTGACTCTATACCTGACTATGATCATAAGCCTAACCCTGAACTTTGCCTATACCATACCCTGACCCTAAACCTGACCCTGGCCCTGAGCCTAAACCTAACCATGACCCTAACACTGACCACTACATAACTCTGTCGCTGACCCGAATGTGGACTTTAAACCAATATCTTGTCCTGACCGGAAACTGACCCTGGCCCTAGACTTCACCTTGACCCTGATCCTGGCAAAGACCATAAACCTAACCCTGACCCTAAGAGTGACCCTTACCCTGACCCTAACACTAACCCTGATACTGAATGTGAGCCTGACCCTAACTCTAACCCTAAATGTAACCCTGACCCTGACACTAACATGGGCCCTGACCCGAAACCTAACGCTGAACCTAACCCTAAAACTACCAACCTAACATTGTCCCTGACACTGATCCTAACCCGGTCTAACCCTAACCCTCAACTTACCTCTAACCCTAACCCTAACCCCACTTTAACAATAATCCTGACCCTCTCCCTGACCCATATCATAACCCTAACTCTGACCCAATCCGTGATCCTGAACAGAATCGTAACCCTAAAACTAAGCCTGATCCAGAACCTACTCATAAAACAGAACCTAAACATAAAGCTGACCATGAACCTAACCCTGACCCTGACCCTAACCCTGACACTAAAACTGTCCCAAATCTATCCCTGACCCTGACATGAATCTTGCCCCCAAACAAAAACTTGAACCTGACCCTAAATCTGACCATGACCCTGAACCTGACCCTAAACCTAACCGTCACCCTAACACTGAGCCTGACCCTGACTGTGACCGTAACGCTAACCCTGACCCTACTGTGAGCCTGACCCTAAACCTAACCATGAACCTAACCCTAACCCTGACCCCTACCCTAAGCCTTATGCTAGCCCTGACCCCAACGAGGTCTAACCCTAACCCTGACCCTAAGGCTTTCTAAGCCTAATCCTAACACTAACCTGATATAAACCCAGCTCTGTTCCCTCCAGCGGGGACAACAGCTGCACCCAGGCCTCCCAGGGTTGGGGGGAGGCTGTATGGGGGTCACTGTATGGGCACAGCATTGAGTGGAGTGTGAGCCTTGAGCAGCTCAGGGCCCGGGGACTCAGGGAGCTCTGGTGGAGCAGGAAGGTCGGTAAGGAGCGCCCCGGACGTGGTGATTTGGCTTCCTTGAGACAGAGCCCAACGGAATAGGAACCCATGTATCCAGGCACCCCTTTACAGAGAAAATCCCCCTGCCCAGCTTATTTCTAGGCACATCCTAAAGGAAGCGACATGTTCTTGTGCTGTACTGAAACCGAGAGGATGCAGGGAGAAGAGAGCTCGCCACCAGACACGTCCCCTCCCTGGCAGGTCATGTCAGGTTTCCCCAGTGCCTCAGGCCCTTTAGCTAATAAAATCAAAAGGTGACACCAGGGAGCTCAGAGTCAGAGAGTCCCACACCTTCTGATCCACGGATGTAGCCCTAGTTCTCCTCCCCGTCTCTGTGTGTGTGTGTGTGTGTGTGTGTGTGTGTGTGTGTGTGTGTGCGTGTGTGCCTCTGGGTGTTTGTGAGGGTGTGTGTAAAGAAGAGCTGGCCATGCCATCGTGGGTGGAGATGCCCCAGGCATGATCAGGCTGATGAGGGGTTAGATGTCTGGTGGGCAAGTAATGATCTTACCCTAGTTTAAGGCTGGTTAAGTGGGTTGGGTGGAGGGTCTACACCCATCTGCCCAGGGTTTATCCTGAGACCCTGAAGGGTAGGGTCCATAAACAGGAGCGGGTCTAACCCCAAAAGTAACCAATAACCCTGACCCTGACCCTGTCTGTGATTCTGACCTGAACCCTAAACCTAAACCTAAGCCTGACACTGACCCTGAATTGGTCCCTGAACTTAAACCTAACGCTGATATTACTGTAACCAAGACTCATATGTAACCATGACACTGATCCTGACCCTAATACTAACCCTGACGCTGAACTAACCATGACCCTAACCCTACCCATGACTGTGACTGTGAGCCTGACCCTTACCCTAAACCTAAAGGAAACTCTAACCATGACCCTAATACAGACCCTGAACCTAAACCTAACACTGACCCTGACCCTAACACTAACCCCTACCCTAAACCAAACCCTAACCCTGACCTTACGCTGTCTAACCCTAACCCTAACCATAACACTACTTCTAACTCTAACCCTAACCCCAATCCCAAACCCTACCGCCAAAACCTAACTGTGACACTGAACCGAACATTGACCCTAAACCAAAGCCTGACCCTAAACCTGACCCTGTCCCTGACCTTCACCTGACCCAGACCCTGACCCTAATCCTAACCATGACACAAACACTGACCACTACACAATCCTGTCCCTGACCCAAATGTGGAATTTAAACCAATACCTGAACCTGACCCTAAACCTGACACTGGCGCTAAACTTCACCCTGACCCTGACCCAGACCATGACCATAAACCTAACCCTGACCCTTACAGTGACCCCGACCCTGACCTGAACAACAAACCTGACCCTGACTGTGAGCCTGACCCTAACACTAACCCTAAATGTAACCCTGACCCTGACACTAACACGGGCCCTCCCCCGAATCCTATCGCTGAACCCAACCCTAACACTAACCACTAACCCTACCACGGACCCTGATCCTAACAAGCTCCTACCCTTAATGTCAACCAAACGCTAACCCTAACACTAACCCTAATTTTAACAATAACCCTGACCCTATACCTGACTATGATCATAACCCTAACCCTGAACTTTGCCTATACCAGACCCTGACCCTATACGTGACCCTGGCCCTGAGCCTAAACCTAACCATGATCCTAACACTGACCACTACATAACCCTGTCGCTGACCCGAATGTGGACTTTAAACCAATACCTGATCCTGACTGTAACCCTGACACTGGCCCATGACTTCACCCTGATCATGACCCAGACCATGACCATAAATCTTACCTGACCCTAACAGTGACCCGACCCTGACCTGAACACTGAACCTGACCCTGACTGTGAGCCTGACCCTAACTCTAACCCTAAACGTAACCCTGACCCGGACACTAACACGGGCCCTGACCAGAAACCTAACGCTGAAACTAACCCTAAAACTAACCCCTAACATTATCACTGGCCCTGACCCTAACCCGGTCTAACCCTAACCCTCAACCTACCTCTAACCCTAACCCTAACCCCACTTTAACAATAATCCTGACCCTCTCCCTGAACCTGATCATAACCCTAACTCTGAACTTTGCCTATGTCATACCTTAACCTTAAACCTGACCCTGGCTTTGACCTTAACACTGACCCTAACCCTGACTGTACACCTAACTCTCACCCAATCCGTGATCCTGACAGAATCATAACACTAAAGCTAACCCTGATCCTGAACCTACGCATAAAACAGAACCTAAACATAAAGCTGACCTTACCATAACCATGAACCTAACCCTGAACCTGAACCTAACCCTGACACTAAACTGTCCCAAACCTAACCCTGACCCTGACATAAAACTTGCCCCCAAACCTAAACTTAAACCTGACCCTAAATCTGACCATGACCCTGAACCTGAACCTAAACCTAACCGTCACTAACACTGACCCTGACCCTGACTCTGACCATAACCTTAACCGTGACCCTACTGTGAGCCTGACCCTAAACCTAACCATGAACCTAACCCTAACCCTGACCCCTACCCTAAGCCTTATGCTAACCCTGACCCCAATGACATCTAACCCTAACCCTGATCCTAAGTCTTTCTTAACCCTAACCCTAACACTAACCTAGTCTATACCCAGCTCTGTTCTCTCCAGCGGGGACAACAGCTGCACCCAGGTCTCCCAGGAGCTTGGGGGAGGCTGTATGGGGGTCATTGGATTGGCACTGCATTAAGTGGTGGGTGAGCCTTGAGCAGCTTGGGGACCGGTGGCTCAGGGAGCTCTGGTGCAGCAGGAAGTTTGGTAAGAAGCCCCCAGGCAGTGGTGACCTCACTTCCCTGACGACAGAACCCAACGGAATTGGAACCTTTGTATCCAGGCACCCCATTACAGAGAAAACCCCCCATCCAAGCTCATTTCAAAGCAAATCCTAAAGGAAGCAACATGTTCTTCTGCTGTACTGAAGCCGAGAGGATGCAGGGAGAAGAGAGCTCGCCTGCCAGACACGTCCCCTCCATGGCAGGTCATATCAGGTTTCCCCAACGCCTCAGGCCCTTTGGCTAATAAAATCAAAAGGTGACACCAGGGGCCTCAGAGACAGAGAGTCCCACACCTTATGATCAACCAGTGTAGCCCTAGGTCTCTTCCCCGTCTGTGTGTGTGTGTGTGTGTGTGTGTGTGTGTGCCTCTGGGTGTCCGTGTGTCTGTGTGTAAAGAGGACCTGACCATGCCATTGTGGGTGGAGATGCCCCAAGCAGGATCAGGCTGATGAGGGTTTAGATGTCTGGTGGGCAAGTTATGTTCACACCCCGGTTTAAGGCTGGTTAAGGGGGATCGGGTGGAGGGTCTACACCCTTCTGCCCAGGGTTTATCCTGAGACCCTGAACGGATGGGTCTATGACCCAGGAGCGGGGCTAACCCTAACAGTAACCACTAATCCTGACCCTGACACTGACTGTGAGCCTGCCCCAAACCCTAACCCAAACCTTGACCCTGACCCTGACCCTATCTGTGATCCTGACCAGAACCCTAAACCTAAACCTAAGCCTGACACTGACCCTGATGTGGACCCTGAACCTAAACCTAACATTGATATTACTGTAACCAAGACTCATAACCAACCATGACCCTGACCATGACCCTAATCCTAACCCTGACGCTGACATAACCCTGACCCTAACCCTACCCATGACCGTGACTGTGAGCCTGACCCTAACCCTAAACCTAAAGGTATCTCTAACCATGACCCTAATACGGACCCTGAACCTAAACGTAATGCTGACCCTGACCCTAACACTAACCCCTACCCTAAACCAAACCCTAACCCTGACCTTACGCTGTCTAACCCTAACCCTAATCATAACCGTACTTCTAACTCTAACTCTAACCCCAATCCCAAACGCTACCGACAAACCTAACTGTGACACTGAACCGAACATTGACCCTATACCTAAGCCTGACCCTAAACCTGACCCTGGCCCTGACCTCACCTGACCCTGACCCTGACCCTTATCCTAACCATGACACTAACACTGACCACTACACAATCCTGTCCCTGACCCGAATGTGGACTTTAAACCAATACCTATACCTGACCCTAACCTGACACTGGCGCTAAACTTCACCATGACCATCTCCCAGACCATGACCATAAATCTAACCCTAACGCTAACAGTGACGCCGACCCTGACCTAAACAGTAAACCTGACCCTGACTGTGAGTCTGACCCTAACACTAACCCTAAATGTAACCCTGACTCTGACACTACACGGGCCCTCCCCTGAATCCTATCGCTGGTCCCAACCCTAACACTAACCACTAACCCTACCACGGACCCTGATCCTAACAAGCTCTAACCCTTAATGTCAACCAAACGCTAACCCTAACACTAAACCTAATTTTAACAATAACCCTGACCCTATACCTGACTATGATCATAACCCTAACCCTGAACTTTGCCTATACCAGACCCTGACCCTATACGTGACCCTGGCCCTGAGCCTAAACCTAACCATGACCCTAACACTGACCACTACATAACCCTGTCGCTGACCTGAATGTGGACTTTAAACCAATACCTGATCCAGACCGTAAACCTGACAGGGCCCAAGACTTCACCCTGACCCTGACCCAGACCATGACCATAAATCTTACCCTGACCCTAACAGTGACCCGACCATGACCTGAACACTGAACCTGACCCTGACTGTGAGCCTGACCCTAACTCTAACCCTAAACGTAACCCTGACCCGGACACTAACACGGGCCCTGACCAGAAACCTAACGCTGAACCTAACCCTAAAACTAACCCCTAACATTATCACTGACACTGACCCTAACCTGGTCTAACCCTAACCCTCAACCTACCTAGCCCTAACCCTAACCCCACTTTAACAATAATCCTGACCCTCTACCTGACCCTGATCATAACCCTATCTCTGAACTTTGCCTATGTCAGATCTTAACCTTAAACCTGACCCTGGCTTTGACCTTACCACTGACCCTAACCCTGAATGTACACCTAACTCTGACCCAATCCAAGATCCTGAACGGAATCATAATCCTAAAGCTAACCCTGATTCTGAACCTACTCATAAAACAGATCCTAAACATAAAGCTGACCTTACCATAACCATGAACCTAACCCTGACCCTGACCCTAACCCTGACACTAAACCTGTCACAAACTAACCCTGACCCTGACATGAACCTTGCCCCCAAACCAAAACTTGAACCTGACCCTAAATGTGACCATGACCCTGAACCTGAACCTAAACCTAACCGTCACTAACACTAACCCTACCCTGACTCTGACCGTTACGCTAACTGTGACCCTACTGTGAGCCTGACACTAAACCTAACCATGAACCTAACCCTAACCCTAACCCTGACCCCTACTCTAAGCCTTACGCTAACCCTGACCCTAAGTCTTACTAAACCCTAACGCTAACACTAACCTAGTCTAAACCAAGCTCTGTTGCCTCCAGCGGGGACAACAGCTGCACCCAGGCCTCCCAAGGGCTGGGTGGAGTCTGAATGGGAGTCACTGGATGGGCACTGCATTGAGTGGAGTGTGAGCCTGAGCAGCTTGTGCACCGGTGGCTCAGGGAGCTCTGGTACAGCAGGAAGTTCGGTAAGGAGCCCCCAGGCAGTGGTGACCTCACTTCCCTGACGACAGAGCCCAACGGAATTGGAACCCACGTATCCAGGCAACCCATTACAGAGAAAAAACCCCTGCCCAGCTCATTTCTAGGCACATCCTAAAGGAAGCGACATGTTCTTCTGCTGTACTGAAGCCGGGAGGATACAGGGAGAAGAGAGCTCGCCCGCCAGACACGTCGCCTCCCTTCAGGTCATATCATGTTTCCCCAATGCCTCAGACCCTTTGGCTAATAAAATCAAAAGGTGACACCAGGGGGCTCGGAGTCAGAGAGTCCCACACCTTCTGATCCACGGGTGTAGCCCTAGGTCTCTTCCCCGTTTCTGTGTGTGTGTGTGTGCCTCTGGGTGTCTGTGTGTCTGTGTGTAAAAAGGACCTTGCCATGCCATCGTGGGAGGAGATGCCCCAAGCAGGATCAGGCTGATGAGGGTTTAGATGTTTGGTGGGCAAGTTATGTTCACACACCAGTTTAAGGCTGGTTAAGTGGGATCGGGTGAAGGGTCTACACCCATCTGCACAGGGTTTATCCTGAGACCCTGAACGGATGGGTCCATGACCCAGGAGCGGGGCTAACCCTAACAGTAACCACTAACCCTGACCCAGACACTGACTGTGAGCCTTCCCCAAACCCTAACCCAAACGCTGACACTGACCCTGACACCATTATGCCCCGCGATTGCTTAAGTACGAAGAGGGCACAAACACGCATTGTGACCCTCAGCGTGAGTCCTGTCCTCTAGTAATTCCTCTCAGTGGCTGGACCATTAGACGTCATAATGGGCTTGCCATGCCCCTAGGCCTCAAGTTTTAACCAGCTTTCTGGTTGTCCCATCGCCCCTCCCCAGGGCTCTGCTCTGGAAACTCTCTTTTGGTGGGACCCCTGAGGTAAAAACAAAACAAAACCAACTCCTCCCACCTCAAAGAATAACCCCAAACTCTTCGGATCGGGCCAAATGCCCAGAGAGGAAGACTCGTCCATGGCCCATGAGGCCACCCGGACATTCCACGGCCATCAGTGACACAATATCCAGAGACAAAATCTTGAGAAAGCGTCTCACACTCGCCCCCTTGTTCATATCCTGAAGAGTTCTCCTCACTGTCTGTAGATCAGTCCTGCAATACCTACAACCCGAAACCTAAGCCGAGTTTGTGTTTTCAGACTACTGTCCCCACAGCCCTGGCCCACAAAACCTACACGCACAGGTTCTTGGAGCCAAACCTGAGGACTGTACCTGGGAATTCTGCCCATCCCATTGGCCACAAACCTAGAAATAGGATGATAAACCTCCAAAGTGCCCGGGGCCATCTTAATAGTGTTGACTGCCCAGGAAAAACAAGGGCGGTCTGACACCAGCTGAGCATCTACCTGCACTTAGACCCGTGGACAGATGTCCCCAGAGGTAAATTGCAATGAGAAGGCCCCTAGATCCTAATCAGATCCATTGCTTTGTTGTCCAGGCATCTCTCCTCAGAGGCCTGGATTCCAATAGCAGCATATGGCTGTTTCTGGAGGCACTCATCAGAAGAAATCTCGTCTCCACGTGGGAATCTTGCACGTTGGAGCTGAGTCAAAGCCTCTGGTTAGGAGAACCCTTCAGGGACCCTGTGCCACAGCCTCATTCCAAGTTCTCCATGGACACAAACCCACATTAGGACCCATCCACAAGAGAGTCCATTTCAACTCAACCCTCTCAGTTTCTCCCCCAGATCCAGCAGATCTAAACTGTCTTGTCACTAGGACACAAGAAGAATGAGAGTGGGGCTTCCCAGCCATCCATCCTTAGAACCCTACTCGGAATCGATCCGTATGGGAAGTCCTGGAGCCAACCAACAGGTCTCAATCGCCCTGCAGAAGAATCTTTACGGTTTGGAGCATCTCAAAACTCCCATCGTGGGAAAAATTCCATGGCCTCGTATTCCACCACCTCTTCATGAAGAGGGCCATAAGGGACAAAAACTCCAACCTGAGCGTTCGTCAGATCCTCACCTGATTTCAGATGCATGAGATCTTGTTTTATCTGCAGAGCGTACCTGCAATGCCCTTGCCCAGACCCTAAGGTTGCTTGTGTTCTCAGACCTCTGTAATCAACTCCTGGCCCACAAGCCCTCCAGTTTGGCAATTCCAGAACTACAATGCAGCCCTCTGCCTGCCCTCCAGAAGAAAAAACATTTCCCTCTGGGGCTAACCAGAAACCCCTGAAATATATGGGGGAAATATCTCTACAAAAACAGCAATAATAACTGGCAGCTCTATATTGATCCAGATACTGCGGTAGGCAAAGAAGAGCTGGTTTTAGTCAGAGGATGATCTCCGTTTGTCTTCATGATCTGGCATTTCCTGCAAGCCAGGCATGGGGCTCTGCACTATAGCTGCAAATGCTGGGGGGCCCTAACTGTCCCTTTTCTCTTCTCACGGGGACAACGAGCATGTCCATGGTGCAGTGTGACAGGTTTTACCACAGGGAGATAAAAGACTGCCAAGGGTAGGTTGGAGCTGGGAAAAGCCACTTAGGAACAGATTTTCAGGGGAGGTGATAGACAAGGGCAAAGCGAAGAATGAGGATGAGTGTGTCAAGTTTCAAAGTGCCAGGAGGCAGCACAGTGCATTCGGGAAACTGCAGCAAGTTCATGACAACCGACAGCTGATCTGGCAGCATCACCTGGGGATGGAGGCTGAGCCTCGGGGTTAACACTGGGGGTGAGATGGTTTGTATACAATGCCGAAAAGGTGAGGTACTACAATGTGGGGGCACAGGGAGCTACTGGAGAGATTCAAATGTCAGAATTGTAACCATAATAGTGTATTTAATTGCATCCTAGCTTTCATCAAGGGTAAGATGCACTATAGTTTATGTTCGACTAAGAAAGAGAAATGCTGTCAGTTAAACTAGGATATGTCATCAAGTGCAAGGTGCGGGCCACCTTAAGAGATATTAAAATGGGGGGGGCAAATCTTAGAAAAGTAAATTGTGGTAATAGAATAATTAAGAAAAGTTCGAACACTTGGATCAACTAAAAAAGTGATTATTGCTTACCATGTGCCCCAAACTATATTAAGTCTTAGAACAAGACACGTTCTCATCTTGATGCCACGCAGCTGTTAGACCCAAAGTACAGAGCGCAGTAGCCAATGACCAGCAGGCCCCAGGTGCCATGTGAAGACTCTAAGAGCAACTGCCTTTGAGAGAGGAAGCGGTTGAGATTGGGCTTTATGAGGTAGAGAATTATTAGCTGGGAAAGTAGGAAAATTGACACAGAATCGGAATTGATGCCCCTACATGACAGAGTTGGTGAAACTTCCCTTCTCAGAGATCTTGAGGCTCCTCAGAAATGTATTTTTCTTTTTTTTTAAGATTTTATTTATTTTATTTGACAGAGAGAGAGATCACAAGTAGGCAGAGAGGCAGGCAGAGACAGAGGGGGAAGCAGGCTCCCTGCTGAGCAGAGAGCCCGATGCGGGGCTCGATCCCAGGACCCCGAGATCATGACCTGAGCCGAAGGCAGCGGCTTAATCCACTGAGCCACCAAGGCGCCCCAGAAATGTATTTTTCATTTTGGACAGAACATTCAGGATAAATATGATCTGCTCGAGTTCCTGGTTCTCTCATCAGGACTGTTTCTTAGGATTCACTGGCACAAGAAAAGGGTTTTGATAGTCCAGGGTAAATCCTGACAAAAGGAAAGCACGGTATCTATGAAAAACTAACCACTCAGAAGAGAAAAACAGATAAAAGGCCAGAACGACCTGACCCTGCAGGATAGGTAAGGCTGGTCCAGCAACAGGGGTAGAGGGGAAGTGCCCATCTCCTGCTTGAAGAGCTAGAGAAGTCCCCTTCCGGAGAGACCACCAGGAGAGGAGAGCAGTAGGTGCTGATGATGAATATTTTAATCAGCCGAGAAGGTCATAATGACAAAGTTCCACGATCAGAGAAAACATATGGGATTAAAAAACAAAAAATAAAAAAAAAAGATTTTTTTTAAAAGACTTTTTTTTTAAGGAATTTAAACAATAGTCCTTTTTAAGAGACAGTTGGCTGTTTAAACCAAAAGTACACCTCACTGAGAGAATTGCCGCATTATTTATTGGGGTAGAAAGGACCTGGAATGTAGAAAGACCCATTCTGCAGAAGAAAAAATAAAATCACTAACAGGCCTCATGCCTTGCACAGCCAGTGGCTAGAATCCCTGCCTCATGAGACCCTGTGCTAGAAGGCCGCTAGAACCATCTCAACTATGTTAGGCTTTCTTGGAAGCCAACAAGTGTTTGTCCATTTAAGAGCACGGTAACAATCAGTCACATTATGTTATAATGATTGTCGATATCTTTAAAAGCCTTGTCAAGTTCCTTTTTGAGTAACCCTCACCCTACCCTTAGAGAAATTTATCTGTGGTTCACCTCTTTGAAATACCTCATTGTTGTTCCACATTTATCATAGACAAAAAAAAAAAAAAAAATCTTTTTATTAACAAAGTGTTCAGAAGGGGGCGCCACTGTAAACAATGAGAGTTTTCGCTGCCGGGACGATTTTGTTGCAGAAACAGCTGAAAGCAATCAGGTCAGACAGAGCCAAGGGCTGGAGGCATTTTTAAAATTACAAAAACCAAACCAAATCTAACCAAAACAAAAATCAAAAATCAAAACCAATGGCCAAGATTTCAAGTTTGCTACTAAAGGCATGACATTCCCTAAGACATGCGAGTGACTTGATCAATATATTTATATATTTATATTTGAAGAAGGAACTATTTGATGCAGCAAATCCACGTTGGTTAAAAATTACCAGATATGGGGTCTCCTACGTGGCTCAGTGGTTTAGGCCTCTGCCTTCGGCTCAGGTCATGATTTCAGGGTCCTGGGATGGATCCCCACATCGGGCTCTCTGCTTAGCGGGGAGCCTGCTTCCCCCCTCTCTCTCTGCCTGCCTCTCTACCTACTTGTGATCTGTCTGTCAAATGGGTAAATAAGATCTTTAAAAAAAGAATTACTAGATGTGAAATACATCGAGGGTATGGGAAGGAAAATGATTTCACCTGATCTGACTAGGAAGTGGTTGAAGCCTGAATTAAAGTGCTATAAAAAGAGTAAAGATCTGGGAAATATATGGGGAAAAAATCCCTAGACAAACAACAATAATAACTGGCTGCCCTTTATTGATCCAGATCCTGCGGTAGGCAAAGAAGAGCTGGTTTTAGTCAGAGGATTATCTCTGTTTGTCTTCATGATCTGGCATTTCCTGCAAGCCAGGCATGGGGCTCTGCACTAGAGCTGCAAATGCTGGGGGGCCCTCACTGTCCCTTTTCTCTTTTCAGGGGGACAATGAGCATGTCCATGGTGCAGTGTGACAGGCTTTACCACAGGGAGATAAAAGACTGCCAAGGGTAGGTTGGAGCTGGGAAAAGCCACTTAGGAACAGATTTTCAGGGGAGGTGATAGACAAGGGCAAAGCGAAGAATGAGGATGAATGTGTCAAGTTTCAAAATGTCAGGAGGCAGCACAGTGCATTCGGGAAACTAAAGCAAGTTCATGACAACCGACAGCTGATCTGGCAGCATCACCTCGGGATGGAGGCTGAGCCCTGGGGTTAACACTGGGGGTGAGATGGTTTGTATACTATGGCGAGGAGGTGAGGTACTACACTGTGGGGGCACAGGGAGCTACCCGAGGATTTCAAATATCAGAATCGTAACCATAATAGAGTATTTAATTGCATCCTAGCTTTCATCAAGGGTAAGATGCACTATAGTTTATGTTCGACTAAGAAAGTGAAATGCTGTCAGTTAAAGTAGGATATGACATCAAGTGCAAGGTGAGTGCCACCTTAAGAGATATTAAAATGGGGGGGTGGAAAAATCTTAGAACTATAAATTGTGGTACTAGAATAATTAAGAAAAATAATACAAGAACACTTGGATCAACAAAAAAATTGATTATTGCTTACCATGTGCCCCAAACTATATTAAGTCTCCAAAAATTTTATATCATTTGATAGGTCAGATATATATAAAATTACATTTAAAGTTTTAAAAATATCAGCAAATATTTTCATATAAATGCAAATTTCAAAGAAAATCTACTTTTCCAAACACGACTTTTTATCCTATTGTTTTTTAATTTTGTTGACAACTGATAAAATGTTTAGCGAGACTATAAATGTTTGATCGAAAAAAATGATTATTAGATGTAGGTTCAAATTATTATGTTCCATTAAAAATGATTTAGTCTTTGATGAACATCTGTTTGGTAATATGTTGTATCCAGATATAGTAAATTAATGACATATATAAAATTATAGGGAAATGACACCTTCCGTTCCATTATGAGTAGAGCTTTTAAAATGCTATTTGTCACAACCTGTCATCTTGTCATTATGTAGCATTATGCAACATTTAAAAAATGTATAGTCTTCACTTTGAAGTCTTTTAGAAATCTAAAATATGACTTTCTATGGTTTGTGTTTCCATATTCCTTTATTGCCAGTTTGAACAAATCCACATGCTTTGATTCAAAGGTAATAAATTCCTTTTATTTGGAAAAATGATGTTTATTTTTGTTCTCTCACCCTTAGCAGGTGGTTTCATTTTAGCACACTTCAGAGTTATAATTTCATGCTTATTAAAAACATTTATTATGATCTACATAGGTGAATGAAACTTTTATTTATTAAATTATTTTCCAAAAAAATCTGTTATTTTTAAAAATGTATTTCCTTTGAAGGGTTATTTTAGAGCATTCAGAGAGGATTTAGGAGTGTGGTATTATGCAATTTTTAAGTAGGTATGAAATGGTTATTTATATGATTGTTTCTTTAAGGCTTATGTATATTGTCCATTATATGCTATAAAATATTTTGAAAGTAAATTTAAGGCATGTTTTACATAGTTTCTTTTTTGGAAAAGAATATTGAAATGACTTATGAAATTCAGTATACTCTCAACATTATTTTTTTCTGAAATTTACAAATTGTCTACTGAACCTATTATATGGCAGATATTTTCCAAAGTGGTGGTATCATGATATATGCCAACAACAGTTTAGATTTGTTGTTGCTTCTCAATCTAGCTCAGACGAAGTACAATTAGCCTTTATAATTTTAGCCATTCTAATAGATATGTAAGCATGTCTCATTATGATTTTAATTTGTATTTCTTTAATGTCTAAATGTTGAGAAATTTGTCATGTGCTTATAAGCCATCCATATCCTTTTGGTGACATGTCTCTTCCATTATTTCCTTCACATGTAAAATTGGATACTCTGTTTGGTTATTAGTAAGGTTTTTTATTTTTATTCATTTTTTAATAATCAGAGTAGATGTCCATTATCAGATATATAATTTGCAAATCCCTTCTCCATCTTTACGGTTTCTCAATGGAGCTTTGATAGCTGTGTCTTTCAAGAAAGTGCTACTTCTTTCCTGGTACACGGAGGAATGACTAGAACATTATCAATGTTGACCTTTGCAAAGAAAATCATGGCTTAAGATATATGTAGTCTGCGGTTGTTGGGAGTGTTCTGTAATATCAAGCATATCTAGTTAGTTGATAATTTTGTTCAAGTCTTACATATCTTACCAATTTGATGACCATTTGTCTATATAATCTTAAAATAAGGGTGTTGAAATTTTTTTCCATTTCTCTTCTAAGGTAGAAGTTATGATTTTTGTTCTAAGTTTTTCCCTATATATCCCCAAATCTGCTATTAAGTATTAAAAGTCAAGAATTATTATACTCCCTGATGAATTCATCCTTTTACTCTTCTGTAATTTTGACTTGATTTTTATGTCTGATAATGAAATTTGCTTTAAAATCACTTTTTATTATCTTGATATAACCACCAAAGTTATAGTGTGATTAGTGTTAATATAGCATATTTTTTTCTTTTTTTTTTTTTAAAGCACTTCTATATTTAATCCTCACAAAAAAAACAAAACAGCTTCTTAGCTCTGGAAGCACATTTCTAAATTATATATATTTTTTTAAATGAAGCAGTAGCAATTTTTTTAAGGGACCTAAACTGAAAGTAGGCTTAGAAATTTATTTATTTATTTATTTATTTAAGAAAACATTTTATTTTGTTTATTGACAGCAAGAGAGAGAAAGAGAGAGAGAGAGTGGAAGCGCACAAGCGGGGGGAATCACGTGCAAAGGGAGAGGAAGAAGCAAGCTCCTTGGGGTGCAAGTAGTCCCATGCAGGGCTGGAGCCCTGTACACTGGAATCATGACCTCAGCCAAAGGCAAACATCTGCTTAAACAACTGAGTCATCCAGGCACCCCTAGAAAATTAAAAAAAAAAAAA
This sequence comes from Mustela nivalis, assembly GCF_964662115.1. Taxonomy (NCBI): domain Eukaryota; kingdom Metazoa; phylum Chordata; class Mammalia; order Carnivora; family Mustelidae; genus Mustela; species Mustela nivalis. The sequence goes on along the minus strand of NC_139022.1, from coordinate 22,735,863 downwards.
AGACCTTTCATAAACATTTTGTTTCTTTCTTTTTTTTTAAATATTTTATTTATTTGACAGACAGAGAGATAGGAAGAAGAACTATAAGCAGGGCAGAGGGAGAAGGAGAAGCAGGTTTCCCACTGAGCAGAGAGCCTGATGTGGGGCTCCGTCCCAGGACCCTGGGATCATGATCTGAAAAGAAGGGACACTTATGGAGGAAGCCACCCAGACACCTCTTTTCTTTGATTTTAATATATGGCAACTGATGCTTCCCAGCCACGAGGAGCATATTACCCATTGATTAAATCTTTCATAACAACCTATTTAAAAAGGTGTGCAAATATATACTTACTCAGATTTATACACTTTGTGTTTTCTTCATAGTTTGGGGCTGGACCCCATGGTCACAACACTGCTTTCAGCCTTTGCCTTCCCATCTTTTGATACCAGGTATTTGGTCAGCAAAGCAAATTAGTATCAAAATTAATAAGCCCTTGGTACCATATCTCTGGAGCAGGGGTTGCTCTTAGCCAAGGCCCACAGCAGTTGACCTCCCCTTGCTAGTGCTATAGCCCCAAGGACTAGGTCCCTGCCACCAGAACTCAGTCTTACATGTTATGCTAAGCAGACAAAACCAAAACAGGAAAGCTCCAACAGCTTTCACTGGCATGCCTCATCTCCCACTCCCTCGACGTCCAGGCAGTACCAGATGCCAGGGAGGGGTCTTGGTCCAACATATGGGTGGGAAGGAAGTAGCCACGAGCAAGTACCTGCCTCTCTGTGCCTTTCTTTCATGAGCAGGTTGTTAGGAGGAGGAAGAGGAAGGGGAAGAGAGGTGAACTTCAAGGGGTGAAGGCCTCAGGTTGGCTTCTGGCTCCTGCCAGTAGGAAAGGGAGAAAGGAGAAGGCAGTGAGTCTTGCAGGGAGGGTGGGGGGTAAGGGTTACAGCTTATGACGGAATCTGGACAGGAGTAATAGGGATACTAGTCATTTGAGTCCACCATTGGCAAGCTGGGCTGGGTGTCAGGGCAGATAGGCCTCCCTGGGCAATGGCACATGAGAGAAGGTGGAATTCTTCTCTGAGGAGCAGGTGGAGCTTCAGGTGTTGGGAAAGCATAGACAGTATTGTTCCAGGGCCAAGGACAGGTCCAGGTACTCCTGGTTGGAGGTCAAGGCCACAGTATGATCCAGGTCTTCTACCAGCAGCTTGAAGGAACCACATGCCAGCCACCCCTCATTATTGTGTATAACTCTCTGGTGCACTTATTGGCTTATCCATCAAATGACTCCTTCAGCAGCTTGAAAGCCACCTCCACAGGCACTCCAGGATATGGGAGGCTTCCAGATTGAAGATTTTGCACAGAATCACCCCAAAAGACCAGAAGTCACTCTGGTGGATGTAGCTCTGGTCAAACATGGCCTTAGGGATCATCCACTTCACAGGCAGTCCACTGTTGGTTGTCTTTTTATAGTAACTGATGTGGTGATATCTCTGGCAAGGCTGAAGTCTGAGATCTTCATCATGTTGTCCTTTGTCACCAGCACTTCCCTGGTGGCCAGGTCTTGGTGTATGCACTTCTTGGAGGCAAGGTACTCCATGCCTCAGGCTACCTGATAGGCACAGGATACCAGGTCCTTGGAGGAGAGTTGCTCTGCTGCATTGTGGCTGATATTGTAACAGTACTCCAGGTCAGGCGGCCTTTGGGCCTGCAGGTACTCCTGTATGTTGTCTTTGGAGGCATATTCCATGAGAGTGTACAAAGGACCATCCTCTGTGCAGAACCCAGCAGGTTGATGGTGTCCTTGTGCTGTCCAATCATCTTCATCATCTCCATTTCTGAGATTAGATTTAACAGGTCTTTCTCTGTTGCATCTGACTTCAACATCTTCACAGACACTTTAGTCAAATGGTTGGATTTGTCTTTGTCCAGCCCAATGGCCTCCTCCAACACCACCTGCCCAAAGTAGGCCTGTCTTAGGGGTCTGCTTAAACTGCCTACAACCAGCCTGTCTCAAGGCAGTTATGAACTCTAGATTATCCTCAAAAACATTAAACCACAAGCTAAAAATTCTATTCACTAGGTCTCTCTCACAGTTATAATTTTCTTATCTTTCATCATTTATCTTTTTCCTAATTCTTATTTTCAGTATAGTTTACTTTGCTTCCAGGTGTTTCCCCTGGTTCCTGTATGCTGTTTCATAGGGAAGAATTATCCTGTCATAAAATTATTTCTTGAGCATTCATTACATCTCTCAGTTAAAATGGGTTCTTTTATGGTATTGATTCATTTGAGTTTTCTCAAAATGGGAAGAATTTTCAAAATGGTGTTTTCCTCAAGGTTCAGAGTATGTCTTAGCCTCATCTTTAAGCTTTTTGAAATTCACTTTACAGATTCTTGTCCCTCTTTTTATCTTTTTAAAATAAAATGTTTTATTTTTACTATTTTTTTTATTTGAGTATAGTGATATTCAGTGTTACATTGGTTTCAGGTTTTCAAAATCTCCATACATTATTCTATGATTACTATAAATATACCCACCATCTGTCACCATATAACACTATTATAATATCATTGATTATATTCTCTACACTGTCCCAGATCTCTTTTTAAAATCTCTAATTTTTATGTGTTCTGTTATTCCAATTTTCAACCATCATTTTACATGGTTACTTTAATAAAATATGCCTGATTACACACTCTTTGCTGAAAACCATAGCATTTGATTTATAGTAGTCTTCTTCTTCCTCTTTTTTTTTAAATTAACATATAATGTATTATTAGCCCCAGGGGTACAGGTCTGTGAATCGCCAGGTTTACACACTTCACAGCACTCACCACAGCACATACCCTCCCCAATGTTCATAACCCCACCACCCTCTCCCTACCCTCCCCACCCTTCGGCAACTCTCAGTTTGTTTTGTGAGATTAAGAGTCTCCTATGGTTTGTCTCCCTCCTGATCCCATCTTGTTTCATTTACTCTTTTCCTGTCCCCCAAGCACCCACATTGCACCTCCAGTTCCTCATATCAGAGAGATCATATGATAGTGTCTTTCTCTGGTTGACTTATTTTGCTAAGCATAATACCCTCTAGTTCCATCCATGTCATCGCAAATGGCAAGATTTCATTTCTTTTGATGGCTGCATAGTATTCCATCGTATATATATATATATACCATTTATTTGTTGATGGACATCTAGGTTCTTTCCATAGTTTGGCTATTGTGGATATTGCTGCTATAAACATTTGGTGCATGTGCCCCTTTGGATCATATACTAGTCTTCTTTACATCTATCAGAAGCCCAGGAAGCTTTATTTATTTATTTACTCACATAAACACATGATACAACACAACGTTTTTTGTTGTTCAAATGTATTATAATGTCTTACCGTTTAACACTATGCTTACTGTTCTCTTTCACTGTCTGACTAAATCCTCATCATCACTATGCCATTTAATGACAAAGAACAATTGAACTCAGAGTTCTCTCCATATCAGGGAATGAAGACTCCACCCTTCTGTTTGTGCAGGTAAAATAAATGTTGATATTGTCTGTCCTGCACATACCCCATCCTGTTCACCGGAATATTCACCATCAAAATATATACAAAATAAAAACCATACCTCACCACTTCTATTACCACCCAGCATGCTAAAAACACCATCATATGTTCCTGAATTATTGACTTGATTGATAGCCCCACTTCCACACATACTGCACTCCTTTCTCCCTGCAAATTTATTTTGGTACAGCAACTTAACCTAAAAATCAAGTCAGATTATTTTATTCTGCTGTTGAAAGTCTTTTGGTATCTTCCCCTTTCATATTAAATAAAAACTGAAGGCGTTTCAATGTACTAGAAGGTCATACATCAATACGTTCTTCCTCTCTCCACCACTATGAACTCCTCATTGGCCTCCTTGCTTTTCCTCAAAAGTAACAGACAAGCTGTTCACACAAAGTCTATATACTTACTTGCTCTGCCTAGAGCAATCTTTTCCTTTAATATTTGTATAACACCCTCCTTCACTTCCTGGGTCTTTGTGCAAATAACATCTCCTAAATGAGATATAACCACCCAACGCAAAATGAAATTAACTTTCATCCCAGCATTCTCCAATGGCTTTTACCTTTCTTGTATTTCTTTGTAACACTTATCGCCATCAACCATCAATCATTATTCTATTACTGGTTTATTTCCTTATTTGAGACAGAGAGAGAGAGAATTGGGAGGGTGCGCAGAGGAAGAAGAAAACACCCCACTGCCTAGAAAGCCTGCTGGGGAGATACATCCCAGGACCCTGAGATCATGACCCAAGCCAGAGGCAGTCACTCAATGGACTGAGCCACCGAAGCGCCCCTCTATTATTGGTTTATTTCACTATTATATTTCAAAAAAATGTAAGCTCTTTGTGGTCAGCTATTTTATATGTTTTAATTAATTGAAGTATTCTCAGAAAGGTAGCTGGCAGATTGTAAGGGATCACTAAATTGTATTTTGTTGTTATTATGGACTTTACCTCTTACGCTAGAAGTCTATCCTTCAGATGTAAGCAATAAGAATAGAACCCTGCTGCCGGGTTCAAATGAGTAAAAAGCCTGTATTAAGTGGATATTTTAAAAGCTAAATGAATGGCTTAATAGTTGTATATAGGGAGAAAGGGAACATATTTTCCACAGTTTAGAAGTGGAGTTCTTTTATAGAGTTCTTGTACAAGCCTACACTTTGAACGATAATGGGCAGTTGTACATTACAATTATACAAACACTTTGGTATTTATATCATTTTTTTGTAATTCATGACTGGATCATTTGATTCCTTAGGAGCATTACAGCATTTCAACTTTTCACGTTCAATAAACTTATTGGGGTTGCTACCTTTTTTATTCAAATGGAGAAATAGTTATGATTTAATCTAAATAAATTGTTATTGATTGTGTTGTTTTCTAGGAATGAGTCGCACATGCTAGTTTAAAAGTTTTGTTAAATTCCCAAGTCTGTCACCGATAAAAGCCTTTTGTAGATTAGTAACTTGATCAAAACAGAAAAGTTATGTAACACTCAATTCTTATACTATCTTTGTTTCCATCTTGCATTGTAATAACGCCCATCTTAACTCTATTTAAGACAAGTCATCAACAGATGGCTTTCTGGCATTGATGGCATGATATGAAATCTAGTATAACTAAAAGTTTTTGGTTTTAGTAGCATATAAATCAATTTAGAAAAATATATGTATTTGAATATAAGATAAAGTTTTAAATTATTTGGCAATAGTAAACTAAACTTTTTTTTTGTAAATTTTTATTTTCTAAAATTTCATTGAGCTCTTTTGCATATTGAAACAAGTTACAAAAAGTTAAGGTTTATTTACCCCAATTCAAAATTATTAGGAATATAATCATAGAGGTTGAAGTATTTAAAATATTGAACCCAAAATATTTTATTAGGTAAATTCATGAATGCTGAGCATTCACTGTTAAAATATACTAATACTATTGATAGACTGGTAGAAGCCTAAAATCAAATATTTATTAAATATTTATATCCATATCTTTTCATGGATTGGTAATTCATTTCTCTAGCATTAAATAATATTCCATTGTTTGCATGTACTACACTTTATTTGACCTCTCACCTGTGGAATGATATCCTGGTTGCTTCCAAGCTTTTGTCAGTTATGAATAAAACTACTATAGACCTCTTTATGGGTATAGATTTCATCTTCTTTGGATAAATGCCAAGAACTGCTACTGCTGAATCATCTGGCAAGAATATGTTTAGTTTTGTAAGAAACTGCCAAGTTGTTTTCCATTCTTTATTCTCAATAGACATGGAAGAACATTCCTGTTGCTCCACATCCTCACCAACATTTCGTGTTCTGTTTTCAGTGTTCTGAATTCTGGGTATGTACGGGTGTCTCTTTTTTGTTTTAATTTGCATTTTCCTGATGACATATGATGTGAAGCATCTTTTTATATGCTTATTTGCCATCTGTAATATTTTCTTTTCTGAGGTATCTGCTAAGGTCTTTGGCTCATTTTTAATCATGTTTTTCCCCTATTGTTGAGTTTTAAGGGGTCTTTGTGTATTTTTGATTAACAGTCCTTTGCCAGATGTGTATTTTGCAAATTTTTTCTCATAGTCTGTGCTTTGCCTTTTCATTCTCTCAGCATTGTGTTTCACAGAGTAGACATTTTAAGATTCAGTGCTTGTGCTTTTGTAGCTAAAGTTATTGCCAAAACCAAGGTCATTTAAATTTTCTTCTATATTACCTTCTACATGTTTCATGTTTAGGTTTATAATCCAATCTGAGTTAATTTTTGTGAAGAGTGTATGATATCTGCCTGGATTTATTTTATTTTATTATTTAATTTTATTTTTATTTTATATTTTTACATTTAGCTTCACCATTACTCCAGAACCATTTGTTTAAAAGATTGCATTTTGCTCTCTTGTATTGCTTTTGCTTTTATATTAAATATAAAATATAATTGATAATATATATTCGGTTCCTTTAATCTAGTCTTTCTGTGGTATTACAATATCTTGCTTACAATTATCGTTATGGTCAACTTTTTTTAAAAGATTTTATTTATTTATTTGACAGAGAGGGATCACAAATAGGCAGAGAGACAGACAGAGAGAGAGATGAGGAGAAGCAGGCTCCCTGCTGAGCAGAGAGCCCAATTCAGGACTCGATCCCAGGCCCCTGGGATCATGACCTGAGCCGAAGGTAGAGGCTTAACCCACTGAGCGACCCAGGTGCCCCATCGTTATGGTAAACTTTGAAGTCAGTCCTCAGTCTTTGTTCTCCTTCAACACTATGTTGACTATTGTGAGTCTTTGCCTCTTCATATAAACTTTAAAGTAAGTTTGTTAATATTAAAAAACAAAGAACTTGCTGGAATGCATTAATTGTATAGATAAACTTGGAAACCAGTGACCCCTTGAGCTTAGCAGGAGATAGACCAGGGTCATCAGTTGTCACAGTGGTGCCTCTGGCAGAACCTTTTGCAAATCCCTAGGTAAAATGAGACCTCAAGGAACTGAGAGATGTCTAAGAAGTACTTGATACATCCCTTGGGTATGGTTTATTGAAGTGTCCACCTGTCTGAAAGCTGGGGAATCTAGATAAGGGAGGGAAAATTAGTGATGATAAAACATATCAACAAACATGAATAAATTTTGTAAAACTAATTGTCATGGCTCATATACAGTATGACAAACAGAGGGACAATCAAAAGGAAAGCATCAGTTATGTTTATTGTGAAATTTTTTTATTCAAAATAAAGCAATGTGAGGGGAACACACTATGAGAAAATTACCATTTTTTAAATGGTAAATATCTTAACAATCTCTGTACATAGCCCCCTTGTAAGCTGAGGAACATCTCTATATGTATATGTAGCCTTGGTATGGCTTACATATTATTGGCATGAAACATCTAGAACAGTACGTGTGTCATATAATTGTCTACAACATCCAACAAGTTTCTTGAAAACTTGTGCCAAAGGGGTTATGTCTTTAAGGATTCTTATTTCAGAAGGGTTCTCTCAAACGTAAGATTTTTCAGAAGTTAAGTGAAAATCTGACCAAACTAAACATTTTTCCATTTTCCCTACTGAGCAAAGATAGCTAAAATCTATCTGCCATTTTCAACACTGTACTCAACGATTGTAATTCTAATTTAAGAACAGATGATTTATATCAAAACCACATGTTGGCCTAATCTTATACAATATTCATAAATCTCACTCAGAGCCTTGGACATTTTTATTTGTTTAGTCTATATGGTACTATGGACATTCATCTTTTTTGACCTCATAGCTTCATGTATGTCTATACTTTTGAAAATACATGCATCATAGTTCCATTGTAAAATGTCTGGGTTATAAAATGTGCTATGGTATCAAAATGGTAATAAGAATATACAAATGACCTGATGTAATGAACTGGACCAGATTGCCAGATATCACATTTCATACCAGAAAGATTCAGTGGTAAGTTTTAAAATGGCCAGCTATACTTCGACTGAATTATAACTCATTTAACTTCTTTCTTTGTGTACAGTATTATACATTAGTCAGTATGATAGTAAATAAGTACTTTGGACAGATGTAAATATGCTGTAATAAAAAATGTTTTTCTTCTTTCTTTTAGTCCTTTTTACTTGTAAGACTAGCCACAAATACCATGCCTCCCCCCAAATAATTTGCAATCTAAATTTATCTCTAAATGAATTTATTGCACAGAAAAAAAATATATATATATACACTTACAGTAGACATGTTCAAAAATAGTTACACAACAGCAGGGCCCTAAATGTAAGCAGTATAGTTGTTTTGTTTTGTTTTGTTTTCTTTAAAAAAAAAGAGGTTATGTGAAATATTGGAATTTTATTTCGAGGCCTAGTATTTCAAGACAGTTAACCACACTTACGGTGTCAACAGCCTCTTGTTGGCAGTATGATTTTATTGGCTCCATGGAATAACAGCAAGAATTTACTATTGCTTCTTTCTTTTATTACACACACAGAAAAAAAATTGACACATTTGCTCAAGACCATCCAGAATCATTTTAACCTATCAAAATTGATGGGAGGCCTTCACTGCCAAAGTCACTGCTGGGTTTTCACAATTCATTGCAGACAATCTGCTACTCCCATTATGATAAAGGAGAGAAGAGTCATAATCAGGGAAGAAAGCTAGATTAATACTTGTAATTATCATTGAATTATTTAGCCTGCTATAGGATTATTATTATTAGTGTCATTTGATAATTTTCTCTCATTTTATTAAACACAACTGTGAGTAATTACCCTACCTAATATTTCTCTGTATTGGCTGACTAGCTAGCAAACATTCATGAAAATATCCATTAGCCACACACATAAAATGCTGCATTATGATGCTGTTGAATCAGAACATACCACTACCTGATCCTGTAGCTCTTTGAGGATTTGCAAATCAATTAATTCTATGTTTCTTGGATTCTTCCTATACAATTAGAAAATTTATAATAGAGTCCATGAACATTATTAGTTTTACCATTTTAAACCAGCAATCACACTTTGATTTTTACAACAAAAGCAGAAATATAAACACACACATTTGGGTCAGTTTTCTGTTAGTCTGTCTGGACTTCAAAATTCTATTCCTCAAGATAATGCACACCAAAGTTCTGGATTAAACAAGAAATTAGATGGCACCTGAACACTTGGTTTAATATTCTCAAAAGGACTATGCAACCTATTTCTTACATTATGACATTGTTTTACAAAGATCCACACTTTTATAATGTACTAACATTCTTTTTAATCATGATTAAAAATCAAACATAAAAATTTCTACTTTTTGCTTTTTCCCCCTCCATTTAGAACTTATTTATAGCCTGATAATTCAAAGGTCCCTATGTTTATGAAAATCTGGACAGAAATAGCTCTAAGATCCCATTCAGAACTTGATATTAATCTAAGTCTTTTGGCTCCATTTATCCTGAGAGCAAAGAGTAGGACAAAGGATTTGAGTACTGTTAGTTTATCTGGGAGATTATCCAAGGTAGAAAAGAATGGGAAAGTGATACAGTGAAGAAACAACTTTGTCAAAGAGGTACATTGTTGATATAATTGTTGTGGATAGAAAATGAAGGCTTGCTTTTACTGAAAGGTCCTGAGAAACTTCTTTAAGTTGTACTCATGAAGACCTGAAAACTGACAATTTTATCTATGGCTCTTATTTCCACTTCACTGAGAGCTGTACTCAGAGGATATTAACTCTCCTACACTTTTGGGTTGTGTTGGAGACATTCTAAAATGAGAGAGAGAACATGAGATGCTATCAGTGTTAAGTAACTGCAATTTCCCATGGAACTATCCACCACAGGTTTGGCTATAATCAAGTGTTGGGCCTTGATATCAGAGGGATTTGAGGCAGTATCATTTTAGGTTAATCATTATATCTTAAATTTCCAAAAACTTCAACTGATGAAACTTTGATTATAAATCTATAAATATAACAATAAATCTACAGTATTCAAATTATTATCATAGAAATACACAGACAAAGCATCAATTGATTAATATTTAAATGTTACAAAATACTGAACTGAAAGGATTTGGTCATAGAACAACGTGTAAGAAGTAGAACTTAGGTTTAGGTTAGAACTCAGGATGCATTTGAGACTCAGTTAAGAAATTGAATGGAGGGACACCTGGGTGGCTCAGTGGGTTAAGCCACTGTCTTTGGCTCAGGTCATGATCCCAGGGTCCTGGGACCGAGCCCCAAGTCGGGCTCTCTACTCAGCAGGGAGCCTGCTTCCTCCTCTCTCTCTGCCTGCCTCTCTGCCTGCTTGTCATCTCTCTCTGTCAAATAAATAAATAAAATATTAAAAAAAAAAGAAATTGAATGGATGTCTGACTATCTTCTAGGTTTGCTAAAAATTAGTGACTTTGTGTTCACGTGTGGCTATGCAGGAATTTTTAACTTTATCTAAGAAGTTATTAGATTTGATTATATAATGGCAGTAAAGGATGGGGAAAAGCAAAGTACAAACCCCATAAAGACAAAGACACTGAGTATGAGAAAAGAGTAATAGATAAGAAGAATCAATGCATTTGAGGAAAATGGGAATTGAAATACACAATGATTGTTGATTTTTTTAGATGGAGAAAACAAAACTAGCTTGCAAGAAGGAAATAACAGAAGACATGTTGTGATGTGATACAGAATCCTGGAAAAGGCAGTAACGTGGAATAAAGGAGTAGGGAGAGCATATCAGGTAATTTGGATAGGAAGGAGTTAGGAGATAATTGCTTGATAAATTTTATATGGCCCACTTAAATGCACAGATTTCTCTTCTTTAATTTATATGGAGAACAGGGTGTCCTTTCTCTTCCCTTTCTGAGCACCAGAGGTGTACTCTTTCAGACTGAAAACCTGAAAAGCTCAGGACTCAGTTGCTTAAGCACAGCTGAGAGGACATATTTCAATTAAGATTTACATTTTGCTGTATGTAGTAGACTTTCAAAAGTGGTTTAACCATATTTTTTCATTTAACAAGAAGACTACAGAGAGTGTTTTTTGGTGTTGGTTCAGCATCTTAAGAAAGTGAAGTGAACTATCTTAGAGGTTTTCATGGCTTTTTATTCACAGTTGCAAAAATTGCTGTTGGAGTTCTCACTATTAAGCCCACATTTCTGGCAGAAAGGTAGAGGTAAAGAGAATGATATATTGTACGACTGATACTTTGTCATGTGGTTACAATATAAGTAGAAAAGAGACAATAAAATATTTGATGTTGTTTTAAGTTTCCTTGTTGTCAATCCCTCAGTGCTTTCTGAGATTCAAGAAAAACGTAAATGGATATTGACCTGGCAACTATCAACACCTGTCAGTCTCTCTTGGATAACCAATATCTCTATAATCTCTTCTTCCCAGTAAAAAAAAATAAAATATATTCATAACCCACACTGTGCCATATCAAGTTACTGCACCAAGATAAAATTACAATGATTTTCAGTTGTTCCAAATGGACAGAATACCCTTCCTTATGATATCATGTCTTATAAGATAGATAATTGGCTTGCTACCAATATACCCAGATGTGACTGTGGAAGAGACAAGAAAAAAATAATAATATTTATTTATTTCTTGGGTTGACTCTGTTTACACAGATGCATTAGTATTAGAAAAGGTTGGTTTCGGACATTGGAATGAATTTACTTAATGGGTCTGTATGTAATTGTGTTGGAGGAAATTTTTTATTTCTACAAAAATTATTAGAATTCTATCTTATTATCTTTTGTTAATTTTCACATGTTAACAAAGCCAATGTTTTTTCTAGCAGACAAGATCTTAAATCCTAACAAAACTCAATTTTTTCCTTTTTTTTTTTTTAAGTTTGAGAGCCTCATGTTCTCTCATGCTGCTTTAAATACAACTCAAAAAAGAAAAGGAGCTAAATGGGGCAGTAAGACGAGACTTTTTATTTTATTTTATTTATCTTATTTTTAATTAAAAAATTAAAGATTGTATTTATTTATTTGAGAGAGAGAGAGAGCATGAGTGGGGCAGGGGGAGGTAGCTGCAGAGAGAGACTGAGAAGTATACTTCCTAATGAGCAAAAAGCCCGATATGGAGCTCGATCCCAGGATCCTGACTGAGATCATGACCAGAGACAAAGGCAGATACATGTGCAAAATCCTTTTTTTTCTGGGAAACAATACTTTACAAGAGATGTTTGAAAAAGTACTGGGGAATCCACTTTAATAGGAGATACAAAAATTTAATTGACTTTTGTAAAGCTACAGGGATCCAAATGATGGAAATCCCAGCCTGTTTAGGTTGTGGACCACAGAGTATTCCTCTCTGTAATATTTTATTTTCTTCCATGTCTACTAACTCCAGTCCAAGTTCACTGATCTCTTTTTAGATAGTGCAAAACATGGCAAAGAATACCAAACGAGTGCCCAATATTCTACATTTATTATATCATTTCTAACATATAGAAGTGTGTTATCAAGGCTGGTTCTGTGAACGAACATAGTTACGCTAAAGTGTGTTTTGTTCTCCAAGAAATTAAATGCATGATTATCACACAATTATAAAATACTTGTGTCAAGAATTTTTATTCAAAAATTAATAAGAAGCAGATATTAAAACTAGTTCACATGGTTATTTGGGATATAAGCAGAGTTGTGCAGCAGAAGTGCTCTGGGCCCATAATTTGGGTTATAGAATTTATGTTTTCTAATGAAATATCACTAACTTGCATTATTGTTAACAAGAATCTTGTGCATTACCATCAGTTTTCTACATTATAACCTCTTGCTCTAAAGTTTGTAAATAACTTTGTCAATAGCAAGCTAGTAAACAGGGTGACTCAAATGGATTGAGATAATCTCCAGAGTTTCTGCTACATAATGCCCAGGACTCCATTGAAAGGACACCTAAGAATTTATTTTGCCCAAAAATTTGATCATTTTTTTCACTGTCCTTACCTATTTTCCAAACCTAGTCCTTTTGCTTCACCTTTCAGTCTACGGACAACCCTGTATCTGACTGACTTGTTAATTCTGGAAATGTCTTGCAGATTAGTTTGCTTGCCAGAGGTGGTTCCTCTCATTGATGTCTAAGAACCCTAATTAGTTAAGAAAACTTTTTTTTAACATTTTCATTGCTATTTATTATTATTATTATTATTATTATTATTATAGCTAATATATCTATTATAAATAATTCACAAGGGCATCTTTCTGACAAAAGACAAAGAGCTGGCTACTAGTAGAAAAAGTACTTTTGACTCTGTCAGTGAAGGTGGTAAAGGGATTTGAGAAAATAAGGCAAAGCACTGGAATTGTGTGTTAAAACTTTAAATATTATAGACACATTTACTTAATTTCTAATACTGTTGTTGCTTATAATTAGGTAGAGAGGGAGGCAGAGAGAGAGGGGGGAAGCAGGCTCCCCGCTGAGCAGAGATCCCAATGTGGGGCTCCATCCCAGGACCCTGAAATCATGACCTGAGCCGAAGGCAGAGGCCTAAACCACTGAGCCACCCAGGAGCCCACATATCTGGTAATTTTTAACCAACGTGGATTTGCTGCATCAAATAGTTCCTTCTTCTTCAAATATAAATATATAAATAAAGTGATCAAGTCACTCGCATGTCTTAGGAGAATGTCATACCTTTAGTAGCAAACTTGAAATCTTGGCCATTGGTTTTGATTTTTGTTTTGGTTAGATTTGGTTTGGTTTTTGTCATTTTAAAAATCCCTCCAGCCCTTGGCTCTGTCTGACATGATTGCTTTCAGCTGTTTCTGCAACAAAATAGTCCGGGCAGCGAAAACTCTCATTGTTTACAGTGGCGCCCCCTTCTGAACACTTTCTTTTAAAAAGCTTTTTTTTTTTTTTTTTTTCGGCTATGGTAAGTGTGGAACAACAATGAGGTATAGCAAAGAGGTGAACCACAGATAAATTTCTCTAAGGGTGGTGTGAGGGTTACTCAAAAAGGAACTTGACAAGGCTTTTAAAGATATCGACAATCAATATAACATAACGTGACTGATTGTTGCCGTGCTCTTAACTGGGCAAACACTTGTTGGCTCCCAAGAAAGACTAACATAGTTGAGATGATACTAGCGACCTTCTAGCAAAGAGTCTCATGAGGCAGGGATTCTAGCCACTGGCTGTGCAAGGCATGAGGCCTGTTAGTGATTCTATTTTTTCCTCTGCAGAATAGGTCTTTCTACATTCCAGGTCCTTTCTACCCCAATAAATAATGTGGCGAATCTCTCAGTGAGTTGTACTATTGGTTTAAACAGCCAACTGTCTCTTTAAAAGGAATTTTGTTTAAATTCCTTTAAAAAAAAGTCCTTTCAAAAAAATCTTTTTTCTTTATTTTTTATTTTTTATCCCATATGTTTACTCTGATCTTGGAACTTTGTCATTTTGACCTTCTCTGCTGATTAAAATATTCTTCATCATCAGCACCTACTGCTCTCCTCTCCTGGTGGTCTCCCCGGAAGGGGTCTTCTCTAGCTCTTCTAGCAGGTGATGGGCACTTCCCCTCTACCCCTGTTGCCAGACCAGCCTTACCTATCCTGCAGGGTCAGGTCGGCCTGGCCCTTTATCTGTTGTTCTCCTCTGAGTGGTTAGATTTTCATAGATCCCGTGCTTGGCTTATGTCAGGATTTACCTGGATTATCAAAACCCTTTTCTTCTGCCAGTGAATCCTAAGAAACAGTTCTAATGATAGAACCAGGAACTCAATCAGATCATATTTATCCTGAATGTTCTGTCCAAAAAAAAAAAATTCATTTCAAAGGAGCCTCAAGATCTCTGAGAAGGGAAGTTTCACCAACTCTGTCATGTAGGGGCATCAATTCCGATTCTGTGTCAATTGTCCTACTTTCCCAGCTAGTAATTCTCTACCTCTCAAAGCACACTCTCAACCGTTTCCTCTTTCGAAGGCAGTTGCTCTTAGAGTCTGCACATGGCACTTGGGGCCTGCTGTCATTGGCTACTCCCCTCTGTACCTTGGGTCTAACAGCTGCGGGGCATCAAGATGAGCACATCTCTTGTTCTAAGACTTAATAGAGTTTGGGGCACATGGTAAGCAATAATCACTTCTTTAGTTGATCCCTGCGTTGGATCTTTCTTAATTATTCTACTACCACAATTTACTTGTTCTAAGATTTGTCCCCCCCCCATTTTAATATCTCTTAAGGTGGCACTCATCTTGCACTTGAAGACATATCCTACTTTAACTGACAGCATTTCTCTTTCTTAGTCGAACATAAACTATAGTGCATCTTACCCTTGATGAAAGCTAGGATGCAATTAAATACTCTATTATGGTTACGATTCTGATATTTGAAATCCTCCGGTAGCTCCCTGTGCCCCCACAGTGTAGTACCTCACCTCCTCGCCATAGTATACAAACCATCTCACCCCCAGTGTTAACCCCGGGCTCAGCCTCCATCCCCAGGTGATGCTGCCAGATCAGCTGTCGGTTGTCATGAACTTGCTGTAGTTTCCCGAATGCACTGTGCTGCCTCCTGGCACTTTGAAACTTGACACACTCATCCTCATTCTTCGCTTTGCCCTTGTCTATCACCTCCCCTGAAAATCTGTTCCTAAGTGGCTTTTCATAGCTCCCACCTACCCTTGGCAGTCTTTTATCTCCCTGTGGTAAAGCCTGTCACACTGCATCATGGACATGCCCGTTGTCCCCCTGAGAAGAGAAGAGGGACAATGAGGGCCCCCAGCATTTGCAGCTCTAGTGCAGAGCCCCATGCCTGGCTTGCAGGAAATGCCAGATCATGAAGACAAACGGAGATCATCCTCTGGCTAAAACCAGCTCTTCTTTGCCTATCGCAGGATCTGGTCAATAAATAGCAGCCAGTTATTATTGCTGTTTTTCTAGGGATTTTTACCCCATATATTTCCCAGGTCTTTACTCTTTTTGTAGCACTTTAATACAGGCTTCAACCACTTCCTAGTCAGATCAGGTGAAATCATTTTCCTTCCCATACCCTCGATGTATTTCACATCTAGTAATTCATTTTTAAAGATCTTATTTACCCATTTGACAGACAGATCACAAGTAGGTAGAGAGGGAGGCAGAGAGAGAGGGGGGAAGCAGGCTCCCCGCTGAGCAGAGATCCCAATGTGGGGCTCCATCCCAGGACCCTGAAATCATGACCTGAGCCGAAGGCAGAGGCCTAAACCACTGAGCCACCCAGGAGCCCCCATATCTGGTAATTTTTAACCAACGTGGATTTGCTGCATCAAATAGTTCCTTCTTCTTCAAATATAAGTATATAAATAAAGTGATCAAGTCACTCGCATGTCTTAGGAGAATGTCATACCTTTAGTAGGAAACTTGAAATCTTGGCCATTGGTTTTGATTTTGGTTTTGGTTAGATTTGGTTCGGTTTTTGTCATTTTAAAAATCCCTCCAGCCCTTGGTTCTGTCTGCCTGATTGCTTTCAGCTGTTTCTGCAACAAAATTGTCCGGGCAGAAAAACTCTCATTGTTTACAGTGGCGCCCCCTTCTGAACACTTTCTTAATAAAAATCATTTTTTTTTTTTTTTCCGGCTATGGTAAGTGTGGAACAACAATGAGGTATTGCAAAGAGGTGAACCACAGATAAATTTCTCTAAGGGTGGTGTGAGGGTTACTCAAAAAGGAACTTGACAAGGCTTTTAAAGATATCGACAATCAATATAACATAACGTGACTGATTGTTGCCGTGCTCTTAACTGGGCAAACACTTGTTGGCTTCCAAGAAAGACTAACATAGTTGAGATGGTTCTAGCGACCTTCTAGCACAGAGTCTCATGAGGCAGGGATTCTAGCCACTGGCTGTGCAAGGCATGAGGCCTGTTAGTGATTCTATTTTTTCCTCTGCAGAATAGGTCTTTCTATATTCCAGGTCCTTTCTACCCCAATAAATAATGTGGCGAATCTCTCAGTGAGTTGAACTATTGGTTTAAACAGCCAACTGTCTCTTTAAAAGGACTTTTGTTTAAATTCCTTTAAAAAAAAGTCCTTTCAAAAAATCGTTTTTCTTTATTTTTTATTTTTTATCCCATATGTTTACTCTGATCTTGGAACTTTGTCATTTTGACCTTCTCTGCTGATTAAAATATTCTTCATCATCAGCACCTACTGCTCTCCTCTCCTGGTGGTCTCCCCGGAAGGGGTCTTCTCTAGCTCTTCTAGCAGGTGATGGGCACTTCCCCTCTACCCCTGTTGCCAGACCAGCCTTACCTATCCTGCAGGGTCAGGTCGGCCTGGCCCTTTATCTGTTCTTCTCCTCTGAGTGGTTAGATTTTCATAGATCCCGTGCTTGGCTTTTGTCAGGATTTACCTGGATTATCAAAACCCTTTTCTTGTGCCAGTGAATCCTAAGAAACAGTCCTAATGATAGAACCAGGAATTCAATCAGATCATATTTATCCTGAATGTTCTGTCCAAAATAAAAAATTCATTTCAGAGGAGCCTCAAGATCTCTGAGAAGGGAAGTTTCACCAACTCTGTCATGTAGGGGCATCAATTCCGATTCTGTGTCAATTGTCCTACTTTCCCAGCTAGTAATTCTCTACCTCTCAAAGCACACTCTCAACCGTTTCCTCTTTCAAAGGCAGTTGCTCTTAGAGTCTGCACATGGCACTTGGGGCCTGCTGTCGTTGGCTACTCCCCTCTGTACCTTGGGTCTAACAGCTGCGGGGCATCAAGATGAGCACGCCTCTTGTTCTAGGACTTAATATAGTTTGGGGCACATGGTAAGCAATAATCACTTCTTTAGTTGATCCAAGTGTTGGATCTTTCTTAATTATTCTACTACCACAATTTACTTGTTCTAAGATTTGTCCCCCCCCATTTTAATATCTCTTAAGGTGGCACTCATCTTGCACTTAATGACATATCCTACTTTAACTGACAGCATTTCTCTTTCTTAGTCGAACATAAACTATAGTGCATCTTACCCTTGATGAAAGCTAGGATGCAATTAAATACTCTATTATGGTTACGATTCTGATATTTGAAATCCTCCGGTAGCTCCCTGTGCCCCCACAGTGTAGTACCTCACCTCCTCGCCATAGTATACAAACCATCTCACCCCCAGTGTTAACCCCGGGCTCAGCCTCCATCCCCAGGTGATGCTGCCAGATCAGCTGTCGGTTGTCATGAACTTGCTGTAGTTTCCCGAATGCACTGTGCTGCCTCCTGGCACTTTGAAACTTGACACACTCATCCTCATTCTTCGCTTTGCCCTTGTCTATCACCTCCCCTGAAAATCTGTTCCTAAGTGGCTTTTCATAGCTCCCACCTACCCTTGGCAGTCTTTTAACGCCCTGTGGTAAAGCCTGTCACACTGCATCATGGACATGCCCGTTGCCCCCTGAGAAGAGAAGAGGGACAATGAGGGCCCCCAGCATTTGCAGCTCTAGTGCAGAGCCCCATGCCTGGCTTGCAGGAAATGCCAGTTCATGAAGACAAACGGAGATCATCCTCTGGCTAAAGCCAGCTCTTCTTTGCGTATCGCAGGATCTGGTCAATAAAGAGCAGCCAGTTATTATTGCTGTTTTTCTAGGGATTTTTACCCCATATATTTCCCAGGTCTTTACTCTTTTTGTAGCACTTTAATTCAGGCTTCAACCACTTCCTAGTCAGATCAGGTGAAATCATTTTCCTTCCCATACCCTCGATGTATTTCACATCTAGTAATTCTTTTTTAAAAGATCTTATTTACCCATTTGACAGACAGATCACAAGTAGGTAGAGAGGGAGGCAGAGAGAGAGAGGGGGGAAGCAGGCTCCCCGCTGAGCAGAGATCCCAATGTGGGGCTCCATCCCAGGACCCTGAAATCATGACCTGAGCCGAAGGCAGAGGCCTAAACCACTGAGCCACCCAGGAGCCCCCATATCTGGTAATTTTTAACCAACGTGGATTTGCTGCATCAAATAGTTCCTTCTTCTTCAAATATAAATATATAAATGAAGTGATCAAGTCACTCGCATGTTTTAGGAGAATGTCATACCTTTAGTAGCAAACTTGAAATCTTGGCCATTGGTTTTGATTTTTGTTTTGGTTAGATTTGGTTCGGTTTTTGTCATTTTAAAAATCCCTCCAGCCCTTGGCTCTGTCTGACCTGATTGCTTTCAGCTGTTTCTGCAACAAAATTGTCCGGGCAGGAAAACTCGCATTGTTTACAGTGGCGCCCCCTTCTGAACACTTTCTTAATAAAAAGCTTTTTTTTTTTTTTTCGGGTATGGTAAATGTGGAACAACAATGAGGTATTTCAAAGAGGTGAACCACAGATAAATTTCTCTAAGGGTGGTATGAGAGTTACTCAAAAAGGAACTTGACAAGGCTTTTAAAGATATCGACAAACAATATAACATAACGTGACTGATTGTTACCGCGCTCTTACTGGGCAAATACTTGTGGGCTTCCAAGAAAGACTAACATAGTTGAGATGGTTCTAGCGACCTTCTAGCACAGGGTCTCATGAGGCAGGGATTCTAGCCACTGGCTGTGCAAGGCATGAGGCCTGTTAGTGATTCTATTTTTTCCTCTGCAGAATAGGTCTTTCTACATTCCAGGTCCTTTCTACCCCAATAAATAATGTGGCGAAACTCTCAGTGAGATGTACTATTGGTTTAAACAGCCAACTGTCTCTTTAAAAGGACTTTTGTTTAAATTCCTTTAAAAAAAAGTCCTTTCAAAAAATCGTTTTTCTTTATTTTTTATTTTTTATCCCATATGTTTACTCTGATCTTGGAACTTTGTCATTTTGACCTTCTCTGCTGATTAAAATATTCTTCATCATCAGCACCTACTGCTCTCCTCTCCTGGTGGTCTCCCCGGAAGGGGTCTTCTCTAGCTCTTCTAGCAGGTGATGGGCACTTCCCCTCTACCCCTGTTGCCAGACCAGCCTTACCTATCCTGCAGGGTCAGGTCGGCCTGGCCCTTTATCTGTTCTTCTCCTCTGAGTGGTTAGATTTTCATAGATCCCGTGCTTGGCTTTTGTCAGGATTTACCTGGATTATCAAAACCCTTTTCTTGTGCCAGTGAATCCTAAGAAACAGTCCTAATGATAGAACCAGGAACTCAATCAGATCATATTTATCCTGAATGTTCTGTCCAAAATAAAAAATTCATTTCAGAGGAGCCTCAAGATCTCTGAGAAGGGAAGTTTCACCAACTCTGTCATGTAGGGGCATCAATTCCGATTCTGTGTCAATTGTCCTACTTTCCCAGCTAGTAATTCTCTACCTCTCAAAGCACACTCTCAACCGTTTCCTCTTTCAAAGGCAGTTGCTCTTAGAGTCTGCACATGGCACTTGGGGCCTGCTGTCGTTGGCTACTCCCCTCTGTACCTTGGGTCTAACAGCTGCGGGGCATCAAGATGAGCACGCCTCTTGTTCTAGGACTTAATATAGTTTGGGGCACATGGTAAGCAATAATCACTTCTTTAGTTGATCCAAGTGTTGGATCTTTCTTAATTATTCTACTACCACAATTTACTTGTTCTAAGATTTGTCCCCCCCCATTTTAATATCTCTTAAGGTGGCACTCATCTTGCACTTAATGACATATCCTACTTTAACTGACAGCATTTCTCTTTCTTAGTCGAACATAAACTATAGTGCATCTTACCCTTGATGAAAGCTAGGATGCAATTAAATACTCTATTATGGTTACGATTCTGATATTTGAAATCCTCCGGTAGCTCCCTGTGCCCCCACAGTGTAGTACCTCACCTCCTCGCCATAGTATACAAACCATCTCACCCCCAGTGTTAACCCCGGGCTCAGCCTCCATCCCCAGGTGATGCTGCCAGATCAGCTGTCGGTTGTCATGAACTTGCTGTAGTTTCCCGAATGCACTGTGCTGCCTCCTGGCACTTTGAAACTTGACACACTCATCCTCATTCTTCGCTTTGCCCTTGTCTATCACCTCCCCTGAAAATCTGTTCCTAAGTGGCTTTTCATAGCTCCCACCTACCCTTGGCAGTCTTTTAACGCCCTGTGGTAAAGCCTGTCACACTGCATCATGGACATGCCCGTTGCCCCCTGAGAAGAGAAGAGGGACAATGAGGGCCCCCAGCATTTGCAGCTCTAGTGCAGAGCCCCATGCCTGGCTTGCAGGAAATGCCAGTTCATGAAGACAAACGGAGATCATCCTCAAGCTAAAGCCAGCTCTTCTTTGCGTATCGCAGGATCTGGTCAATAAAGAGCAGCCAGTTATTATTGCTGTTTTTCTAGGGATTTTTACCCCATATATTTCCCAGGTCTTTACTCTTTTTGTAGCACTTTAATTCAGGCTTCAACCACTTCCTAGTCAGATCAGGTGAAATCATTTTCCTTCCCATACCCTCGATGTATTTCACATCTAGTAATTCTTTTTTAAAAGATCTTATTTACCCATTTGACAGACAGATCACAAGTAGGTAGAGAGGGAGGCAGAGAGAGAGAGGGGGGAAGCAGGCTCCCCGCTGAGCAGAGATCCCAATGTGGGGCTCCATCCCAGGACCCTGAAATCATGACCTGAGCCGAAGGCAGAGGCCTAAACCACTGAGCCACCCAGGAGCCCCCATATCTGGTAATTTTTAACCAACGTGGATTTGCTGCATCAAATAGTTCCTTCTTCTTCAAATATAAATATATAAATGAAGTGATCAAGTCACTCGCATGTTTTAGGAGAATGTCATACCTTTAGTAGCAAACTTGAAATCTTGGCCATTGGTTTTGATTTTTGTTTTGGTTAGATTTGGTTCGGTTTTTGTCATTTTAAAAATCCCTCCAGCCCTTGGCTCTGTCTGACCTGATTGCTTTCAGCTGTTTCTGCAACAAAATTGTCCGGGCAGGAAAACTCGCATTGTTTACAGTGGCGCCCCCTTCTGAACACTTTCTTAATAAAAAGCTTTTTTTTTTTTTTTCGGGTATGGTAAATGTGGAACAACAATGAGGTATTTCAAAGAGGTGAACCATAGATAAATTTCTCTAAGGGTGGTATGAGGGTTACTCAAAAAGGAACTTGACAAGGCTTTTAAAGATATCGACAAACAATATAACATAACGTGACTGATTGTTACCGCGCTCTTACTGGGCAAATACTTGTGGGCTTCCAAGAAAGACTAACATAGTTGAGATGGTTCTAGCGACCTTCTAGCACAGGGTCTCATGAGGCAGGGATTCTAGCCACTGGCTGTGCAAGGCATGAGGCCTGTTAGTGATTCTATTTTTTCCTCTGCAGAATAGGTCTTTCTACATTCCAGGTCCTTTCTACCCCAATAAATAATGTGGCGAAACTCTCAGTGAGATGTACTATTGGTTTAAACAGCCAACTGTCTCTTTAAAAGGACTTTTGTTTAAATTCCTTTAAAAAAAAGTCCTTTCAAAAAATCGTTTTTCTTTATTTTTTATTTTTTATCCCATATGTTTACTCTGATCTTGGAACTTTGTCATTTTGACCTTCTCTGCTGATTAAAATATTCTTCATCATCAGCACCTACTGCTCTCCTCTCCTGGTGGTCTCTCCGGAAGGGGTCTTCTCTAGCTCTTCTAGCAGGTGATGGGCACTTACCCTCTACCCCTGTTGCCAGACCAGCCTTACCTATCCTGAAGGGTCAGGTCGGCCAGGCCCTTTATCTGTTGTTCTCCTCTGAGTGTTTAGATTTTCATAGATCCCGTGCTTTGCTTTTGTCAGGATTTACCTGGATTATCAAAACCCTTTTCTTGTGCCAGTGAATCCTAAGAAACAGTCCTAATGATAGAACCAGGAACTCAATCAGATCATATTTATCCTGAATGTTCTGTCCAAAATAAAAAAGTCATTTCAGAGGAGCCTCAAGATCTCTGAGAAGGGAAGTTTCACCAACTCTGTCATGTAGGGGCATCAATTCCGATTCTGTGTCAATTGTCCTACTTTCCCAGCTAGTAATTCTCTACCTCTCAAAGCACACTCTCAACCGTTTCCTCTTTCAAAGGCAGTTGCTCCTAGAGTCTGCACATGGCACTTGGGGCCTACTGGTCGTTGGCTACTGCCCTCTGTACCTTGGGTCTAACAGCTGCGGGGCATCAAGGGGAGCACGTCTCTTGTTCTAGGACTTAATATAGTTTGGGGCACATGGTAAGCAATAATCAGTTCTTTAGTTGATCCAAGTGTTGGATCTTTCTTAATTATTCTACTACCACAATTTACTTGTTCTAAGATTTGTACCCTCCCCCCATTTTAATATCTCTTAAGGTGGCACTCACCTTGCACTTGATGACATATGCTACTTTAACTGACAGCATTTCTCTTTCTTAGTCGAACATAAACCATAGTGCATCTACCCTTGATGAAAGCTAGGATGCAATTAAATACTCTATTATGGTTACGACTCTGATATTTGAAATCCTCCGGTAGCTCCCTGTGCCCCGACAGTGTAGTACCTCACCTCCTCGCCATAGTATACAAACCATCTCACCCCCAGTGTTAACCAAGGGCTCAGCCTCCATCCCCAGGTGATGCTGCCAGATCAGCTGTCGGTTGTCATGAACTTGCTGTAGTTTCCTGAATGCACTGTGCTGCCTCCTGGCACTTTGAAACTTGACACACTCATCCTCATTCTTCGCTTTGCCCTTGTCTATCACCTCCCCTGAAAATCTGTTCCTAAGTGGCTTTTCATAGCTCCCACCTACCCTTGGCAGTCTTTTATCTCCCTGTGGTAAAGCCTGTCACACTGCATCATGGACATGCCCGTTGTCCCCGAGAAGAGAAAAGAGACAATGAGGGCCCCCAGCATTTGCAGCTCTAGTGCAGAGCCCCAAGCCTGGCTTGCAGGAAATGCCAGATCATGAAGACAAACGGAGATCATCCTCTGGCTAAAACTAGCTCTTCTTTGCCTATCGCAGGATCTAGTCAATAAAGAGCAGCCAGTTATTATTGCTGTTTTTCTAGGGATTTTTACCCCATATATTTCCCAGGTCTTTACTCTTTTTGTAGCACTTTAATTCAGGCTTCAACCACTTCCTAGTCAGATCAGGTGAAATCATTTTCCTTCCCATACCCTCGATGTATTTCACATCTAGTAATTCCTTTTTTAAAGATCTTATTTACCCTTTTGACAGACAAATCACAAGTAGGTAGAGAGGGAGGCAGAGAGAGAGAGGGGGGAACCAGGCTCCCCGCTGAGCAGAGATCCCAATGTGGGGCTCCATCCCAGGACCCTGAATTCATGACCTGAGCCGAAGGCAGAGGCCTAAACCACTGAGCAACCCAGGAGCCCCCATATCCGGTAATTTTTAACCAACGTGGATTTGCTGCATCAAATAGTTCCTTCTTCTTCAAATATAAATATATAAATAAAGTGATCAAGTCCTCGCATGTCTTAGGAGAATGTCATACCTTTAGTAGCAAACTTGAAATCTTGGCCATTGGTTTTGATTTTTGTTTTGGTTAGATTTGGTTTGGTTTTTGTCATTTAAAAAATCACTCCAGCCCTTGGCTCTGTCTGACCTGATTGCTTTCAGCTGTTTCTGCAAGAAAATAGTCCGGAGAGCGAACACTGTCATTGTTTACAGTGGCGCCCCCTTCTGAACACTTTCTTAATAAAAAGCTTTTTTTTTTTTTTTTCCGGCTATGGTAAATGTGGAACAACAATGAGGTATTTCAAAGAGGTGACCCACAGATAAATTTCTCTAAGGGTGGTGTGAGGGTTACTCAAAAAGGAACTTGACAAGGCTATTAAAGATATAGACAATCAATATAACATAACGTGACTGATTGTTACCGTGCTCTTAACTGGGCAAATACTTGTTGGCTTCCAAGAAAGACTAACATAGTTGAGATGGTTCTAGCGACCTTCTAGCACAGGGTCTCATGAGGCAGGGTTTCTAGCCACTGGCTGTGCAAGGCATGAGGCCTGTTAGTGATTCTATTTTTTCCTCTGCAGTATAGGTTTTTCTACATTCCAGGTCCTTTCTACCCCAATAAATAATGTGTCGAATCTCTCAGTGAGTTTTACTATTGGTTTAAACAGCCAACTGTCTCTTTAAAAGGACTTTTGTTTAAATTCCTTTAAAAAAAAGTCCTTTCAAAAAAATCTTTTTTCTTTATTTTTTATTTTTTATCCCATATGTTTACTCTGATCTTGGAACTTTGTCATTTTGACCTTCTCTGCTGATTAAAATATTCTTCATCATCAGCACCTACTGCTCTCCTCTCCTGGTGGTCTATCCGGAAGGGGTCTTCTCTAGCTCTTCTAGCAGGAGATGGGCACTTCCCCTCTACCCCTGTTGCCAGACCAGCCTTACCTATCCTGCAGGGTCAGGTCGGCCTGGCCCTTTATCTGTTGTTCTCCTCTGAGTGGTTAGATTTTCATAGATCCCGTGCTTGGCTTTTGTCAGGATTTACCTGGATTATCAAAACCCTTTTCTTGTGCCAGTGAATCCTAAGAAACAGTCCTAATGATAGAACCAGGAACTCAATCAGATCATATTTATCCTGAATGTTCTGTCCAAAATAAAAAATTCATTTCAGAGGAGCCTCAAGATCTCTGAGAAGGGAAGTTTCACCAACTCTGTCATGTAGGGGCATCAATTCCGATTCTGTGTCAATTGTCCTACTTTCCCAGCTAGTAATTCTCTACCTCTCAAAGCACACTCTCAACCGTTTCCTCTTTCAAAGGCAGTTGCTCCTAGAGTCTGCACATGGCACTTGGGGCCTACTGGTCGTTGGCTACTGCCCTCTGTACCTTGGGTCTAACAGCTGCGGGGCATCAAGGGGAGCACGTCTCTTGTTCTAGGACTTAATATAGTTTGGGGCACATGGTAAGCAATAATCACTTCTTTAGTTGATCCAAGTGTTGGATCTTTCTTAATTATTCTACTACCACAATTTACTTGTTCTAAGATTTCCCCCCCCCCCGATTTTAATATCTCTTAAGGTGGCACTCACCTTGCACTTGATGACATATCCTACTTTAACTGACAGCATTTCTCTTTCTTAGTCGAACATAAACTATAGTGCATCTTACCCTTGATGAAAGCTAGGATGCAATTAAATACTCTATTATGGTTACGATTCTGATATTTGAAATCCTCCGGTAGCTCCCTGTGCCCCCACAGTGTAGTACCTCACCTCCTCGCCATAGTATACAAACCATCTCACCCCCAGTGTTAACCCCGGGCTCAGCCTCCATCCCCAGGTGATGCTGCCAGATCAGCTGTCGGTTGTCATGAACTTGCTGTAGTTTCCCGAATGCACTGTGCTGCCTCCTGGCACTTTGAAACTTGACACACTCATCCTCATTCTTCGCTTTGCCCTTGTCTATCACCTCCCCTGAAAATCTGTTCCTAAGTGGCTTTTCATAGCTCCCACCTACCCTTGGCAGTCTTTTATCTCCCTGTGGTAAAGCCTGTCACACTGCATCATGGACATGCCCGTTGTCCCCCTGAGAAGAGAAGAGGGACAATGAGGGCCCCCAGCATTTGCAGCTCTAATGCAGAGCCCCATGCCTGGCTTGCAGGAAATGCCAGATCATGAAGACAAACGGAGATCATCCTCTGGCTAAAACCAGCTCTTCTTTGCCTATCGCAGGATCTGGTCAATAAAGAGCAGCCAGTTATTATTGCTGTTTTTCTAGGGATTTTTACTCCATATATATCCCAGGTCTTTACTCTTTTTGTAGCACTTTAATTCAGGCTTCAACAACTTCCTAGTCAGATCAGGTGAAATCATTTTCCTTCCTATACCCTCGATGTATTTCACATCTAGTAATTCTTTTTTTAAAGATCTTATTTACCCATTTGACAGACAGATCACAAGTAGGTAGAGAAGGGGGCAGAGAGAGAGAGGGGGGAACCAGGCTCCCCGCTGAGCAGAGATCCCAATGTGGGGCTCCATCCCAGGACCCTGAAATCATGACCTGAGCCGAAGGCAGAGGCCTAAACCACTGAGCCACCCAGGAGCCCCCATATCTGGTAATTTTTAACCAACGAGGATTTGCTGCATCAAAGAGTTCCTTCTTCTTCAAATATAAATATATAAATAAAGTGATCAAGTCACTCGCATGTCTTAGGAGAATGTCATACCTTTAGTAGCAAACTTGAAATCTTGGCCATTGGTTTTGATTTTTGTTTTGGTTAGATTTGGTTCGGTTTTTGTCATTTAAAAAATCCCTCCATCCCTTGGCTCTGTCTGACCTGATTGCTTTCAGCTGTTTCTGCAACAAAATAGTCCGGGCAGCGAAAACTCTCATTGTTTACAGTGGCGCCCCCTTCTGAATACTTTCTTAATGAAAAGCTTTTTTTTTTTTTTTTATTTCGGCTATGGTAAATGTGGAACAACAATGAGGTATTTCAAAGAGGTGAACCACAGATAAATTTCTCTAAGGGTGGGGTGAGGGTTACTCAAAAAGGAACTTGACAAGGCTTTTAAAGATATGGACAATCAATACAACATAACGTGACTGATTTTTACCGCGCTCTTAACTGGGCAAACACTTGTTGGCTTCCAAGAAAGACTAACATAGTTGAGATGGTTCTAGCGACCTTCTAGCACAGGGTCTCATGAGGCAGGGATGCTAGCCACTGGCTGTGCAAGGCATGAGGCCTGTTAGTGATTCTATTTTTTCCTCTGCAGAATAGGTCTTTCTATATTCCAGGTCCTTTCTACCCCAATAAATAGTGTGGCGATTCTCTCAGTGAGTTGAACTATTGGTTTAAACAGCCAACTGTCTCTTTAAAAGGACTTTTGTTTAAATTCCTTTAAAAAAAAGTCCTTTCAAAAAAATCTTTTTTCTTTATTTTTTATTTTTTATCCCATATGTTTACTCTGATCTTGGAACTTTGTCATTTTGACCTTCTCTGCTGATTAAAATATTCTTCATCATCAGCACCTACTGCTCTCCTCTCCTGGTGGTCTCTCCAGAAGGGGTCTTCTCTAGCTCTTCTAGCAGGTGATGGGCACTTCCCCTCTACCCCTGTTGCCAGACCAGCCTTACCTATCCTGCAGGGTCAGGTCGGCCTGGCCCTTTATCTGTTGTTCTCCTCTGAGTGGTTAGATTTTCATAGATCCCGTGCTTGGCTTTTGTCAGGATGTACCTGGATTATCAAAACCCTTTTCTTGTGCCAGTGAATCCTAAGAAACAGTCCTAATGATAGAACCAGGAACTCAATCAGATCATATTTATCCTGAATGTTCTGTCCAAAATAAAAAATTCATTTCAGAGGAGCCTCAAGATCTCTGAGAAGGGAAGTTTCACCAACTCTGTCATGTAGGGGCATCAATTCCGATTCTGTGTCAATTGTCCTACTTTCCCAGCTAGTAATTCTCTACCTCTCAAAGCACACTCTCAACCGTTTCCTCTTTCAAAGGCAGTTGCTCCTAGAGTCTGCACATGGCACTTGGGGCCTACTGGTCGTTGGCTACTGCCCTCTGTACCTTGGGTCTAACAGCTGCGGGGCATCAAGGGGAGCACGTCTCTTGTTCTAGGACTTAATATAGTTTGGGGCACATGGTAAGCAATAATCACTCTTTAGTTGATCCAAGTGTTGGATCTTTCTTAATTATTCTACTACCACAATTTACTTGTTCTAAGATTTGTCCCCCCCGCCATTTTAATATCTCTTAAGGTGGCACTCACCTTGCACTTGATGACATATCCTACTTTAACTGACAGCATTTCTCTTTCTTAGTCGAACATAAACTATAGTGCATCTTACCCTTGATGAAAGCTAGGATGCAATTAAATACTCTATTATGGTTACGATTCTGATATTTGAAATCCTCCGGTAGCTCCCTGTGCCCCCACAGTGTAGTACCTCACCTCCTCGCCATAGTATACAAACCATCTCACCCCCAGTGTTATCCCCGGGCTCAGCCTCCATCCCCAGGTGATGCTGCCAGATCAGCTGTCGGTTGTCATGAACTTGCTGTAGTTTCCCGAATGCACTGTGCTGCCTCCTGGCACTTTGAAACTTGACACACTCATCCTCATTCTTCGCTTTGCCCTTGTCTATCACCTCCCCTGAAAATCTGTTCCTAAGTGGCTTTTCATAGCTCCCACCTACCCTTGGCAGTCTTTTATCTCCCTGTGGTAAAGCCTGTCACACTGCATCATGGACATGCCCGTTGTCCCCCTGAGAAGAGAAGAGGGACAATGAGGGCCCCCAGCATTTGCAGCTCTAATGCAGAGCCCCATGCCTGGCTTGCAGGAAATGCCAGATCATGAAGACAAACGGAGATCATCCTCTGGCTAAAACCAGCTCTTCTTTGCCTATCGCAGGATCTGGTCAATAAAGAGCAGCCAGTTATTATTGCTGTTTTTCTAGGGATTTTTACTCCATATATATCCCAGGTCTTTACTCTTTTTGTAGCACTTTAATTCAGGCTTCAACAACTTCCTAGTCAGATCAGGTGAAATCATTTTCCTTCCTATACCCTCGATGTATTTCACATCTAGTAATTCTTTTTTTAAAGATCTTATTTACCCATTTGACAGACAGATCACAAGTAGGTAGAGAAGGGGGCAGAGAGAGAGAGGGGGGAACCAGGCTCCCCGCTGAGCAGAGATCCCAATGTGGGGCTCCATCCCAGGACCCTGAAATCATGACCTGAGCCGAAGGCAGAGGCCTAAACCACTGAGCCACCCAGGAGCCCCCATATCTGGTAATTTTTAACCAACGAGGATTTGCTGCATCAAAGAGTTCCTTCTTCTTCAAATATAAATATATAAATAAAGTGATCAAGTCACTCGCATGTCTTAGGAGAATGTCATACCTTTAGTAGCAAACTTGAAATCTTGGCCATTGGTTTTGATTTTTGTTTTGGTTAGATTTGGTTCGGTTTTTGTCATTTAAAAAATCCCTCCAGCCCTTGGCTCTGTCTGACCTGATTGCTTTCAGCTGTTTCTGCAACAAAATAGTCCGGGCAGCGAAAACTCTCATTGTTTACAGTGGCGCCCCCTTCTGAACACTTTCTTAATGAAAAGCTTTTTTTTTTTTTTTTTATTTCGGCTATGGTAAATGTGGAACAACAATGAGGTATTTCAAAGAGGTGAACCACAGATAAATTTCTCTAAGGGTGGGGTGAGGGTTACTCAAAAAGGAACTTGACAAGGCTTTTAAAGATATCGACAATCAATACAACATAACGTGACTGATTTTTACCGCGCTCTTAACTGGGCAAACACTTGTTGGCTTCCAAGAAAGACTAACATAGTTGAGATGGTTCTAGCGACCTTCTAGCACAGGGTCTCATGAGGCAGGGATGCTAGCCACTGGCTGTGCAAGGCATGAGGCCTGTTAGTGATTCTATTTTTTCCTCTGCAGAATAGGTCTTTCTATATTCCAGGTCCTTACTACCCCAATAAATAGTGTGGCGATTCTCTCAGTGAGTTGAACTATTGGTTTAAACAGCCAACTGTCTCTTTAAAAGGACTTTTGTTTAAATTCCTTTAAAAAAAAGTCCTTTCAAAAAAATCTTTTTTCTTTATTTTTTATTTTTTATCCCATATGTTTACTCTGATCTTGGAACTTTGTCATTTTGACCTTCTCTGCTGATTAAAATATTCTTCATCATCAGCACCTACTGCTCTCCTCTCCTGGTGGTCTCTCCAGAAGGGGTCTTCTCTAGCTCTTCTAGCAGGTGATGGGCACTTCCCCTCTACCCCTGTTGCCAGACCAGCCTTACCTATCCTGCAGGGTCAGGTCGGCCTGGCCCTTTATCTGTTGTTCTCCTCTGAGTGGTTAGATTTTCATAGATCCCGTGCTTGGCTTTTGTCAGGATGTACCTGGATTATCAAAACCCTTTTCTTGTGCCAGTGAATCCTAAGAAACAGTCCTAATGATAGAACCAGGAACTCAATCAGATCATATTTATCCTGAATGTTCTGTCCAAAATAAAAAATTCATTTCAGAGGAGCCTCAAGATCTCTGAGAAGGGAAGTTTCACCAACTCTGTCATGTAGGGGCATCAATTCCGATTCTGTGTCAATTGTCCTACTTTCCCAGCTAGTAATTCTCTACCTCTCAAAGCACACTCTCAACCGTTTCCTCTTTCAAAGGCAGTTGCTCCTAGAGTCTGCACATGGCACTTGGGGCCTACTGGTCGTTGGCTACTGCCCTCTGTACCTTGGGTCTAACAGCTGCGGGGCATCAAGGGGAGCACGTCTCTTGTTCTAGGACTTAATATAGTTTGGGGCACATGGTAAGCAATAATCACTCTTTAGTTGATCCAAGTGTTGGATCTTTCTTAATTATTCTACTACCACAATTTACTTGTTCTAAGATTTGTCCCCCCCGCCATTTTAATATCTCTTAAGGTGGCACTCACCTTGCACTTGATGACATATCCTACTTTAACTGACAGCATTTCTCTTTCTTAGTCGAACATAAACTATAGTGCATCTTACCCTTGATGAAAGCTAGGATGCAATTAAATACTCTATTATGGTTACGATTCTGATATTTGAAATCCTCCGGTAGCTCCCTGTGCCCCCACAGTGTAGTACCTCACCTCCTCGCCATAGTATACAAACCATCTCACCCCCAGTGTTATCCCCGGCTCAGCCTCCATCCCCAGGTGATGCTGCCAGATCAGCTGTCGGTTGTCATGAACTTGCTGTAGTTTCCCGAATGCACTGTGCTGCCTCCTGGCACTTTGAAACTTGACACACTCATCCTCATTCTTCGCTTTGCCCTTGTCTATCACCTCCCCTGAAAATCTGTTCCTAAGTGGCTTTTCATAGCTCCCACCTACCCTTGGCAGTCTTTTATCTCCCTGTGGTAAAGCCTGTCACACTGCATCATGGACATGCCCGTTGTCCCCCTGAGAAGAGAAGAGGGACAATGAGGGCCCCCAGCATTTGCAGCTCTAATGCAGAGCCCCATGCCTGGCTTGCAGGAAATGCCAGATCATGAAGACAAACGGAGATCATCCTCTGGCTAAAACCAGCTCTTCTTTGCCTATCGCAGGATCTGGTCAATAAAGAGCAGCCAGTTATTATTGCTGTTTTTCTAGGGATTTTTACTCCATATATATCCCAGGTCTTTACTCTTTTTGTAGCACTTTAATTCAGGCTTCAACAACTTCCTAGTCAGATCAGGTGAAATCATTTTCCTTCCTATACCCTCGATGTATTTCACATCTAGTAATTCTTTTTTTAAAGATCTTATTTACCCATTTGACAGACAGATCACAAGTAGGTAGAGAAGGAGGCAGAGAGAGAGAGGGGGGAACCAGGCTCCCCGCTGAGCAGAGATCCCAATGTGGGGCTCCATCCCAGGACCCTGAAATCATGACCTGAGCCGAAGGCAGAGGCCTAAACCACTGAGCCACCCAGGAGCCCCCATATCTGGTAATTTTTAACCAACGAGGATTTGCTGCATCAAAGAGTTCCTTCTTCTTCAAATATAAATATATAAATAAAGTGATCAAGTCACTCGCATGTCTTAGGAGAATGTCATACCTTTAGTAGCAAACTTGAAATCTTGGCCATTGGTTTTGATTTTTGTTTTGGTTAGATTTGGTTCGGTTTTTGTCATTTAAAAAATCCCTCCAGCCCTTGGCTCTGTCTGAACTGATTGCTTTCAGCTGTTTCTGCAACAAAATAGTCCGGGCAGCGAAAACTCTCATTGTTTACAGTGGCGCCCCCTTCTGAACACTTTCTTAATGAAAAGCTTTTTTTTTTTTTTTTTATTTCGGCTATGGTAAATGTGGAACAACAATGAGGTATTTAAAAGAGGTGAACCACAGATAAATTTCTCTAAGGGTGGGGTGAGGGTTACTCAAAAAGGAACTTGACAAGGCTTTTAAAGATATCGACAATCAATACAACATAACGTGACTGATTTTTACCGCGCTCTTAACTGGGCAAACACTTGTTGGCTTCCAAGAAAGACTAACATAGTTGAGATGGTTCTAGCGACCTTCTAGCACAGGGTCTCATGAGGCAGGGATGCTAGCCACTGGCTGTGCAAGGCATGAGGCCTGTTAGTGATTCTATTTTTTCCTCTGCAGAATAGGTCTTTCTATATTCCAGGTCCTTTCTACCCCAATAAATAGTGTGGCGATTCTCTCAGTGAGTTGAACTATTGGTTTAAACAGCCAACTGTCTCTTTAAAAGGACTTTTGTTTAAATTCCTTTAAAAAAAAGTCCTTTCAAAAAAATCTTTTTTCTTTATTTTTTATTTTTTATCCCATATGTTTACTCTGATCTTGGAACTTTGTCATTTTGACCTTCTCTGCTGATTAAAATATTCTTCATCATCAGCACCTACTGCTCTCCTCTCCTGGTGGTCTCTCCAGAAGGGGTCTTCTCTAGCTCTTCTAGCAGGTGATGGGCACTTCCCCTCTACCCCTGTTGCCAGACCAGCCTTACCTATCCTGCAGGGTCAGGTCGGCCTGGCGCTTTATCCGTTGTTCTCCTCTGAGTGGTTAGATTTTCATAGATCCCGTGCTTGGCTTTTGTCAGGATGTACCTGGATTATCAAAACCCTTTTCTTGTGCCAGTGAATCCTAAGAAACAGTCCTAATGATAGAACCAGGAACTCAATCAGATCATATTTATCCTGAATGTTCTGTCCAAAATAAAAAATTCATTTCAGAGGAGCCTCAAGATCTCTGAGAAGGGAAGTTTCACCAACTCTGTCATGTAGGGGCATCAATTCCGATTCTGTGTCAATTGTCCTACTTTCCCAGCTAGTAATTCTCTACCTCTCAAAGCACACTCTCAACCGTTTCCTCTTTCAAAGGCAGTTGCTCCTAGAGTCTGCACATGGCACTTGGGGCCTACTGGTCGTTGGCTACTGCCCTCTGTACCTTGGGTCTAACAGCTGCGGGGCATCAAGGGGAGCACGTCTCTTGTTCTAGGACTTAATATAGTTTGGGGCACATGGTAAGCAATAATCACTCTTTAGTTGATCCAAGTGTTGGATCTTTCTTAATTATTCTACTACCACAATTTACTTGTTCTAAGATTTGTCCCCCCCGCCATTTTAATATCTCTTAAGGTGGCACTCACCTTGCACTTGATGACATATCCTACTTTAACTGACAGCATTTCTCTTTCTTAGTCGAACATAAACTATAGTGCATCTTACCCTTGATGAAAGCTAGGATGCAATTAAATACTCTATTATGGTTACGATTCTGATATTTGAAATCCTCCGGTAGCTCCCTGTGCCCCCACAGTGTAGTACCTCACCTCCTCGCCATAGTATACAAACCATCTCACCCCCAGTGTTATCCCCGGGCTCAGCCTCCATCCCCAGGTGATGCTGCCAGATCAGCTGTCGGTTGTCATGAACTTGCTGTAGTTTCCCGAATGCACTGTGCTGCCTCCTGGCACTTTGAAACTTGACACACTCATCCTCATTCTTCGCTTTGCCCTTGTCTATCACCTCCCCTGAAAATCTGTTCCTAAGTGGCTTTTCATAGCTCCCACCTACCCTTGGCAGTCTTTTATCTCCCTGTGGTAAAGCCTGTCACACTGCATCATGGACATGCCCGTTGTCCCCCTGAGAAGAGAAGAGGGACAATGAGGGCCCCCAGCATTTGCAGCTCTAATGCAGAGCCCCATGCCTGGCTTGCAGGAAATGCCAGATCATGAAGACAAACGGAGATCATCCTCTGGCTAAAACCAGCTCTTCTTTGCCTATCGCAGGATCTGGTCAATAAAGAGCAGCCAGTTATTATTGCTGTTTTTCTAGGGATTTTTACTCCATATATATCCCAGGTCTTTACTCCTTTTGTAGCACTTTAATTCAGGCTTCAACAACTTCCTAGTCAGATCAGGTGAAATCATTTTCCTTCCTATACCCTCGATGTATTTCACATCTAGTAATTCTTTTTTTAAAGATCTTATTTACCCATTTGACAGACAGATCACAAGTAGGTAGAGAAGGAGGCAGAGAGAGAGAGGGGGGAACCAGGCTCCCCGCTGAGCAGAGATCCCAATGTGGGGCTCCATCCCAGGACCCTGAAATCATGACCTGAGCCGAAGGCAGAGGCCTAAACCACTGAGCCACCCAGGAGCCCCCATATCTGGTAATTTTTAACCAACGAGGATTTGCTGCATCAAAGAGTTCCTTCTTCTTCAAATATAAATATATAAATAAAGTGATCAAGTCACTCGCATGTCTTAGGAGAATGTCATACCTTTAGTAGCAAACTTGAAATCTTGGCCATTGGTTTTGATTTTTGTTTTGGTTAGATTTGGTTCGGTTTTTGTCATTTAAAAAATCCCTCCAGCCCTTGGCTCTGTCTGACCTGATTGCTTTCAGCTGTTTCTGCAACAAAATAGTCCGGGCAGCGAAAACTCTCATTGTTTACAGTGGCGCCCCCTTCTGAACACTTTCTTAATGAAAAGCTTTTTTTTTTTTTTTTTATTTCGGCTATGGTAAATGTGGAACAACAATGAGGTATTTCAAAGAGGTGAACCACAGATAAATTTCTCTAAGGGTGGGGTGAGGGTTACTCAAAAAGGAACTTGACAAGGCTTTTAAAGATATCGACAATCAATACAACATAACGTGACTGATTTTTACCGCGCTCTTAACTGGGCAAACACTTGTTGGCTTCCAAGAAAGACTAACATAGTTGAGATGGTTCTAGCGACCTTCTAGCACAGGGTCTCATGAGGCAGGGATGCTAGCCACTGGCTGTGCAAGGCATGAGGCCTGTTAGTGATTCTATTTTTTCCTCTGCAGAATAGGTCTTTCTATATTCCAGGTCCTTTCTACCCCAATAAATAGTGTGGCGATTCTCTCAGTGAGTTGAACTATTGGTTTAAACAGCCAACTGTCTCTTTAAAAGGACTTTTGTTTAAATTCCTTTAAAAAAAAGTCCTTTCAAAAAAATCTTTTTTCTTTATTTTTTATTTTTTATCCCATATGTTTACTCTGATCTTGGAACTTTGTCATTTTGACCTTCTCTGCTGATTAAAATATTCTTCATCATCAGCACCTACTGCTCTCCTCTCCTGGTGGTCTCTCCAGAAGGGGTCTTCTCTAGCTCTTCTAGCAGGTGATGGGCACTTCCCCTCTACCCCTGTTGCCAGACCAGCCTTACCTATCCTGCAGGGTCAGGTCGGCCTGGCGCTTTATCTGTTGTTCTCCTCTGAGTGGTTAGATTTTCATAGATCCCGTGCTTGGCTTTTGTCAGGATGTACCTGGATTATCAAAACCCTTTTCTTGTGCCAGTGAATCCTAAGAAACAGTCCTAATGATAGAACCAGGAACTCAATCAGATCATATTTATCCTGAATGTTCTGTCCAAAATAAAAAATTCATTTCAGAGGAGCCTCAAGATCTCTGAGAAGGGAAGTTTCACCAACTCTGTCATGTAGGGGCATCAATTCCGATTCTGTATCAATTGTCCTACTTTCCCAGCTAGTAATTCTCTACCTCTCAAAGCACACTCTCAACCGTTTCCTCTTTCAAAGGCAGTTGCTCCTAGAGTCTGCACATGGCACTTGGGGCCTACTGGTCGTTGGCTACTGCCCTCTGTACCTTGGGTCTAACAGCTGCGGGGCATCAAGGGGAGCATGTCTCTTGTTCTAGGACTTAATATAGTTTGGGGCACATGGTAAGCAATAATCACTCTTTAGTTGATCCAAGTGTTGGATCTTTCTTAATTATTCTACTACCACAATTTACTTGTTCTAAGATTTCCCCCCCCCCCCGATTTTAATATCTCTTAAGGTGGCACTCACCTTGCACTTGATGACATATCCTACTTTAACTGACAGCATTTCTCTTTCTTAGTCGAACATAAACTATAGTGCATCTTACCCTTGATGAAAGCTAGGATGCAATTAAATACTCTATTATGGTTACGATTCTGATATTTGAAATCCTCCGGTAGCTCCCTGTGCCCCCACAGTGTAGTACCTCACCTCCTCGCCATAGTATACAAACCATCTCACCCCCAGTGTTAACCCCGGGCTCAGCCTCCATCCCCAGGTGATGCTGCCAGATCAGCTGTCGGTTGTCATGAACTTGCTGTAGTTTCCCGAATGCACTGTGCTGCCTCCTGGCACTTTGAAACTTGCACACTCATCCTCATTCTTCGCTTTGCCCTTGTCTATCACCTCCCCTGAAAATCTGTTCCTAAGTGGCTTTTCATAGCTCCCACCTACCCTTGGCAGTCTTTTATCTCCCTGTGGTAAAGCCTGTCACACTGCATCATGGACATGCCCGTTGTCCCCCGAGAAGAGAAGAGGGACAATGAGGGCCCCCAGCATTTGCAGCTCTAATGCAGAGCCCCATGCCTGGCTTGCAGGAAATGCCAGATCATGAAGAGAAACGGAGATCATCCTCTGGCTAAAACCAGCTCTTCTTTGCCTATCGCAGGATCTGGTCAATAAAGAGCAGCCAGTTATTATTGCTGTTTTTCTAGGGATTTTTACTCCATATATATCCCAGGTCTTTACTCTTTTTGTAGCACTTTAATTCAGGCTTCAACAACTTCCTAGTCAGATCAGGTGAAATCATTTTCCTTCCTATACCCTCGATGTATTTCACATCTAGTAATTCTTTTTTTAAAGATCTTATTTACCCATTTGACAGACAGATCACAAGTAGTTAGAGAAGGAGGCAGAGAGAGAGAGGGGGGAAGCAGGCTCCCCGCTGAGCAGAGATCCCAATGTGGGGCTCCATCCCAGGACCCTGAAATCATGAGCTGAGCCGAAGGCAGAGGCCTAAAGCACTGAGCCACCCAGGAGCCCCTATATCTGGTAATTTTTAACCAACGTGGATTTGCTGCATCAAATAGTTCCTTCTTCTTCAAATATAAATATATAAATAAAGTGATCAAGTCACTCGCATGTCTTAGGAGAATGTCATACCTTTAGTAGCAAACTTGAAATCTTGGCCATTGGTTTTGATTTTTGTTTTGGTTAGATTTGGTTCGGTTTTTGTCATTTTAAAAATCCCTCCAGCCCTTGGTTCTGTCTGACCTGATTGCTTTCAGCTGTTTCTGCAACAAAATAGTCCGGGCAGCGAAAACTCTCATTGTTTACAGTGGCGCCCCCTTCTGAACACTTTCTTAATAAAAAGCTTTTTTTTTTTTTTTTCGGCTATGGTAAATGTGGAACAACAATGAGGTATTTCAAAGAGGTGAACCACAGATAAATTTCTCTAAGGGTGGTGTGAGGGTTACCTAAAAAGGAACTTGACAAGGCTTTTAAAGATATCGACAATCAATATAACATAACGTGACTGATTTTTACCGTGCTCTTAACTGGGCAAACACTTGTTGGTTTCCAAGAAAGACTAACATAGTTGAGATGGTTCTAGCGACCTTCTAGCACAGGGTGTCATGAAGCAGGGATGCTAGCCACTGGCTGTGCAAGGCATGAGGCCTGTTAGTGATTTTTTTTTTCCTCTGCAGAATAGGTCTTTCTATATTCCAGGTCCTTTCTACCCCAATAAATAATGTGGCGATTCTCTCAGTGAGTTGAACAATTGGTTTAAACAGCCAACTGTTCCTTTAAAAAAAAGTCCTTTCAAAAAAATCTTTTTTCTTTATTTTTTATTTTTTATCCCATATGTTTACTCTGATCTTGGAACTTTGTCATTTTGACCTTCTCTGCTGATTAAAATATTCTTCATCATCAGCACCTACTGCTCTTCTCTCCTGGTGGTCTCTCCGGAAGGGGTCTTCTCTAGCTCTTCTAGCAGGTGATGGGCACTTCCCCTCTACCCCTGTTGCCAGACCAGCCTTACCTATCCTGCAGGGTCAGGTCGGCCTGGCCCTTTATCTGTTGTTCTCCTCTGAGTGGTTAGATTTTCATAGATCCCGTGCTTGGCTTTTGTCAGGATGTACCTGGATTATCAAAACCCTTTTCTTGTGCCAGTGAATCCTAAGAAACAGTCCTAATGATAGAACCAGGAACTCAATCAGATCATATTTATCCTGAATGTTCTGTCCAAAATAAAAAATTCATTTCAGAGGAGCCTCAAGATCTCTGAGAAGGGAAGTTTCACCAACTCTGTCATGTAGGGGCATCAATTCCGATTCTGTGTCAATTGTCCTACTTTCCCAGCTAGTAATTCTCTACCTCTCAAAGCACACTCTCAACCGTTTCCTCTTTCAAAGGCAGTTGCTCCTAGAGTCTGCACATGGCACTTGGGGCCTACTGGTCGTTGGCTACTGCCCTCTGTACCTTGGGTCTAACAGCTGCGGGGCATCAAGGGGAGCATGTCTCTTGTTCTAGGACTTAATATTGCACATGGTAAGCAATAATCACTCTTTAGTTGATCCAAGTGTTGGATCTTTCTTAATTATTCTACTACCACAATTTACTTGTTCTAAGATTTGTCCCCTCCCCCCATTTTAATATCTCTTAAGGTGGCACTCACCTTGCACTTGATGACATATCCTACTTTAACTGACAGCATTTCTCTTTCTTAGTCGAACATAAACTATAGTGCATCTTACACTTGATGAAAGCTAGGATGCAATTAAATACTCTATTATGGTTACGATTCTGATATTTGAAATCCTCCGGTAGCT
This sequence comes from Mustela nivalis, assembly GCF_964662115.1. Lineage (NCBI taxonomy): Eukaryota > Metazoa > Chordata > Mammalia > Carnivora > Mustelidae > Mustela > Mustela nivalis. The sequence goes on along the minus strand of NC_139022.1, from coordinate 22,696,356 downwards.
CCCTGTGCCCCCACAGTGTAGTACCTCACCTCCTCGCCATAGTATACAAACCATCTCACCCCCAGTGTTAACCCCGGGCTCAGCCTCCATCCCCAGGTGATGCTGCCAGATCAGCTGTCGGTTGTCATGAACTTGCTGTAGTTTCCCGAATGCACTGTGCTGCCTCCTGGCACTTTGAAACTTGACACACTCATCCTCATTCTTCGCTTTGCCCTTGTCTATCACCTCCCCTGAAAATCTGTTCCTAAGTGGCTTTTCATAGCTCCCACCTACCCTTGGCAGTCTTTTATCTCCCTGTGGTAAAGCCTGTCACACTGCATCATGGACATGCCCGTTGTCCCCCTGAGAAGAGAAGAGGGACAATGAGGGCCCCCATCATTTGCAGCTCTAGTGCAGAGCCCCATGCCTGGCTTGCAGGAAATGCCAGATCATGAAGACAAACGGAGATCATCCTCTGGCTAAAACCAGCTCTTCTTTGCCTATCGCAGGATCTGGTCAATAAAGAGCAGCCAGTTATTATTGCTGTTTTTCTAGGGATTTTTAATCCATATATTTCCCAGGTCTTTACTCTTTTTGTAGCACTTTAATTCAGGCTTCAACCACTTCCTAGTCAGATCAGGTGAAATCATTTTCCTTCCCATACCCTCGATGTATTTCACATCTAGTAATTCTTTTTTTAAAGATCTTATTTACCCATTTGACAGACAGATCACAAGTAGGTAGAGAAGGAGGCAGAGAGAGAGAGGGGGGAAGCAGGCTCCCCGCTGAGCAGAGATCCCAATGTGGGGCTCCATCCCAGGACCCTGAATTCATGACCTGAGCCGAAGGCAGAGGCCTAAACCACTGAGCCACCCAGGAGCCCCCATATCTGGTAATTTTTAAACAACGTGGATTTGCTGCATCAAATAGTTCCTTCTTCTTCAAATATAAATATATAAATAAAATGATCAAGTCACTCGCATGTCTTAGGAGAATGTCATACCTTTAGTAGCAAACTTGAAATCTTGGCCATTGGTTTTGATTTTTGTTTTGGTTAGATTTGGTTCGGTTTTTGTCATTTTAAAAATCCCTCCAGCCCTTGGTTCTGTCTGACCTGATTGCTTTCAGCTGTTTCTGCAACAAAATAGTCCGGGCAGCGAAAACTCTCATTGTTTACAGTGGCGCCCCCTTCTGAACACTTTCTTAATAAAAAGCTTTTTTTTTTTTTTTTCGGCTATGGTAAATGTGGAACAACAATGAGGTATTTCAAAGAGGTGAACCACAGATAAATTTCTCTAAGGGTGGTGTGAGGGTTACCTAAAAAGGAACTTGACAAGGCTTTTAAAGATATCGACAATCAATATAACATAACGTGACTGATTTTTACCGTGCTCTTAACTGGGCAAACACTTGTTGGTTTCCAAGAAAGACTAACATAGTTGAGATGGTTCTAGCGACCTTCTAGCACAGGGTGTCATGAAGCAGGGATGCTAGCCACTGGCTGTGCAAGGCATGAGGCCTGTTAGTGATTTTTTTTTTCCTCTGCAGAATAGGTCTTTCTATATTCCAGGTCCTTTCTACCCCAATAAATAATGTGGCGATTCTCTCAGTGAGTTGAACAATTGGTTTAAACAGCCAACTGTTCCTTTAAAAAAAAGTCCTTTCAAAAAAATCTTTTTTCTTTATTTTTTATTTTTTATCCCATATGTTTACTCTGATCTTGGAACTTTGTCATTTTGACCTTCTCTGCTGATTAAAATATTCTTCATCATCAGCACCTACTGCTCTTCTCTCCTGGTGGTCTCTCCGGAAGGGGTCTTCTCTAGCTCTTCTAGCAGGTGATGGGCACTTCCCCTCTACCCCTGTTGCCAGACCAGCCTTACCTATCCTGCAGGGTCAGGTCGGCCTGGCCCTTTATCTGTTGTTCTCCTCTGAGTGGTTAGATTTTCATAGATCCCGTGCTTGGCTTTTGTCAGGATGTACCTGGATTATCAAAACCCTTTTCTTGTGCCAGTGAATCCTAAGAAACAGTCCTAATGATAGAACCAGGAACTCAATCAGATCATATTTATCCTGAATGTTCTGTCCAAAATAAAAAATTCATTTCAGAGGAGCCTCAAGATCTCTGAGAAGGGAAGTTTCACCAACTCTGTCATGTAGGGGCATCAATTCCGATTCTGTGTCAATTGTCCTACTTTCCCAGCTAGTAATTCTCTACCTCTCAAAGCACACTCTCAACCGTTTCCTCTTTCAAAGGCAGTTGCTCCTAGAGTCTGCACATGGCACTTGGGGCCTACTGGTCGTTGGCTACTGCCCTCTGTACCTTGGGTCTAACAGCTGCGGGGCATCAAGGGGAGCATGTCTCTTGTTCTAGGACTTAATATTGCACATGGTAAGCAATAATCACTCTTTAGTTGATCCAAGTGTTGGATCTTTCTTAATTATTCTACTACCACAATTTACTTGTTCTAAGATTTGTCCCCTCCCCCCATTTTAATATCTCTTAAGGTGGCACTCACCTTGCACTTGATGACATATCCTACTTTAACTGACAGCATTTCTCTTTCTTAGTCGAACATAAACTATAGTGCATCTTACACTTGATGAAAGCTAGGATGCAATTAAATACTCTATTATGGTTACGATTCTGATATTTGAAATCCTCCGGTAGCTCCCTGTGCCCCCACAGTGTAGTACCTCACCTCCTCGCCATAGTATACAAACCATCTCACCCCCAGTGTTAACCCCGGGCTCAGCCTCCATCCCCAGGTGATGCTGCCAGATCAGCTGTCGGTTGTCATGAACTTGCTGTAGTTTCCCGAATGCACTGTGCTGCCTCCTGGCACTTTGAAACTTGACACACTCATCCTCATTCTTCGCTTTGCCCTTGTCTATCACCTCCCCTGAAAATCTGTTCCTAAGTGGCTTTTCATAGCTCCCACCTACCCTTGGCAGTCTTTTATCTCCCTGTGGTAAAGCCTGTCACACTGCATCATGGACATGCCCGTTGTCCCCCTGAGAAGAGAAGAGGGACAATGAGGGCCCCCATCATTTGCAGCTCTAGTGCAGAGCCCCATGCCTGGCTTGCAGGAAATGCCAGATCATGAAGACAAACGGAGATCATCCTCTGGCTAAAACCAGCTCTTCTTTGCCTATCGCAGGATCTGGTCAATAAAGAGCAGCCAGTTATTATTGCTGTTTTTCTAGGGATTTTTAATCCATATATTTCCCAGGTCTTTACTCTTTTTGTAGCACTTTAATTCAGGCTTCAACCACTTCCTAGTCAGATCAGGTGAAATCATTTTCCTTCCCATACCCTCGATGTATTTCACATCTAGTAATTCTTTTTTTAAAGATCTTATTTACCCATTTGACAGACAGATCACAAGTAGGTAGAGAAGGAGGCAGAGAGAGAGAGGGGGGAAGCAGGCTCCCCGCTGAGCAGAGATCCCAATGTGGGGCTCCATCCCAGGACCCTGAATTCATGACCTGAGCCGAAGGCAGAGGCCTAAACCACTGAGCCACCCAGGAGCCCCCATATCTGGTAATTTTTAAACAACGTGGATTTGCTGCATCAAATAGTTCCTTCTTCTTCAAATATAAATATATAAATAAAATGATCAAGTCACTCGCATGTCTTAGGAGAATGTCATACCTTTAGTAGCAAACTTGAAATCTTGGCCATTGGTTTTGATTTTTGTTTTGGTGAGATTTGGTTCGGTTTCGTCATTTTAAAAATCCCTCCAGCCCTTGGCTCTGTCTGACCTGATTGCTTTCAGCTGTTTCTGCAACAAAATTGTCCGGGCAGGAAAAACTCTCATTGTTTACAGTGGCGCCCCCTTCTGAACACTTTCTTAATAAAAAGCTTTTTTTTTTTTTTTTTCGGCTATGGTAAATGTGGAACAACAATGAGGTATTTCAAAGAGGTGAACCACAGATAACTTTCTCTAAGGGTGGTGTGAGGGTTACTCAAAAAGGAACTTGACAAGGCTTTTAAAGATATCGACAATCAATATAACATAACGTGACTGATTGTTACCGTGCTCTTAACTGGGCAAATACTTGTTGGCTTCCAAGAAAGACTAACATAGTTGAGATGGTTCTAGCGACCTTCTAACACAGGGTCTCATGAGGCAGGGATTCTAGCCACTGGCTGTGCAAGGCATGAGGCCTGTTAGTGATTCTATTTTTTCCTCTGCAGAATAGGTCTTTCTACATTCCAGATCATTTCTACCCCAATAAATAATGTGGCAATTCTCTCAGTGAGTTGTACTATTTGTTTAAACAGCCAACTGTCTCTTTAAAAGGACTTTTGTTTAAATTCCTTTAAAAAAAAGTCCTTTCAAAAAAATCTTTTTTCTTTATTTTTTATTTTTTATCCCATATGTTTACTCTGATCTTGGAACTTTGTCATTTTGACCTTCTCTGCTGATTAAAATATTCTTCATCATCAGCACCTACTGCTCTCCTCTCCTGGTGGTCTCTCCGGAAGGGGTCTTCTCTAGCTCTTCTAGCAGGTGATGGGCACTTCCCCTCTACCCCTGTTGCCAGACCAGCCTTACCTATCCTGCAGGGTCAGGTCGGCCTGGCCCTTTATCTGTTCTTCTCCTCTGAGTGGTTAGATTTTCATAGATCCCGTGCTTGGCTTTTGTCAGGATTCACCTGGATTATCAAAACCCTTTTCTTGTGCCAGTGAATCCTAAGAAACAGTCCTAATGATAGAACCAGGAACTCAATCAGATCATATTTATCCTGAATGTTCTGTCCAAAATAAAAAATTCATTTCAGAGGAGCCTCAAGATCTCTGAGAAGGAAAGTTTCACCAACTCTGTCATGTAGGGGCATCAATTCCGATTCTGTGTCAATTGTCCTACTTTCCCAGCTAGTGATTCTCTACCTCTCAAAGCACACTCTCAACCGTTTCCTCGTTCAAAGGCAGTTGCTCCTAGAGTCTGCACATGGCACTTGGGGCCTGTTGGTCGTTGGCTACTGCCCTCTGTACCTTGGGTCTAACAGCTGCGGGGCATCAAGGTGAGCACGTCTCTTGTTCTAGGACTTAATATAGTTTGGGGCACATGGTAAGCAATAATCACTTCTTTAGTTGATCCAAGTGTTGGACCTTTCTTAATTATTCTACTACCACAATTTACTTGTTCTAAGATTTGTCCCCTCCCCCCATTTTAATATCTCTTAAGGTGGCACTCACCTTGCACTTGATGACATATCCTACTTTGACTGACAGCATTTCTCTTTCTTAGTCGAACATAAACTATAGTGCAACTTACCCTTGATGAAAGCTAGGATGCAATTAAATACTCTATTATGGTTACGATTCTGATATTTGAAATACTCCGGTAGCTCCCTGTGCCCCCACAGTGTAGTACCTCACCTCCTCGCCATAGTATACAAACCATCTCACCCCCAGAGTTAACCCCGGGCTCAGCCTCCATCCCCAGGTGATGCTGCCAGATCAGCTGTCGGTTGTCATGAACTTGCTGTAGTTTCCCGAATGCACTGTGCTGCCTCCTGGCACTTTGAAACTTGACACACTCATCCTCATTCTTCGCTTTGCCCTTGTCTATCACCTCCCCTGAAAATCTGTTCCTAAGTGGCTTTTCATAGCTCCCACCTACCCTTGGCAGTCTTTTATCTCCCTGTGGTAAAGCCTGTCACACTGCATCATGGACATGCCCGTTGTCCCCGAGAAGAGAAAAGGGACAATGAGGGCCCCCAGCATTTGCAGCTCTAGTGCAGAGCCCCATGCCTGGCTTGCAGGTAATGCCAGATCATGAAGACAAACGGAGATCATCCTCTGGCTAAAACCAGCTCTTCTTTGCCTATCGCAGGATCTGGTCAATAAAGAGCAGCCAGTTATTATTGCTGTTTTTCTAGGGATTTTTAATCCATATATTTCCCAGGTCTTTACCCTTTTTGTAGCACTTTAATTCAGGCTTCAACCACTTCCTAGTCAGATCAGGTGAAATCATTTTCCTTCCCATACCCTCGATGTATTTCACATCTAGTAATTCTTTTTTTAAAGATCTTATTTACCCATTTGACAGACAGATCACAAGTAGGTAGAGAGGGAGGCAGAGAGAGAGAGGGGGGAAGCAGGCTCCCCGCTGAGCAGAGATCCCAATGTGGGGCTCCATCCCAGGACCCTTAATTCAAACCTGAGCCGAAGGCAGAGGCCTAAACCACTGAGCCACCCAGGAGCCCCCATATCTGGTAATTTTTAACCAACGAGGATTTGCTGCATCAAAGAGTTCCTTCTTCTTCAAATATAAATATATAAATAAAGTGATCAAGTCACTCGCATGTCTTAGGAGAATTTCATACCTTTAGTAGCAAACTTGAAATCTTGGCCATTGGTTTTGATTTTTGTTTTGGATAGATTTGGTTCGGTTTTTGTCATTTTAAATATCCCTCCAGCACTTGGCTCTGTCTGACCTGATTGCTTTCAGCTGTTTCTGCAACCAAATTGTCTGGGCAGGAAAAACTCTCCTTGTTTACAGTGGCGCCCCATTCTGAACATTTTCTCAATAAAAAGCTTTTTTTTTCTTTTTCGGCTACGGTAAATGTGGAACAACAATGAGGTATTTCAAAGAGGTAAACCACAGATAAATTTCTCTAAGGGTGGGGTGAGGGTTACTCAAAAAGGAACTTGACAAGGCTTTTAATGATATCGACAATCAATATAACATAACGTGACTGATTGTTACCGCGCTCTTAACTGGGCAGATACTTGTTGGCTTCCAAGAAAGACTAACATAGTTGAGATGGTTCTAGCGACCTTCTAGCACAGGGTCTCATGAGGCAGGGATTCTAGCCACTGGCTGTGCAAGGCATGAGGCCTGTTAGTGATTCTATTTTTTCCTCTGCAGAATAGGTCTTTCTACATTCCAGGTCCTTTCTACCCCAATAAATAATGTGGCGAATCTCTCAGTGAGTTGTACTATTGGTTTAAACAGCCAACTGTCTCTTTAAAAGGACTTTTGTTTAAATTCCTTTAAAAAAAAGTCCTTTCAAAAAAATCTTTTTTCTTTATTTTTTATTTTTTATCCCATATGTTTACTCTGATCTTGGAACTTTGTCATTTTGACCTTCTCTGCTGATTAAAATATTCTTCATCATCAGCACCTACTGCTCTCCTCTCCTGGTGGTCTCTCCGGAAGGGGTCTTCTCTAGCTCTTCTAGCAGGTGATGGGCACTTCCCCTCTACCCCTGTTGCCAGACCAGCCTTACCTATCCTGCAGGGTCAGGTCGGCCTGGCCCTTTATCTGTTCTTCTCCTCTGAGTGGTTAGATTTTCATAGATCCCGTGCTTTGCTTTTGTCAGGATTTACCTGGATTATCAAAACCCTTTTCTTGTGCCAGTGAATCCTAAGAAACAGTCCTAATGATAGGACCAGGAACTCAATCAGATCATATTTATCCTGAATGTTCTGTCCAAAATAAAAAATTCATTTCAGAGGAGCCGCAAGATCTCTGAGAAGGAAAGTTTAACCAACTCTGTCATGTAGGGGCATCAATTCCGATTCTGTGTCAATTGTCCTACTTTCCCAGCTAGTGATTCTCTACCTCTCAAAGCACACTCTCAACCGTTTCCTCTTTCAAAGGCAGTTGCTCCTAGAGTCTGCACATGGCACTTGGGGCCTGTTGGTCGTTGGCTACTGCCCTCTGTACCTTTGGTCTAACAGCTGCGGGGCATCAAGGTGAGCACGTCTCTTGTTCTAGGACTTAATATAGTTTGGGGCACATGGTAAGCAATAATCACTTCTTTAGTTGATCCAAGTGTTGGATCTTTCTTAATTATTCTACTACCACAATTTACTTGTTCTAAGATTTGTCCCCTCCCCCCATTTTAATATCTCTTAAGGTGGCACTCACCTTGCACTTGAAGACATATCCTACTTTAACTGACAGCATTTCTCTTTCTTAGTGGAACATAAACTATAGTGCATCTTACCCTTGATGAAAGCTAGGATGCAATTAAATACTCTATTATGGTTACGATTCTGATATTTGAAATCCTCCGGTAGCTCCCTGTGCCCCCACAGTGTAGTACCTCACCTCCTCGCCATAGTATACAAACCATCTCACCCCCAGTGTTAACCCCGGGCTCAGCCTCCATCCCCAGGTGATGCTGCCAGATCAGCTGTCGGTTGTCATGAACTTGCTGTAGTTTCCCGAATGCACTGTGCTGCCTCCTGGCACTTTGAAACTTGACACACTCATCCTCATTCTTCGCTTTGCCCTTGTCTATCACCTCCCCTGAAAATCTGTTCCTAAGTGGCTTTTCATAGCTCCCACCTACCCTTGGCAGTCTTTTATCTCCCTGTGGTAAAGCCTGTCACACTGCATCATGGACATGCCCGTTGTCCCCCTGAGAAGAGAAGAGGGACAATGAGGGCCCCCAGCATTTGCAGCTCTAGTGCAGAGCCCCATGCCTGGCTTGCAGGAAATGCCAGATCATGAAGACAAACGGAGATCATCCTCTGGCTAAAACCAGCTCTTCTTTGCCTATCGCAGGATCTGGTCAATAAATAGCAGCCAGTTATTATTGCTGTTTTTCTAGGGATTTTTACCCCATATATTTCCCAGGTCTTTACTCTTTTTGTAGCACTTTAATTCAGGCTTCAACCACTTCCTAGTCAGATCAGGTGAAATCATTTTCCTTCCCATACCCTCGATGTATTTCACATCTAGTAATTCTTTTTTTAAAGATCTTATTTACCCATTTGACAGACAGATCACAAGCAGGTAGAGAGGGAGGCAGAGAGAGAGAGGGGGGAAGCAGGCTCCCCGCTGAGCAGAGATCCCAATGTGGGGCTCCATCCCAGGACCCTGAATTCATGACCTTAGCCGAAGGCAGAGGCCTAAACCACTGAGCCACCCAGGAGCCCCCATATCTGGTAATTTTTAACCAACGTGGATTTGCTGCATGAAATAGTTCCTTCTTCTTCAAATATAAATATATAAATAAAGTGATCAAGTCACTCGCATGTCTTAGGAGAATGTCATACCTTTAGTAGCAAACTTGAAATCTTGGCCATTGGTTTTGATTTTTGTTTTGGTTAGATTTGGTTCGGTTTTTGTCATTTTAAAAATCCCTCCAGCCCTTGGTTCTGTCTGACCTGATTGCTTTCAGCTGTTTCTGCAACAAAATTGTCCGGGCAGCGAAAACTCACATTGTTTACAGTGGCGCCCCCTTCTGAACACTTTCTTAATAAAAAGCTTTTTTTTTTTTTTTTTTCGGCTATGGTAAATGTGGAACAACAATGAGGTATTTCAAAGAGGTGAACCACAGATAAATTTCTCTCAGGGTGGTGTGAGGGTTACTCAAAAAGGAACTTGACAAGGCTTTTAAAGATATCGACAATCAATATAACATAACGTGACTGATTGTTACCGTGCTCTTAACTGGGCAAATACTTGTTGGCTTCCAAGAAAGACTAACATAGTTGAGATGGTTCTAGCGACCTTCTAGCACAGGGTCTCATGAGGCAGGGATTCTAGCCACTGGCTGTGCAAGGCATGAGGCCTGTTAGTGATTCTATTTTTTCCTCTGCAGTATAGGTCTTTCTACATTCCAGGTCCTTTCTACCCCAATAAATAATGTGGCGAATCTCTCAGTGAGTTGTACTATTGGTTTAAACAGCCAACTGTCTCTTTAAAAGGACTTTTGTTTAAATTCCTTTAAAAAAAAGTCCTTTCAAAAAAATCTTTTTTCTTTATTTTTTATTTTTTATCCTATATGTTTACTCTGATCTTGGAACTTTGTCATTTTGACCTTCTCTGCTGATTAAAATATTCTTCATCATCAGCACCTACTGCTCTCCTCTCCTGGTGGTCTCTCCGGAAGGGGTCTTCTCTAGCTCTTCTAGCAGGTGATGGGCACTTCCCCTCTACCCCTGTTGCCAGACCAGCCTTACCTATCCTGCAGGGTCAGGTCGGCCTGGCCCTTTATCTGTTCTTCTCCTCTGAGTGGTTAGATTTTCATAGATCCCGTGCTTTGCTTTTGTCAGGATTTACCTGGATTATCAAAACCCTTTTCTTGTGCCAGTGAATTTTAAGAAACAGTCCTAATGATACAACCAGGAACTCAATCAGATCATATTTATCCTGAATGTTCTGTCCAAAATAAAAAATTCATTTCAGAGGAGCCTCAAGATCTCTGAGAAGGGAAGTTTCACCAACTCTGTCATGTAGGGGCATCAATTCCGATTCTGTGTCAATTGTCCTACTTTCCCAGCTAGTAATTCTCTACCTCTCAAAGCAAACTCTCAACCGTTTCCTCTTTCAAATGCTGTTGCTAATAGAGTCTGCACATGGCACTTGGGGCCTACTGGTCGTTGGCTACTGCCCTCTGTACCTTGGGTCTAACAGCTGCAGGGCATCAAGGTGAGCACGTCTCTTGTTCTAGGACTTAATATAGTTTGGGGCACATGGTAAGCAATAATCACTTCTTTAGTTGATCCAAGTGTTGGACCTTTCTTAATTATTCTACTACCACAATTTACTTGTTCTAAGATTTGTCCCCTCCCCCCATTTTAATATCTCTTAAGGTGGCACTCACCTTGCACTTGATGACATATCCTACTTTAACTGACAGCATTTCTCTTTCTTAGTCGAACATAAACTATAGTGCAACTTACCCTTGATGAAAGCTAGGATGCAATTAAATACTCTATTATGGTTACGATTCTGATATTTGAAATCCTCCGGTAGCTCCCTGTGCCCCCACAGTGTAGTACCTCACCTCCTCGCCATAGTATACAAACCATCTCACCCCCAGTGTTAACCCCGGGCTCAGCCTCCATCCCCAGGTGATGCTGCCAGATCAGCTGTCGGTTGTCATGAACTTGCTGTAGTTTCCCGAATGCACTGTGCTGCCTCCTGGCACTTTGAAACTTGACACACTCATCCTCATTCTTCGCTTTGCCCTTGTCTATCACCTCCCCTGAAAATCTGTTCCTAAGTGGCTTTTCATAGCTCCCACCTACCCTTGGCAGTCTTTTATCTCCCTGTGGTAAAGCCTGTCACACTGCATCATGGACATGCCCGTTGTCCCCCTGAGAAGAGAAGAGGGACAATGAGGGCCCCCAGCATTTGCAGCTCTAGTGCAGAGCCCCATGCCTGGCTTGCAGGAAATGCCAGATCATGAAGACAAACGGAGATCATCCTCTGGCTAAAACCAGCTCTTCTTTGCCTATCGCAGGATCTGGTCAATAAAGAGCAGCCAGTTATTATTGCTGTTTTTCTAGGGATTTTTACCCCATATATTTCCCAGGTCTTTACTCTTTTTGTAGCATTTTAATTCAGGCTTCAACCACTTCCTAGTCAGATCAGGGGAAATCATTTTCCTTCCCATACCCTCGATGTATTTCACATCTAGTAATTCTTTTTTTAAAGATCTTATTTACCCATTTGACAGACAGATCACAAGCAGGTAGAGAGGGAGGCAGAGAGAGAGAGGGGGGAAGCAGGCTCCCCGCTGAGCAGAGATCCCAATGTGGGGCTCCATCCCAGGACCCTGAATTCATGACCTGAGCCGAAGGCAGAGGCCTAAACCACTGAGCCACCCAGGAGCCCCCATATCTGGTAATTTTTAACCAACGTGGATTTGCTGCATCAAATAGTTCCTTCTTCTTCAAATATAGATATATAAATAAAGTGATCAAGTCACTCGCATGTCTTAGGAGAATGTCATACCTTTAGTAGCAAACTTGAAATCTTGGCCATTGGTTTTGATTTTTGTTTTGGTTAGATTTGGTTCGGTTTTTGTCATTTCAAAAATCCCTCCAGCCCTTGGTTCTGTCTGACCTGATTGCTTTCAGCTGTTTCTGCAACAAAATTGTCCGGGCAGCGAAAACTCTCATTGTTTACAGTGGCGCCCCCTTCTGAACACTTTCTTAATAAAAAGCTTTTTTTTTTTTTTTTTTCGGCTATGGTAAATGTGGAACAACAATGAGGTATTTCAAAGAGGTGAACCACAGATAAATTTCTCTAAGGGTGGGGTGAGGGTTACTCAAAAAGGAACTTGACAAGGCTTTTAAAGATATCGACAATCAATATAACATAACGTGACTGATTGTTACCGCGCTCTTAACTGGGCAGATACTTGTTGGCTTCCAAGAAAGACTAACATAGTTGAGATGGTTCTAGCGACCTTCTAGCACAGGGTCTCATGAGGCAGGGATTCTAGCCACTGGCTGTGCAAGGCATGAGGCCTGTTAGTGATTCTATTTTTTCCTCTGCAGAATAGGTCTTTCTACATTCCAGGTCCTTTCTACCCCAATAAATAATGTGGCGAATCTCTCAGTGAGTTGTACTATTGGTTTAAACAGCCAACTGTCTCTTTAAAAGGACTTTTGTTTAAATTCCTTTAAAAAAAAGTCCTTTCAAAAAAATCTTTTTTCTTTATTTTTTATTTTTTATCCCATATGTTTACTCTGATCTTGGAACTTTGTCATTTTGGCCTTCTCTGCTGATTAAAATATTCTTCATCATCAGCACCTACTGCTCTCCTCTCCTGGTGGTCTCTCCGGAAGGGGTCTTCTCTAGCTCTTCTAGCAGGTGATGGGCACTTCCCCTCTACCCCTGTTGCCAGACCAGCCTTACCTATCCTGCAGGGTCAGGTCGGCCTGGCCCTTTATCTGTTCTTCTCCTCTGAGTGGTTAGATTTTCATAGATCCCGTGCTTGGCTTTTGTCAGGATTTACCTGGATTATCAAAACCCTTTTCTTGTGCCAGTGAATCCTAAGAAACAGTCCTAATGATAGAACCAGGAACTCAATCAGATCATATTTATCCTGAATGTTCTGTCCAAAATAAAAAATTCATTTCAGAGGAGCCTCAAGATCTCTGAGAAGGGAAGTTTCACCAACTCTGTCATGTAGGGGCATCAATTCCGATTCTGTGTCAATTGTCCTACTTTCCCAGCTAGTGATTCTCTACCATTCAAAGCACACTCTCAACCGTTTCCTCGTTCAAAGGCAGTTGCTCCTAGAGTCTGCACATGGCACTTGGGGCCTGTTGGTCGTTGGCTACTGCCCTCTGTACCTTGGGTCTAACAGCTGCGGGGCATCAAGGTGAGCACGTCTCTTGTTCTAGGACTTAATATAGTTTGGGGCACATGGTAAGCAATAATCACTTCTTTAGTTGATCCAAGTGTTGGACCTTTCTTAATTATTCTACTACCACAATTTACTTGTTCTAAGATTTGTCCCCTCCCCCCATTTTAATATCTCTTAAGGTGGCACTCACCTTGCACTTGATGACATATCCTACTTTAACTGACAGCATTTCTCTTTCTTAGTCGAACATAAACTATAGTGCAACTTACCCTTGATGAAAGCTAGGATGCAATTAAATACTCTATTATGGTTACGATTCTGATATTTGAAATCCTCCGGTAGCTCCCTGTGCCCCCACAGTGTAGTACCTCACCTCCTCGCCATAGTATACAAACCATCTCACCCCCAGTGTTAACCCCGGGCTCAGCCTCCATCCCCAGGTGATGCTGCCAGATCAGCTGTCGGTTGTCATGAACTTGCTGTAGTTTCCCGAATGCACTGTGCTGCCTCCTGGCACTTTGAAACTTGACACACTCATCCTCATTCTTCGCTTTGCCCTTGTCTATCACCTCCCCTGAAAATCTGTTCCTAAGTGGCTTTTCATAGCTCCCACCTACCCTTGGCAGTCTTTTATCTCCCTGTGGTAAAGCCTGTCACACTGCATCATGGACATGCCCGTTGTCCCCCTGAGAAGAGAAGAGGGACAATGAGGGCCCCCAGCATTTGCAGCTCTAGTGCAGAGCCCCATGCCTGGCTTGCAGGAAATGCCAGATCATGAAGACAAATGGAGATCATCCTCTGGCTAAAACCAGCTCTTCTTTGCCTATCGCAGGATCTGGTCAATAAAGAGCAGCCAGTTATTATTGCTGTTTTTCTAGGGATTTTTACCCCATATATTTCCCAGGTCTTTACTCTTTTTGTAGCACTTTAATTCAGGCTTCAACCACTTCCTAGTCAGATCAGGGGAAATCATTTTCCTTCCCATACCCTCGATGTATTTCACATCTAGTAATTCTTTTTTTAAAGATCTTATTTACCCATTTGACAGACAGATCACAAGCAGGTAGAGAGGGAGGCAGAGAGAGAGAGGGGGGAAGCAGGCTCCCCGCTTAGCAGAGATCCCAATGTGGGGCTCCATCCCAGGACCCTGAATTCATGACCTGAGCCGAAGGCAGAGGCCTAAACCACTGAGCCACCCAGGAGCCCCCATATCTGGTAATTTTTAACCAACGTGGATTTGCTGCATCAAATAGTTCCTTCTTCTTCAAATATAGATATATAAATAAAGTGATCAAGTCACTCGCATGTCTTAGGAGAATGTCATACCTTTAGTAGCAAACTTGAAATCTTGGCCATTGGTTTTGATTTTTGTTTTGGTTAGATTTGGTTCGGTTTTTGTCATTTCAAAAATCCCTCCAGCCCTTGGTTCTGTCTGACCTGATTGCTTTCAGCTGTTTCTGCAACAAAATTGTCCGGGCAGCGAAATCTCTCATTGTTTACAGTGGCGCCCCCTTCTGAACACTTTCTTAATAAAAAGCTTTTTTTTTTTTTTTTTTCGGCTATGGTAAATGTGGAACAACAATGAGGTATTTCAAAGAGGTGAACCACAGATAAATTTCTCTAAGGGTGGGGTGAGGGTTACTCAAAAAGGAACTTGACAAGGCTTTTAAAGATATCGACAATCAATATAACATAACGTGACTGATTGTTACCGCGCTCTTAACTGGGCAGATACTTGTTGGCTTCCAAGAAAGACTAACATAGTTGAGATGGTTCTAGCGACCTTCTAGCAGAGGGTCTCATGAGGCAGGGATTCTAGCCACTGGCTGTGCAAGGCATGAGGCCTTTTAGTGATTCTATTTTTTCCTCTGCAGAATAGGTCTTTCTACATTCCAGGTCCTTTCTACCCCAATAAATAATGTGGCGAATCTCTCAGTGAGTTGTACTATTGGTTTAAACAGCCAACTGTCTCTTTAAAAGGACTTTTGTTTAAATTCCTTTAAAAAAAAGTCCTTTCAAAAAAATCTTTTTTCTTTATTTTTTATTTTTTATCCCATATGTTTACTCTGATCTTGGAACTTTGTCATTTTGACCTTCTCCGCTGATTAAAATATTCTTCATCATCAGCACCTACTGCTCTCCTCTCCTGGTGGTCTCTCCGGAAGGGGTCTTCTCTAGCTCTTCTAGCAGGTGATGGGCACTTCCCCTCTACCCCTGTTGCCAGACCAGCCTTACCTATCCTGCAGGGTCAGGTCGGCCTGGCCCTTTATCTGTTCTTCTCCTCTGAGTGGTTAGATTTTCATAGATCCCGTGCTTGGCTTTTGTCAGGATTTACCTGGATTATCAAAACCCTTTTCTTGTGCCAGTGAATCCTAAGAAACAGTCCTAATGATAGAACCAGGAACTCAATCAGATCATATTTATCCTGAATGTTCTGTCCAAAATAAAAAATTCATTTCAGAGGAGCCTCAAGATCTCTGAGAAGGGAAGTTTCACCAACTCTGTCATGTAGGGGCATCAATTCCGATTCTGTGTCAATTGTCCTACTTTCCCAGCTAGTGATTCTCTACCATTCAAAGCACACTCTCAACCGTTTCCTCGTTCAAAGGCAGTTGCTCCTAGAGTCTGCACATGGCACTTGGGGCCTGTTGGTCGTTGGCTACTGCCCTCTGTACCTTGGGTCTAACAGCTGCGGGGCATCAAGGTGAGCACGTCTCTTGTTCTAGGACTTAATATAGTTTGGGGCACATGGTAAGCAATAATCACTTCTTTAGTTGATCCAAGTGTTGGACCTTTCTTAATTATTCTACTACCACAATTTACTTGTTCTAAGATTTGTCCCCTCCCCCCATTTTAATATCTCTTAAGGTGGCACTCACCTTGCACTTGATGACATATCCTACTTTAACTGACAGCATTTCTCTTTCTTAGTCGAACATAAACTATAGTGCAACTTACCCTTGATGAAAGCTAGGATGCAATTAAATACTCTATTATGGTTACGATTCTGATATTTGAAATCCTCCGGTAGCTCCCTGTGCCCCCACAGTGTAGTACCTCACCTCCTCGCCATAGTATACAAACCATCTCACCCCCAGTGTTAACCCCGGGCTCAGCCTCCATCCCCAGGTGATGCTGCCAGATCAGCTGTCGGTTGTCATGAACTTGCTGTAGTTTCCCGAATGCACTGTGCTGCCTCCTGGCACTTTGAAACTTGACACACTCATCCTCATTCTTCGCTTTGCCCTTGTCTATCACCTCCCCTGAAAATCTGTTCCTAAGTGGCTTTTCATAGCTCCCACCTACCCTTGGCAGTCTTTTATCTCCCTGTGGTAAAGCCTGTCACACTGCATCATGGACATGCCCGTTGTCCCCCTGAGAAGAGAAGAGGGACAATGAGGGCCCCCAGCATTTGCAGCTCTAGTGCAGAGCCCCATGCCTGGCTTGCAGGAAATGCCAGATCATGAAGACAAACGGAGATCATCCTCTGGCTAAAACCAGCTCTTCTTTGCCTATCGCAGGATCTGGTCAATAAAGAGCAGCCAGTTATTATTGCTGTTTTTCTAGGGATTTTTACCCCATATATTTCCCAGGTCTTTACTCTTTTTGTAGCACTTTAATTCAGGCTTCAACCACTTCCTAGTCAGATCAGGGGAAATCATTTTCCTTCCCATACCCTCGATGTATTTCACATCTAGTAATTCTTTTTTTAAAGATCTTATTTACCCATTTGACAGACAGATCACAAGCAGGTAGAGAGGGAGGCAGAGAGAGAGAGGGGGGAAGCAGGCTCCCCGCTGAGCAGAGATCCCAATGTGGGGCTCCATCCCAGGACCCTGAATTCATGACCTGAGCCGAAGGCAGAGGCCTAAACCACTGAGCCACCCAGGAGCCCCCATATCTGGTAATTTTTAACCAACGTGGATTTGCTGCATCAAATAGTTCCTTCTTCTTCAAATATAGATATATAAATAAAGTGATCAAGTCACTCGCATGTCTTAGGAGAATGTCATACCTTTAGTAGCAAACTTGAAATCTTGGCCATTGGTTTTGATTTTTGTTTTGGTTAGATTTGGTTCGGTTTTTGTCATTTTAAAAATCCCTCCAGCCCTTGGTTCTGTCTGACCTGATTGCTTTCAGCTGTTTCTGCAACAAAATTGTCCTGGCAGCGAAAACTCTCATTGTTTACAGTGGCGCCCCCTTCTGAACACTTTCTTAATAAAAAGCTTTTTTTTTTTTTTTTTCGGCTATGGTAAATGTGGAACAACAATGAGGTATTTCAAAGAGGTGAACCACAGATAAATTTCTCTAAGGGTGGGGTGAGGGTTACTCAAAAAGGAACTTGACAAGGCTTTTAAAGATATCGACAATCAATATAACATAACGTGACTGATTGTTACCGCGCTCTTAACTGGGCAGATACTTGTTGGCTTCCAAGAAAGACTAACATAGTTGAGATGGTTCTAGCGACCTTCTAGCACAGGGTCTCATGAGGCAGGGATTCTAGCCACTGGCTGTGCAAGGCATGAGGCCTGTTAGTGATTCTATTTTTTCCTCTGCAGAATAGGTCTTTCTACATTCCAGGTCCTTTCTACCCCAATAAATAATGTGGCGAATCTCTCAGTGAGTTGTACTATTGGTTTAAACAGCCAACTGTCTCTTTAAAAGGACTTTTGTTTAAATTCCTTTAAAAAAAAGTCCTTTCAAAAAAATCTTTTTTCTTTATTTTTTATTTTTTATCCCATATGTTTACTCTGATCTTGGAACTTTGTCATTTTGGCCTTCTCTGCTGATTAAAATATTCTTCATCATCAGCACCTACTGCTCTCCTCTCCTGGTGGTCTCTCCGGAAGGGGTCTTCTCTAGCTCTTCTAGCAGGTGATGGGCACTTCCCCTCTACCCCTGTTGCCAGACCAGCCTTACCTATCCTGCAGGGTCAGGTCGGCCTGGCCCTTTATCTGTTCTTCTCCTCTGAGTGGTTAGATTTTCATAGATCCCGTGCTTGGCTTTTGTCAGGATTTACCTGGATTATCAAAACCCTTTTCTTGTGCCAGTGAATCCTAAGAAACAGTCCTAATGATAGAACCAGGAACTCAATCAGATCATATTTATCCTGAATGTTCTGTCCAAAATAAAAAATTCATTTCAGAGGAGCCTCAAGATCTCTGAGAAGGGAAGTTTCACCAACTCTGTCATGTAGGGGCATCAATTCCGATTCTGTGTCAATTGTCCTACTTTCCCAGCTAGTGATTCTCTACCATTCAAAGCACACTCTCAACCGTTTCCTCGTTCAAAGGCAGTTGCTCCTAGAGTCTGCACATGGCACTTGGGGCCTGTTGGTCGTTGGCTACTGCCCTCTGTACCTTGGGTCTAACAGCTGCGGGGCATCAAGGTGAGCACGTCTCTTGTTCTAGGACTTAATATAGTTTGGGGCACATGGTAAGCAATAATCACTTCTTTAGTTGATCCAAGTGTTGGACCTTTCTTAATTATTCTACTACCACAATTTACTTGTTCTAAGATTTGTCCCCTCCCCCCATTTTAATATCTCTTAAGGTGGCACTCACCTTGCACTTGATGACATATCCTACTTTAACTGACAGCATTTCTCTTTCTTAGTCGAACATAAACTATAGTGCAACTTACCCTTGATGAAAGCTAGGATGCAATTAAATACTCTATTATGGTTACGATTCTGATATTTGAAATCCTCCGGTAGCTCCCTGTGCCCCCACAGTGTAGTACCTCACCTCCTCGCCATAGTATACAAACCATCTCACCCCCAGTGTTAACCCCGGGCTCAGCCTCCATCCCCAGGTGATGCTGCCAGATCAGCTGTCGGTTGTCATGAACTTGCTGTAGTTTCCCGAATGCACTGTGCTGCCTCCTGGCACTTTGAAACTTGACACACTCATCCTCATTCTTCGCTTTGCCCTTGTCTATCACCTCCCCTGAAAATCTGTTCCTAAGTGGCTTTTCATAGCTCCCACCTACCCTTGGCAGTCTTTTATCTCCCTGTGGTAAAGCCTGTCACACTGCATCATGGACATGCCCGTTGTCCCCCTGAGAAGAGAAGAGGGACAATGAGGGCCCCCAGCATTTGCAGCTCTAGTGCAGAGCCCCATGCCTGGCTTGCAGGAAATGCCAGATCATGAAGACAAACGGAGATCATCCTCTGGCTAAAACCAGCTCTTCTTTGCCTATCGCAGGATCTGGTCAATAAAGAGCAGCCAGTTATTATTGCTGTTTTTCTAGGGATTTTTACCCCATATATTTCCCAGGTCTTTACTCTTTTTGTAGCACTTTAATTCAGGCTTCAACCACTTCCTAGTCAGATCAGGGGAAATCATTTTCCTTCCCATACCCTCGATGTATTTCACATCTAGTAATTCTTTTTTTAAAGATCTTATTTACCCATTTGACAGACAGATCACAAGCAGGTAGAGAGGGAGGCAGAGAGAGAGAGGGGGGAAGCAGGCTCCCCGCTTAGCAGAGATCCCAATGTGGGGCTCCATCCCAGGACCCTGAATTCATGACCTGAGCCGAAGGCAGAGGCCTAAACCACTGAGCCACCCAGGAGCCCCCATATCTGGTAATTTTTAACCAACGTGGATTTGCTGCATCAAATAGTTCCTTCTTCTTCAAATATAGATATATAAATAAAGTGATCAAGTCACTCGCATGTCTTAGGAGAATGTCATACCTTTAGTAGCAAACTTGAAATCTTGGCCATTGGTTTTGATTTTTGTTTTGGTTAGATTTGGTTCGGTTTTTGTCATTTCAAAAATCCCTCCAGCCCTTGGTTCTGTCTGACCTGATTGCTTTCAGCTGTTTCTGCAACAAAATTGTCTGGGCAGCGAAATCTCTCATTGTTTACAGTGGCGCCCCCTTCTGAACACTGTCTTAATAAAAAGCTTTTTTTTTTTTTTTTTTTCGGCTATGGTAAATGTGGAACAACAATGAGGTATTTCAAAGAGGTGAACCACAGATAAATTTCTCTAAGGGTGGGGTGAGGGTTACTCTAAAAGGAACTTGACAAGGCTTTTAAAGATATCGACAATCAATATAACATAACGTGACTGATTGTTACCGCGCTCTTAACTGGGCAGATACTTGTTGGCTTCCAAGAAAGACTAACATAGTTGAGATGGTTCTAGCGACCTTCTAGCACAGGGTCTCATGAGGCAGGGATTCTAGCCACTGGCTGTGCAAGGCATGAGGCCTGTTAGTGATTCTATTTTTTCCTCTGCAGAATAGGTCTTTCTACATTCCAGGTCCTTTCTACCCCAATAAATAATGTGGCGAATCTCTCAGTGAGTTGTACTATTGGTTTAAACAGCCAACTGTCTCTTTAAAAGGACTTTTGTTTAAATTCCTTTAAAAAAAAGTCCTTTCAAAAAAATCTTTTTTCTTTATTTTTTATTTTTTATCCCATATGTTTACTCTGATCTTGGAACTTTGTCATTTTGACCTTCTCTGCTGATTAAAATATTCTTCATCATCAGCACCTACTGCTCTCCTCTCCTGGTGGTCTCTCCGGAAGGGGTCTTCTCTAGCTCTTCTAGCAGGTGATGGGCACTTCCCCTCTACCCCTGTTGCCAGACCAGCCTTACCTATCCTGCAGGGTCAGGTCGGCCTGGCCCTTTATCTGTTCTTCTCCTCTGAGTGGTTAGATTTTCATAGATCCCGTGCTTGGCTTGTGTCAGGATTTACCTGGATTATCAAAACCCTTTTCTTGTGCCAGTGAATCCTAAGAAACAGTCCTAATGATAGAACCAGGAACTCAATCAGATCATATTTATCCTGAATGTTCTGTCCAAAATAAAAAATTCATTTCAGAGGAGCCTCAAGATCTCTGAGAAGGGAAGTTTCACCAACTCTGTCATGTAGGGGCATCAATTCCGATTCTGTGTCAATTGTCCTACTTTCCCAGCTAGTGATTCTCTACCATTCAAAGCACACTCTCAACCGTTTCCTCGTTCAAAGGCAGTTGCTCCTAGAGTCTGCACATGGCACTTGGGGCCTGTTGGTCGTTGGCTACTGCCCTCTGTACCTTGGGTCTAACAGCTGCGGGGCATCAAGGTGAGCACGTCTCTTGTTCTAGGACTTAATATAGTTTGGGGCACATGGTAAGCAATAATCACTTCTTTAGTTGATCCAAGTGTTGGACCTTTCTTAATTATTCTACTACCACAATTTACTTGTTCTAAGATTTGTCCCCTCCCCCCATTTTAATATCTCTTAAGGTGGCACTCACCTTGCACTTGAGGACATATCCTACTTTAACTGACAGCATTTCTCTTTCTTAGTCGAACATAAACTATAGTGCAACTTACCCTTGATGAAAGCTAGGATGCAATTAAATACTCTATTATGGTTACGATTCTGATATTTGAAATCCTCCGGTAGCTCCCTGTGCCCCCACAGTGTAGTACCTCACCTCCTCGCCATAGTATACAAACCATCTCACCCCCAGTGTTAACCCCGGGCTCAGCCTCCATCCCCAGGTGATGCTGCCAGATCAGCTGTCGGTTGTCATGAACTTGCTCTAGTTTCCCGAATGCACGGTGCTGCCTCCTGGCACTTTGAAACTTGACACACTCATCCTCATTCTTCGCTTTGCCCTTGTCTATCACCTCCCCTGAAAATCTGTTCCTAAGTGGCTTTTCATAGCTCCCACCTACCCTTGGCAGTCTTTTATCTCCCCGTGGTAAAGCCTGTCACACTGCATCATGGACATGCCCGTTGTCCCCCTGAGAAGAGAAGAGGGACAATGAGGGCCCCCAGCATTTGCAGCTCTAGTGCAGAGCCCCATGCCTGGCTTGCAGGAAATGCCAGATCATGAAGACAAACGGAGATCATCCTCTGGCTAAAACCAGCTCTTCTTTGCCTATCGCAGGATCTGGTCAATAAAGAGCAGCCAGTTATTATTGCTGTTTTTCTAGGGATTTTTACCCCATATATTTCCCAGGTCTTTACTCTTTTTGTAGCACTTTAATTCAGGCTTCAACCACTTCCTAGTCAGATCAGGTGAAATCATTTTCCTTCCCATACCCTCGATGTATTTCACATCTAGTAATTCTTTTTTTAAAGATCTTATTTACCCATTTGACAGACAGATAACAAGCAGGTAGAGACGGAGGCAGAGAGAGAGAGGGGGGAAGCAGGCTCCCCGCTGAGCAGAGATCCCAATGTGGGGCTCCATCCCAGGACCCTGAATTCATGACCTGAGCCGAAGGCAGAGGCCTAAACCACTGAGCCACCCAGGAGCCCCCATATCTGGTAATTTTTAACCAACGTGGATTTGCTGCATCAAATAGTTCCTTCTTCTTCAAATATAAATATATAAATAAAGTGATCAAGTCACTCGCATGTCTTAGGAGAATGTCATACCTTTAGTAGCAAACTTGAAATCTTGGCCATTGGTTTTGATTTTTGTTTTGGTTAGATTTGGTTCGGTTTTTGTCATTTCAAAAATCCCTCCAGCCCTTGGTTCTGTCTGACCTGATTGCTTTCAGCTGTTTCTGCAACAAAATTGTCCGGGCAGCGAAAACTCTCATTGTTTACAGTGGCGCCCCCTTCTGAACACTTTCTTAATAAAAAGCTTTTTTTTTTTTTTCGGCTATGGTAAATGTGGAACAACAATGAGGTATTTCAAAGAGGTGAACCACAGATAAATTTCTCTAAGGGTGGGGTGAGGGTTACTCAAAAAGGAACTTGACAAGGCTTTTAAAGATATCGACAATCAATATAACATAACGTGACTGATTGTTACCGCGCTCTTAACTGGGCAGATACTTGTTGGCTTCCAAGAAAGACTAACATAGTTGAGATCGTTCTAGCGACCTTCTAGCACAGGGTCTCATGAGGCAGGGATTCTAGCCACTGGCTGTGCAAGGCATGAGGCCTGTTAGTGATTCTATTTTTTCCTCTGCAGAATAGGTCTTTCTACATTCCAGGTCCTTTCTACCCCAATAAATAATGTGGCGAATCTCTCAGTGAGTTGTACTATTGATTTAAACAGCCAACTGTCTCTTTAAAAGGACTTTTGTTTAAATTCCTTTAAAAAAAAGTCCTTTCAAAAAAATCTTTTTTCTTTATTTTTTATTTTTTATCCCATATGTTTACTCTGATCTTGGAACTTTGTCATTTTGACCTTCTCTGCTGATTAAAATATTCTTCATCATCAGCACCTACTGCTCTCCTCTCCTGGTGGTCTCTCCGGAAGGGGTCTTCTCTAGCTCTTCTAGCAGGTGATGGGCACTTCCCCTCTACCCCTGTTGCCAGACCAGCCTTACCTATCCTGCAGGGTCAGGTCGGCCTGGCCCTTTATCTGTTCTTCTCCTCTGAGTGGTTAGATTTTCATAGATCCCGTGCTTTGCTTTTGTCAGGATTTACCTGGATTATCAAAACCCTTTTCTTGTGCCAGTGAATCCTAAGAAACAGTCCTAATGATAGAACCAGGAACTCAATCAGATCATATTTATCCTGAATGTTCTGTCCAAAATAAAAAATTCATTTCAGAGGAGCCTCAAGATCTCTGAGAAGGGAAGTTTCACCAACTCTGTCATGTAGGGGCATCAATTCCGATTCTGTGTCAATTGTCCTACTTTCCCAGCTAGTGATTCTCTACCTCTCAAAGCACACTCTCAACCGTTTCCTCTTTCAAAGGCAGTTGCTCCTAGAGTCTGCACATGGCACTTGGGGCCTACTGGTCGTTGGCTACTGCCCTCTGTACCTTGGGTCTAACAGCTGCGGGGCATCAAGGTGAGCACGTCTCTTGTTCTAGGACTTAATATAGTTTGGGGCACATGGTAAGCAATAATCACTTCTTTAGTTGATCCAAGTGTTGGATCTTTCTTAATTATTCTACTACCACAATTTACTTGTTCTAAGATTTGTCCCCTCCCCCCATTTTAATATCTCTTAAGGTGGCACTCACCTTGCACTTGAGGACATATCCTACTTTAACTGACAGCATTTCTCTTTCTTAGTCGAACATAAACTATAGTGCAACTTACCCTTGATGAAAGCTAGGATGCAATTAAATACTCTATTATGGTTACGATTCTGATATTTGAAATCCTCCGATAGCTCCCTGTGCCCCCACAGTGTAGTACCTCACCTCCTCGCCATAGTATACAAACCATCTCACCCCCAGTGTTAACCCCGGGCTCAGCCTCCATCCCCAGGTGATGCTGCCAGATCAGCTGTCGGTTGTCATGAACTTGCTGTAGTTTCCCGAATGCACTGTGCTGCCTCCTGGCACTTTGAAACTTGACACACTCATCCTCATTCTTCGCTTTGCCCTTGTCTATCACCTCCCCTGAAAATCTGTTCCTAAGTGGCTTTTCATAGCTCCCACCTACCCTTGGCAGTCTTTTATCTCCCTGTGGTAAAGCCTGTCACACTGCATCATGGACATGCCCGTTGTCCCCCTGAGAAGAGAAGAGGGACAATGAGGGCCCCCAGCATTTGCAGCTCTAGTGCAGAGCCCCATGCCTGGCTTGCAGGAAATGCCAGATCATGAAGACAAACGGAGATCATCCTCTGGCTAAAACCAGCTCTTCTTTGCCTATCGCAGGATCTGGTCAATAAAGAGCAGCCAGTTATTATTGCTGTTTTTCTAGGGATTTTTACCCCATATATTTCCCAGGTCTTTACTCTTTTTGTAGCACTTTAATTCAGGCTTCAACCACTTCCTAGTCAGATCAGGGGAAATCATTTTCCTTCCCATACCCTCGATGTATTTCACATCTAGTAATTCTTTTTTTAAAGATCTTATTTACCCATTTGACAGACAGATCACAAGCAGGTAGAGAGGGAGGCAGAGAGAGAGAGGGGGGAAGCAGGCTCTCCGCTGAGCAGAGATCCCAATGTGGGGCTCCATCCCAGGACCCTGAATTCATGACCTGAGCCGAAGGCAGAGGCCTAAACCACTGAGCCACCCAGGAGCCCCCATATCTGGTAATTTTTAACCAACGTGGATTTGCTGCATCAAATAGTTCCTTCTTCTTCAAATATAGATATATAAATAAAGTGATCAAGTCACTCGCATGTCTTAGGAGAATGTCATACCTTTAGTAGCAAACTTGAAATCTTGGCCATTGGTTTTGATTTTTGTTTTGGTTAGATTTGGTTCGGTTTTTGTCATTTTAAAAATCCCTCCAGCCCTTGGTTCTGTCTGACCTGATTGCTTTCAGCTGTTTCTGCAACAAAATTGTCCGGGCAGCGAAAACTCTCATTGTTTACAGTGGCGCCCCCTTCTGAACACTTTCTTAATAAAAAGCTTTTTTTTTTTTTTTTTTTCGGCTATGGTAAATGTGGAACAACAATGAGGTATTTCAAAGAGGTGAACCACAGATAAATTTCTCTAAGGGTGGGGTGAGGGTTACTCAAAAAGGAACTTGACAAGGCTTTTAAAGATATCGACAATCAATATAACATAACGTGACTGATTGTTACCGCGCTCTTAACTGGGCAGATACTTGTTGGCTTCCAAGAAAGACTAACATAGTTGAGATGGTTCTAGCGACCTTCTAGCAGAGGGTCTCATGAGGCAGGGATTCTAGCCACTGGCTGTGCAAGGCATGAGGCCTGTTAGTGATTCTATTTTTTCCTCTGCAGAATAGGTCTTTCTACATTCCAGGTCCTTTCTACCCCAATAAATAATGTGGCGAATCTCTCAGTGAGTTGTACTATTGGTTTAAACAGCCAACTGTCTCTTTAAAAGGACTTTTGTTTAAATTCCTTTAAAAAAAAGTCCTTTCAAAAAAATCTTTTTTCTTTATTTTTTATTTTTTATCCCATATGTTTACTCTGATCTTGGAACTTTGTCATTTTGACCTTCTCTGCTGATTAAAATATTCTTCATCATCAGCACCTACTGCTCTCCTCTCCTGGTGGTCTCTCCGGAAGGGGTCTTCTCTAGCTCTTCTAGCAGGTGATGGGCACTTCCCCTCTACCCCTGTTGCCAGACCAGCCTTACCTATCCTGCAGGGTCAGGTCGGCCTGGCCCTTTATCTGTTCTTCTCCTCTGAGTGGTTAGATTTTCATAGATCCCGTGCTTTGCTTTTGTCAGGATTTACCTGGATTATCAAAACCCTTTTCTTGTGCCAGTGAATCCTAAGAAACAGTCCTAATGATAGAACCAGGAACTCAATCAGATCATATTTATCCTGAATGTTCTGTCCAAAATAAAAAATTCATTTCAGAGGAGCCTCAAGATCTCTGAGAAGGGAAGTTTCACCAACTCTGTCATGTAGGGGCATCAATTCCGATTCTGTGTCAATTGTCCTACTTTCCCAGCTAGTGATTCTCTACCTCTCAAAGCACACTCTCAACCGTTTCCTCTTTCAAAGGCAGTTGCTCCTAGAGTCTGCACATGGCACTTGGGGCCTACTGGTCGTTGGCTACTGCCCTCTGTACCTTGGGTCTAACAGCTGCGGGGCATCAAGGTGAGCACGTCTCTTGTTCTAGGACTTAATATAGTTTGGGGCACATGGTAAGCAATAATCACTTCTTTAGTTGATCCAAGTGTTGGATCTTTCTTAATTATTCTACTACCACAATTTACTTGTTCTAAGATTTGTCCCCTCCCCCCATTTTAATATCTCTTAAGGTGGCACTCACCTTGCACTTGAGGACATATCCTACTTTAACTGACAGCATTTCTCTTTCTTAGTCGAACATAAACTATAGTGCATCTTACCCTTGATGAAAGCTAGGATGCAATTAAATACTCTATTATGGTTACGATTCTGATATTTGAAATCCTCCGGTAGCTCCCTGTGCCCCCACAGTGTAGTACCTCACCTCCTCGCCATAGTATACAAACCATCTCACCCCCAGTGTTAACCCCGGGCTCAGCCTCCATCCCCAGGTGATGCTGCCAGATCAGCTGTCGGTTGTCATGAACTTGCTGTAGTTTCCCGAATGCACTGTGCTGCCTCCTGGCACTTTGAAACTTGACACACTCATCCTCATTCTTCGCTTTGCCCTTGTCTATCACCTCCCCTGAAAATCTGTTCCTAAGTGGCTTTTCATCGCTCCCACCTACCCTTGGCAGTCTTTTATCTCCCTGTGGTAAAGCCTGTCACACTGCATCATGGACATGCCCGTTGTCCCCCTGAGAAGAGAAGAGGGACAATGAGGGCCCCCAGCATTTGCAGCTCTAGTGCAGAGCCCCATGCCTGGCTTGCAGGAAATGCCAGATCATGAAGACAAACGGAGATCATCCTCTGGCTAAAACCAGCTCTTCTTTGCCTATCGCAGGATCTGGTCAATAAAGAGCAGCCAGTTATTATTGCTGTTTTTCTAGGGATTTTTACCCCATATATTTCCCAGGTGTTTACTCTTTTTGTAGCACTTTAATTCAGGCTTCAACCACTTCCTAGTCAGATCAGGTGAAATCATTTTCCTTCCCATACCCTCTATGTATTTCACATCTAGTAATTCTTTTTTTAAAGATCTTATTTACCCATTTGACAGACAGATCACAAGTAGGTAGAGAGGGAGGCAGAGAGAGAGAGGGGGGAAGCAGGCTCCCCGCTGAGCAGAGATCCCAATGTGGGGCTCCATCCCAGGACCCTGAATTCATGACCTGAGCCGAAGGCAGAGGCCTAAACCACTGAGCCACCCAGGAGCCCCCATATCTGGTAATTTTTAACCAACGTGGATTTGCTGCATCAAATAGTTCCTTCTTCTTCAAATATAAATATATAAATAAAGTGATCAAGTCACTCGCATGTCTTAGGAGAATGTCATACCTTTAGTAGCAAACTTGAAATCTTGGCCATTGGTTTTGATTTTTGTTTTGGTTAGATTTATTTCGGTTTTTGTCATTTTAAAAATCCCTCCAGCCCTTGGTTCTGTCTGACCTGATTGCTTTCAGCTGTTTCTGCAACAAAATTGTCCGGGCAGCGAAAACTCTCATTGTTTACAGTGGCGCCCCCTTCTGAACACTTTCTTAATAAAAAGCTTTTTTTTTTTTTTTTTCGGCTATGGTAAATGTGGAACAACAATGAGGTATTTCAAAGAGGTGAACCACAGATAAATTTCTCTAAGGGTGGGGTTAGGGTTACTCAAAAAGGAACTTGACAAGGCTTTTAAAGATATCGACAATCAATATGACATAACGTGACTGATTGTTACCGCGCTCTTAACTGGGCAGATACTTGTTGGCTTCCAAGAAAGACTAACATAGTTGAGATGGTTCTAGCGACCTTCTAGCACAGGGTCTCATGAGGCAGGGATTCTAGCCACTGGCTGTGCTAGGCATGAGGCCTGTTAGTGATTCTATTTTTTCCTCTGCAGAATAGGTCTTTCTACATTCCAGGTCCTTTCTACCCCAATAAATAATGTGGCGAATCTCTCAGTGAGTTGTACTATTGGTTTAAACAGCCAACTGTCTCTTTAAAAGGACTTTTGTTTAAATTCCTTTAAAAAAAAGTCCTTTCAAAAAAATCTTTTTTCTTTATTTTTTATTTTTTATCCCATATGTTTACTCTGATCTTGGAACTTTGTCATTTTGACCTTCTCTGCTGATTAAAATATTCTTCATCATCAGCACCTACTGCTCTCCTCTCCTGGTGGTCTCTCCGGAAGGGGTCTTCTCTAGCTCTTCTAGCAGGTGATGGGCACTTCCCCTCTACCCCTGTTGCCAGACCAGCCTTACCTATCCTGCAGGGTCAGGTCGGCCTGGCCCTTTATCTGTTCTTCTCCTCTGAGTGGTTAGATTTTCATAGATCCCGTGCTTTGCTTTTGTCAGGATTTACCTGGATTATCAAAACCCTTTTCTTGTGCCAGTGAATCCTAAGAAACAGTCCTAATGATAGAACCAGGAACTCAATCAGATCATATTTATCCTGAATGTTCTGTCCAAAATAAAAAATTCATTTCAGAGGAGCCTCAAGATCTCTGAGAAGGGAAGTTTCACCAACTCTGTCATGTAGGGGCATCAATTCCGATTCTGTGTCAATTGTCCTACTTTCCCAGCTAGTGATTCTCTACCTCTCAAAGCACACTCTCAACCGTTTCCTCTTTCAAAGGCAGTTGCTCCTAGAGTCTGCACATGGCACTTGGGGCCTACTGGTCGTTGGCTACTGCCCTCTGTACCTTGGGTCTAACAGCTGCGGGGCATCAAGGTGAGCACGTCTCTTGTTCTAGGACTTAATATAGTTTGGGGCACATGGTAAGCAATAATCACTTCTTTAGTTGATCCAAGTGTTGGATCTTTCTTAATTATTCTACTACCACAATTTACTTGTTCTAAGATTTGTCCCCTCCCCCCATTTTAATATCTCTTAAGGTGGCACTCACCTTGCACTTGAGGACATATCCTACTTTAACTGACAGCATTTCTCTTTCTTAGTCGAACATAAACTATAGTGCATCTTACCCTTGATGAAAGCTAGGATGCAATTAAATACTCTATTATGGTTACGATTCTGATATTTGAAATCCTCCGGTAGCTCCCTGTGCCCCCACAGTGTAGTACCTCACCTCCTCGCCATAGTATACAAACCATCTCACCCCCAGTGTTAACCCCGGGCTCAGCCTCCATCCCCAGGTGATGCTGCCAGATCAGCTGTCGGTTGTCATGAACTTGCTGTAGTTTCCCGAATGCACTGTGCTGCCTCCTGGCACTTTGAAACTTGACACACTCATCCTCATTCTTCGCTTTGCCCTTGTCTATCACCTCCCCTGAAAATCTGTTCCTAAGTGGCTTTTCATCGCTCCCACCTACCCTTGGCAGTCTTTTATCTCCCTGTGGTAAAGCCTGTCACACTGCATCATGGACATGCCCGTTGTCCCCCTGAGAAGAGAAGAGGGACAATGAGGGCCCCCAGCATTTGCAGCTCTAGTGCAGAGCCCCATGCCTGGCTTGCAGGAAATGCCAGATCATGAAGACAAACGGAGATCATCCTCTGGCTAAAACCAGCTCTTCTTTGCCTATCGCAGGATCTGGTCAATAAAGAGCAGCCAGTTATTATTGCTGTTTTTCTAGGGATTTTTACCCCATATATTTCCCAGGTGTTTACTCTTTTTGTAGCACTTTAATTCAGGCTTCAACCACTTCCTAGTCAGATCAGGTGAAATCATTTTCCTTCCCATACCCTCTATGTATTTCACATCTAGTAATTCTTTTTTTAAAGATCTTATTTACCCATTTGACAGACAGATCACAAGTAGGTAGAGAGGGAGGCAGAGAGAGAGAGGGGGGAAGCAGGCTCCCCGCTGAGCAGAGATCCCAATGTGGGGCTCCATCCCAGGACCCTGAATTCATGACCTGAGCCGAAGGCAGAGGCCTAAACCACTGAGCCACCCAGGAGCCCCCATATCTGGTAATTTTTAACCAACGTGGATTTGCTGCATCAAATAGTTCCTTCTTCTTCAAATATAAATATATAAATAAAGTGATCAAGTCACTCGCATGTCTTAGGAGAATGTCATACCTTTAGTAGCAAACTTGAAATCTTGGCCATTGGTTTTGATTTTTGTTTTGGTTAGATTTATTTCGGTTTTTGTCATTTTAAAAATCCCTCCAGCCCTTGGTTCTGTCTGACCTGATTGCTTTCAGCTGTTTCTGCAACAAAATTGTCCGGGCAGCGAAAACTCTCATTGTTTACAGTGGCGCCCCCTTCTGAACACTTTCTTAATAAAAAGCTTTTTTTTTTTTTTTTTCGGCTATGGTAAATGTGGAACAACAATGAGGTATTTCAAAGAGGTGAACCACAGATAAATTTCTCTAAGGGTGGGGTTAGGGTTACTCAAAAAGGAACTTGACAAGGCTTTTAAAGATATCGACAATCAATATGACATAACGTGACTGATTGTTACCGCGCTCTTAACTGGGCAGATACTTGTTGGCTTCCAAGAAAGACTAACATAGTTGAGATGGTTCTAGCGACCTTCTAGCACAGGGTCTCATGAGGCAGGGATTCTAGCCACTGGCTGTGCTAGGCATGAGGCCTGTTAGTGATTCTATTTTTTCCTCTGCAGAATAGGTCTTTCTACATTCCAGGTCCTTTCTACCCCAATAAATAATGTGGCGAATCTCTCAGTGAGTTGTACTATTGGTTTAAACAGCCAACTGTCTCTTTAAAAGGACTTTTGTTTAAATTCCTTTAAAAAAAAGTCCTTTCAAAAAAATCTTTTTTCTTTATTTTTTATTTTTTATCCCATATGTTTACTCTGATCTTGGAACTTTGTCATTTTGACCTTCTCTGCTGATTAAAATATTCTTCATCATCAGCACCTACTGCTCTCCTCTCCTGGTGGTCTCTCCGGAAGGGGTCTTCTCTAGCTCTTCTAGCAGGTGATGGGCACTTCCCCTCTACCCCTGTTGCCAGACCAGCCTTACCTATCCTGCAGGGTCAGGTCGGCCTGGCCCTTTATCTGTTCTTCTCCTCTGAGTGGTTAGATTTTCATAGATCCCGTGCTTTGCTTTTGTCAGGATTTACCTGGATTATCAAAACCCTTTTCTTGTGCCAGTGAATCCTAAGAAACAGTCCTAATGATAGAACAAGGAACTCAATCAGATCATATTTATCCTGAATGTTCTTTCCAAAATAAAAAATTCATTTCAGAGGAGCCTCAAGATCTCTGAGAAGGGAAGTTTCACCAACTCTGTCATGTAGGGGCATCAATTCCGATTCTGTGTCAATTGTCTTACTTTCCCAGCTAGTAATTCTCTACCTCTCAAAGCACACTCTCAACCGTTTCCTCTTTCAAAGGCAGTTGCTCCTAGAGTCTGCACATGGCACTTGGGGCCTACTGGTCGTTGGCTACTGCCCTCTGTACCTTGGGTCTAACAGCTGCGGGGCATCAAGGTGAGCACGTCTCTTGTTCTAGGACTTAATATAGTTTGGGGCACATGGTAAGCAATAATCACTTCTTTAGTTGATCCAAGTGTTGGATCTTTCTTAATTATTCTACTACCACAATTTACTTGTTCTAAGATTTGTCCCCTCCCCCCATTTTAATATCTCTTAAGGTGGCACTCACCTTGCACTTGAGGACATATCCTACTTTAACTGACAGCATTTCTCTTTCTTAGTCGAACATAAACTAGAGTGCATCTTACCCTTGATGAAAGCTAGGATGCAATTAAATACTCTATTATGGTTACGATTCTGATATTTGAAATCCTCCGGTAGCTCCCTGTGCCCCCACAGTGTAGTACCTCACCTCCTCGCCATAGTATACAAACCATCTCACCCCCAGTGTTAACCCCGGGCTCAGCCTCCATCCCCAGGTGATGCTGCCAGATCAGCTGTCGGTTGTCATGAACTTGCTGTAGTTTCCCGAATGCACTGTGCTGCCTCCTGGCACTTTGAAACTTGACACACTCATCCTCATTCTTCGCTTTGCCCTTGTCTATCACCTCCCCTGAAAATCTGTTCCTAAGTGGCTTTTCATAGCTCCCACCTACCCTTGGCAGTCTTTTATCTCCCTGTGTAAAGCCTGTCACACTGCATCATGGACATGCCCGTTGTCCCCCTGAGAAGAGAAGAGGGACAATGAGGGCCCCCAGCATTTGCAGCTCTAGTGCAGAGCCCCATGCCTGGCTTGCAGGAAATGCCAGATCATGAAGACAAACAGAGATCATCCTCTGGCTAAAACCAGCTCTTCTTTGCCTATCGCAGGATCTGGTCAATAAAGAGCAGCCAGTTATTATTGCTGTTTTTCTAGGGATTTTTACCCCATATATTTCCCAGGTCTTTACTCTTTTTGTAGCACTTTAATTCAGGCTTCAACCACTTCCTAGTCAGATCAGGGGAAATCATTTTCCTTCCCATACCCTCGATGTATTTCACATCTAGTAATTCTTTTTTTAAAGATCTTATTTACCCATTTGACAGACAGATCACAAGCAGGTAGAGAGGGAGGCAGAGAGAGAGAGGGGAGAAGCAGGCTCCCCGCTGAGCAGAGATCCCAATGTGGGGCTCCATCCCAGGACCCTGAATTCATGACCTGAGTCGAAGGCAGAGGCCTAAACCACTGAGCCACCCAGGAGCCCCCATATCTGGTAATTTTTAACCAACGTGGATTTGCTGCATCAAATAGTTCCTTCTTCTTCAAATATAAATATATAAATAAAGTGATCAAGTCACTCGCATGTCTTAGGAGAATGTCATACCTTTAGTAGCAAACTTGAAATTTTGGCCATTGGTTTTGATTTTTGTTTTGGTTAGATTTGGTTCGGTTTTTGTCATTTTAAAAATCCCTCCAGCCCTTGGTTCTGTCTGACCTGATTGCTTTCAGCTGTTTCTGCAACAAAATTGTCCGGGCAGCGAAAACTCTCATTGTTTACAGTGGCGCCCCCTTCTGAACACTTTCTTAATAAAAAGCTTTTTTTTTTTTTTTTCGGCTATGGTAAATGTGGAACAACAATGAGGTATTTCAAAGAGGTGAACCACAGATAAATTTCTCTAAGGGTGGGGTGAGGGTTACTCAAAAAGGAACTTGACAAGGCTTTTAAAGATATCGACAATCAATATGACATAACGTGACTGATTGTTACCGCGCTCTTAACTGGGCAGATACTTGTTGGCTTCCAAGAAAGACTAACATAGTTGAGATGGTTCTAGCGACCTTCTAGCACAGGGTCTCATGAGGCAGGGATTCTAGCCACTGGCTGTGCAAGGCATGAGGCCTGTTAGTGATTCTATTTTTTCCTCTGCAGAATAGGTCTTTCTACATTCCAGGTCCTTTCTACCCCAATAAATAATGTGGCGAATCTCTCAGTGAGTTGTACTATTGGTTTAAACAGCCAACTGTCTCTTTAAAAGGACTTTTGTTTAAATTCCTTTAAAAAAAAGTCCTTTCAAAAAAATCTTTTTTCTTTATTTTTTATTTTTTATCCCATATGTTTACTCTGATCTTGGAACTTTGTCATTTTGACCTTCTCTGCTGATTAAAATATTCTTCATCATCAGCACCTACTGCTCTCCTCTCCTGGTGGTCTCTCCGCAAGGGGTCTTCTCTAGCTCTTCTAGCAGGTGATGGGCACTTCCCCTCTACCCCTGTTGCCAGACCAGCCTTACCTATCCTGCAGGGTCAGGTCGGCCTGGCCCTTTATCTGTTCTTCTCCTCTGAGTGGTTAGATTTTCATAGATCCCGTGCTTGGCTTGTGTCAGGATTTACCTGGATTATCAAAACCCTTTTCTTGTGCCAGTGAATCCTAAGAAACAGTCCTAATGATAGAACCAGGAACTCAATCAGATCATATTTATCCTGAATGTTCTGTCCAAAATAAAAAATTCATTTCAGAGGAGCCTCAAGATCTCTGAGAAGGGAAGTTTCACCAACTCTGTCATGTAGGGGCATCAATTCCGATTCTGTGTCAATTGTCCTACTTTCCCAGCTAGTGATTCTCTACCATTCAAAGCACACTCTCAACCGTTTCCTCGTTCAAAGGCAGTTGCTCCTAGAGTCTGCACATGGCACTTGGGGCCTGTTGGTCGTTGGCTACTGCCCTCTGTACCTTGGGTCTAACAGCTGCGGGGCATCAAGGTGAGCACGTCTCTTGTTCTAGGACTTAATATAGTTTGGGGCACATGGTAAGCAATAATCACTTCTTTAGTTGATCCAAGTGTTGGATCTTTCTTAATTATTCTACTACCACAATTTACTTGTTCTAAGATTTGTCCCCTCCCCCCATTTTAATATCTCTTAAGGTGGCACTCACCTTGCACTTGAGGACATATCCTACTTTAACTGACAGCATTTCTCTTTCTTAGTCGAACATAAACTATAGTGCATCTTGCGCTTGATGAAAGCTAGGATGCAATTAAATACTCTATTATGGTTATGATTCTGATATTTGAAATCCTCCGGTAGCTCCCTGTGCCCCCACAGTGTAGTACCTCACCTCCTCGCCATAGTATACAGACCATCTCACCCCCAGTGTTAACCCCGGGCTCAGCCTCCATCCCCAGGTGATGCTGCCAGATCAGCTGTCGGTTGTCATGAACTTGCTGTAGTTTCCCGAATGCACTGTGCTGCCTCCTGGCACTTTGAAACTTGACACACTCATCCTCATTCTTCGCTTTGCCCTTGTCTATCACCTCCCCTGAAAATCTGTTCCTAAGTGGCTTTTCATAGCTCCCATCTACCCTTGGCAGTCTTTTATCTCCCCGTGGTAAAGCCTGTCACACTGCATCATGGACATGCCCGTTGTCCCCCTGAGAAGAGAAGAGGGACAATGAGGGCCCCCAGCATTTGCAGCTCTAGTGCAGAGCCCCATGCCTGGCTTGCAGGAAATGCCAGATCATGAAGACAAACAGAGATCATCCTCTGGCTAAAACCAGCTCTTCTTTGCCTATCGCAGGATCTGGTCAATAAAGAGCAGCCAGTTATTATTGCTGTTTTTCTAGGGATTTTTACCCCATATATTTCCCAGGTCTTTACTCTTTTTGTAGCACTTTAATTCAGGCTTCAACCACTTCCTAATCAGATCAGGTGAAATCATTTTCCTTCCCATACCCTCGATGTATTTCACATCTAGTAATTCTTTTTTTAAAGATCTTATTTACCCATTTGACAGACAGATCACAAGCAGGTAGAGAGGGAGGCAGAGAGAGAGAGGGGGGAAGCAGGCTCCCCGCTGAGCAGAGATCCCAATGTGGGGCTCCATCCCAGGACCCTGAATTCATGACCTGAGTCGAAGGCAGAGGCCTAAACCACTGAGCCACCCAGGAGCCCCCATATCTGGTAATTTTTAACCAACGTGGATTTGCTGCATCAAATAGTTCCTTCTTCTTCAAATATAAATATATAAATAAAGTGATCAAGTCACTCGCATGTCTTAGGAGAATGTCATACCTTTAGTAGCAAACTTGAAATCTTGGCCATTGGTTTTGATTTTTGTTTTGGTTAGATTTGGTTCGGTTTTTGTCATTTTAAAAATCCCTCCAGCCCTTGGTTCTGTCTGACCTGATAGCTTTCAGCTGTTTCTGCAACAAAATTGTCCGGGCAGCGACAACTCTCATTGTTTACAGTGGCGCCCCCTTCTGAACACTTTCTTAATAAAAAGCTTTTTTTTTTTTTTTTTTCGGCTATGGTAAATGTGGAACAACAATGAGGTATTTCAAAGAGGTGAACCACAGATAAATTTCTCTAAGGGTGGGGTGAGGGTTACTCAAAAAGGAACTTGACAAGGCTTTTAAAGATATCGACAATCAATATGACATAACGTGACTGATTGTTACCGCGCTCTTAACTGGGCAGATACTTGTTGGCTTCCAAGAAAGACTAACATAGTTGAGATGGTTCTAGCGACCTTCTAGCACAGGGTCTCATGAGGCAGGGATTCTAGCCACTGGCTGTGCAAGGCATGAGGCCTGTTAGTGATTCTATTTTTTCCTCTGCAGAATAGGTCTTTCTACATTCCAGGTCCTTTCTACCCCAATAAATAATGTGGCGAATCTCTCAGTGAGTTGTACTATTGGTTTAAACAGCCAACTGTCTCTTTAAAAGGACTTTTGTTTAAATTCCTTTTAAAAAAAGTCCTTTCAAAAAAATCTTTTTTCTTTATTTTTTATTTTTTATCCCATATGTTTACTCTGATCTTGGAACTTTGTCATTTTGACCTTCTCTGCTGATTAAAATATTCTTCATCATCAGCACCTACTGCTCTCCTCTCCTGGTGGTCTCTCCGCAAGGGGTCTTCTCTAGCTCTTCTAGCAGGTGATGGGCACTTCCCCTCTACCCCTGTTGCCAGACCAGCCTTACCTATCCTGCAGGGTCAGGTCGGCCTGGCCCTTTATCTGTTCTTCTCCTCTGAGTGGTTAGATTTTCATAGATCCCGTGCTTTGCTTTTGTCAGGATTTACCTGGATTATCAAAACCCTTTTCTTGTGCCAGTGAATCCTAAGAAACAGTCCTAATGATAGAACAAGGAACTCAATCAGATCATATTTATCCTGAATGTTCTTTCCAAAATAAAAAATTCATTTCAGAGGAGCCTCAAGATCTCTGAGAAGGGAAGTTTCACCAACTCTGTCATGTAGGGGCATCAATTCCGATTCTGTGTCAATTGTCTTACTTTCCCAGCTAGTAATTCTCTACCTCTCAAAGCACACTCTCAACCGTTTCCTCTTTCAAAGGCAGTTGCTCCTAGAGTCTGCACATGGCACTTGGGGCCTACTGGTCGTTGGCTACTGCCCTCTGTACCTTGGGTCTAACAGCTGCGGGGCATCAAGGTGAGCACGTCTCTTGTTCTAGGACTTAATATAGTTTGGGGCACATGGTAAGCAATAATCACTTCTTTAGTTGATCCAAGTGTTGGATCTTTCTTAATTATTCTACTACCACAATTTACTTGTTCTAAGATTTGTCCCCTCCCCCCATTTTAATATCTCTTAAGGTGGCACTCACCTTGCACTTGAGGACATATCCTACTTTAACTGACAGCATTTCTCTTTCTTAGTCGAACATAAACTAGAGTGCATCTTACCCTTGATGAAAGCTAGGATGCAATTAAATACTCTATTATGGTTACGATTCTGATATTTGAAATCCTCCGGTAGCTCCCTGTGCCCCCACAGTGTAGTACCTCACCTCCTCGCCATAGTATACAAACCATCTCACCCCCAGTGTTAACCCCGGGCTCAGCCTCCATCCCCAGGTGATGCTGCCAGATCAGCTGTCGGTTGTCATGAACTTGCTGTAGTTTCCCGAATGCACTGTGCTGCCTCCTGGCACTTTGAAACTTGACACACTCATCCTCATTCTTCGCTTTGCCCTTGTCTATCACCTCCCCTGAAAATCTGTTCCTAAGTGGCTTTTCATAGCTCCCACCTACCCTTGGCAGTCTTTTATCTCCCTGTGTAAAGCCTGTCACACTGCATCATGGACATGCCCGTTGTCCCCCTGAGAAGAGAAGAGGGACAATGAGGGCCCCCAGCATTTGCAGCTCTAGTGCAGAGCCCCATGCCTGGCTTGCAGGAAATGCCAGATCATGAAGACAAACAGAGATCATCCTCTGGCTAAAACCAGCTCTTCTTTGCCTATCGCAGGATCTGGTCAATAAAGAGCAGCCAGTTATTATTGCTGTTTTTCTAGGGATTTTTACCCCATATATTTCCCAGGTCTTTACTCTTTTTGTAGCACTTTAATTCAGGCTTCAACCACTTCCTAGTCAGATCAGGGGAAATCATTTTCCTTCCCATACCCTCGATGTATTTCACATCTAGTAATTCTTTTTTTAAAGATCTTATTTACCCATTTGACAGACAGATCACAAGCAGGTAGAGAGGGAGGCAGAGAGAGAGAGGGGAGAAGCAGGCTCCCCGCTGAGCAGAGATCCCAATGTGGGGCTCCATCCCAGGACCCTGAATTCATGACCTGAGTCGAAGGCAGAGGCCTAAACCACTGAGCCACCCAGGAGCCCCCATATCTGGTAATTTTTAACCAACGTGGATTTGCTGCATCAAATAGTTCCTTCTTCTTCAAATATAAATATATAAATAAAGTGATCAAGTCACTCGCATGTCTTAGGAGAATGTCATACCTTTAGTAGCAAACTTGAAATTTTGGCCATTGGTTTTGATTTTTGTTTTGGTTAGATTTGGTTCGGTTTTTGTCATTTTAAAAATCCCTCCAGCCCTTGGTTCTGTCTGACCTGATTGCTTTCAGCTGTTTCTGCAACAAAATTGTCCGGGCAGCGAAAACTCTCATTGTTTACAGTGGCGCCCCCTTCTGAACACTTTCTTAATAAAAAGCTTTTTTTTTTTTTTTTCGGCTATGGTAAATGTGGAACAACAATGAGGTATTTCAAAGAGGTGAACCACAGATAAATTTCTCTAAGGGTGGGGTGAGGGTTACTCAAAAAGGAACTTGACAAGGCTTTTAAAGATATCGACAATCAATATGACATAACGTGACTGATTGTTACCGCGCTCTTAACTGGGCAGATACTTGTTGGCTTCCAAGAAAGACTAACATAGTTGAGATGGTTCTAGCGACCTTCTAGCACAGGGTCTCATGAGGCAGGGATTCTAGCCACTGGCTGTGCAAGGCATGAGGCCTGTTAGTGATTCTATTTTTTCCTCTGCAGAATAGGTCTTTCTACATTCCAGGTCCTTTCTACCCCAATAAATAATGTGGCGAATCTCTCAGTGAGTTGTACTATTGGTTTAAACAGCCAACTGTCTCTTTAAAAGGACTTTTGTTTAAATTCCTTTAAAAAAAAGTCCTTTCAAAAAAATCTTTTTTCTTTATTTTTTATTTTTTATCCCATATGTTTACTCTGATCTTGGAACTTTGTCATTTTGACCTTCTCTGCTGATTAAAATATTCTTCATCATCAGCACCTACTGCTCTCCTCTCCTGGTGGTCTCTCCGCAAGGGGTCTTCTCTAGCTCTTCTAGCAGGTGATGGGCACTTCCCCTCTACCCCTGTTGCCAGACCAGCCTTACCTATCCTGCAGGGTCAGGTCGGCCTGGCCCTTTATCTGTTCTTCTCCTCTGAGTGGTTAGATTTTCATAGATCCCGTGCTTGGCTTGTGTCAGGATTTACCTGGATTATCAAAACCCTTTTCTTGTGCCAGTGAATCCTAAGAAACAGTCCTAATGATAGAACCAGGAACTCAATCAGATCATATTTATCCTGAATGTTCTGTCCAAAATAAAAAATTCATTTCAGAGGAGCCTCAAGATCTCTGAGAAGGGAAGTTTCACCAACTCTGTCATGTAGGGGCATCAATTCCGATTCTGTGTCAATTGTCCTACTTTCCCAGCTAGTGATTCTCTACCATTCAAAGCACACTCTCAACCGTTTCCTCGTTCAAAGGCAGTTGCTCCTAGAGTCTGCACATGGCACTTGGGGCCTGTTGGTCGTTGGCTACTGCCCTCTGTACCTTGGGTCTAACAGCTGCGGGGCATCAAGGTGAGCACGTCTCTTGTTCTAGGACTTAATATAGTTTGGGGCACATGGTAAGCAATAATCACTTCTTTAGTTGATCCAAGTGTTGGATCTTTCTTAATTATTCTACTACCACAATTTACTTGTTCTAAGATTTGTCCCCTCCCCCCATTTTAATATCTCTTAAGGTGGCACTCACCTTGCACTTGAGGACATATCCTACTTTAACTGACAGCATTTCTCTTTCTTAGTCGAACATAAACTATAGTGCATCTTGCGCTTGATGAAAGCTAGGATGCAATTAAATACTCTATTATGGTTATGATTCTGATATTTGAAATCCTCCGGTAGCTCCCTGTGCCCCCACAGTGTAGTACCTCACCTCCTCGCCATAGTATACAGACCATCTCACCCCCAGTGTTAACCCCGGGCTCAGCCTCCATCCCCAGGTGATGCTGCCAGATCAGCTGTCGGTTGTCATGAACTTGCTGTAGTTTCCCGAATGCACTGTGCTGCCTCCTGGCACTTTGAAACTTGACACACTCATCCTCATTCTTCGCTTTGCCCTTGTCTATCACCTCCCCTGAAAATCTGTTCCTAAGTGGCTTTTCATAGCTCCCATCTACCCTTGGCAGTCTTTTATCTCCCCGTGGTAAAGCCTGTCACACTGCATCATGGACATGCCCGTTGTCCCCCTGAGAAGAGAAGAGGGACAATGAGGGCCCCCAGCATTTGCAGCTCTAGTGCAGAGCCCCATGCCTGGCTTGCAGGAAATGCCAGATCATGAAGACAAACAGAGATCATCCTCTGGCTAAAACCAGCTCTTCTTTGCCTATCGCAGGATCTGGTCAATAAAGAGCAGCCAGTTATTATTGCTGTTTTTCTAGGGATTTTTACCCCATATATTTCCCAGGTCTTTACTCTTTTTGTAGCACTTTAATTCAGGCTTCAACCACTTCCTAATCAGATCAGGTGAAATCATTTTCCTTCCCATACCCTCGATGTATTTCACATCTAGTAATTCTTTTTTTAAAGATCTTATTTACCCATTTGACAGACAGATCACAAGCAGGTAGAGAGGGAGGCAGAGAGAGAGAGGGGGGAAGCAGGCTCCCCGCTGAGCAGAGATCCCAATGTGGGGCTCCATCCCAGGACCCTGAATTCATGACCTGAGTCGAAGGCAGAGGCCTAAACCACTGAGCCACCCAGGAGCCCCCATATCTGGTAATTTTTAACCAACGTGGATTTGCTGCATCAAATAGTTCCTTCTTCTTCAAATATAAATATATAAATAAAGTGATCAAGTCACTCGCATGTCTTAGGAGAATGTCATACCTTTAGTAGCAAACTTGAAATCTTGGCCATTGGTTTTGATTTTTGTTTTGGTTAGATTTGGTTCGGTTTTTGTCATTTTAAAAATCCCTCCAGCCCTTGGTTCTGTCTGACCTGATAGCTTTCAGCTGTTTCTGCAACAAAATTGTCCGGGCAGCGACAACTCTCATTGTTTACAGTGGCGCCCCCTTCTGAACACTTTCTTAATAAAAAGCTTTTTTTTTTTTTTTTTCGGCTATGGTAAATGTGGAACAACAATGAGGTATTTCAAAGAGGTGAACCACAGATAAATTTCTCTAAGGGTGGGGTGAGGGTTACTCAAAAAGGAACTTGACAAGGCTTTTAAAGATATCGACAATCAATATGACATAACGTGACTGATTGTTACCGCGCTCTTAACTGGGCAGATACTTGTTGGCTTCCAAGAAAGACTAACATAGTTGAGATGGTTCTAGCGACCTTCTAGCACAGGGTCTCATGAGGCAGGGATTCTAGCCACTGGCTGTGCAAGGCATGAGGCCTGTTAGTGATTCTATTTTTTCCTCTGCAGAATAGGTCTTTCTACATTCCAGGTCCTTTCTACCCCAATAAATAATGTGGCGAATCTCTCAGTGAGTTGTACTATTGGTTTAAACAGCCAACTGTCTCTTTAAAAGGACTTTTGTTTAAATTCCTTTAAAAAAAAGTCCTTTCAAAAAAATCTTTTTTCTTTATTTTTTATTTTTTATCCCATATGTTTACTCTGATCTTGGAACTTTGTCATTTTGACCTTCTCTGCTGATTAAAATATTCTTCATCATCAGCACCTACTGCTCTCCTCTCCTGGTGGTCTCTCCGCAAGGGGTCTTCTCTAGCTCTTCTAGCAGGTGATGGGCACTTCCCCTCTACCCCTGTTGCCAGACCAGCCTTACCTATCCTGCAGGGTCAGGTCGGCCTGGCCCTTTATCTGTTCTTCTCCTCTGAGTGGTTAGATTTTCATAGATCCCGTGCTTGGCTTGTGTCAGGATTTACCTGGATTATCAAAACCCTTTTCTTGTGCCAGTGAATCCTAAGAAACAGTCCTAATGATAGAACCAGGAACTCAATCAGATCATATTTATCCTGAATGTTCTGTCCAAAATAAAAAATTCATTTCAGAGGAGCCTCAAGATCTCTGAGAAGGGAAGTTTCACCAACTCTGTCATGTAGGGGCATCAATTCCGATTCTGTGTCAATTGTCCTACTTTCCCAGCTAGTGATTCTCTACCATTCAAAGCACACTCTCAACCGTTTCCTCGTTCAAAGGCAGTTGCTCCTAGAGTCTGCACATGGCACTTGGGGCCTGTTGGTCGTTGGCTACTGCCCTCTGTACCTTGGGTCTAACAGCTGCGGGGCATCAAGGTGAGCACGTCTCTTGTTCTAGGACTTAATATAGTTTGGGGCACATGGTAAGCAATAATCACTTCTTTAGTTGATCCAAGTGTTGGATCTTTCTTAATTATTCTACTACCACAATTTACTTGTTCTAAGATTTGTCCCCTCCCCCCATTTTAATATCTCTTAAGGTGGCACTCACCTTGCACTTGAGGACATATCCTACTTTAACTGACAGCATTTCTCTTTCTTAGTCGAACATAAACTATAGTGCATCTTGCGCTTGATGAAAGCTAGGATGCAATTAAATACTCTATTATGGTTATGATTCTGATATTTGAAATCCTCCGGTAGCTCCCAGTGCCCCCACAGTGTAGTACCTCACCTCCTCGCCATAGTATACAGACCATCTCACCCCCAGTGTTAACCCCGGGCTCAGCCTCCATCCCCAGGTGATGCTGCCAGATCAGCTGTCGGTTGTCATGAACTTGCTGTAGTTTCCCGAATGCACTGTGCTGCCTCCTGGCACTTTGAAACTTGACACACTCATCCTCATTCTTCGCTTTGCCCTTGTCTATCACCTCCCCTGAAAATCTGTTCCTAAGTGGCTTTTCATAGCTCCCATCTACCCTTGGCAGTCTTTTATCTCCCCGTGGTAAAGCCTGTCACACTGCATCATGGACATGCCCGTTGTCCCCCTGAGAAGAGAAGAGGGACAATGAGGGCCCCCAGCATTTGCAGCTCTAGTGCAGAGCCCCATGCCTGGCTTGCAGGAAATGCCAGATCATGAAGACAAACAGAGATCATCCTCTGGCTAAAACCAGCTCTTTTTTGCCTATCGCAGGATCTGGTCAATAAAGAGCAGCCAGTTATTATTGCTGTTTTTCTAGGGATTTTTACCCCATATATTTCCCAGGTCTTTACTCTTTTTGTAGCACTTTAATTCAGGCTTCAACCACTTCCTAATCAGATCAGGTGAAATCATTTTCCTTCCCATACCCTCGATGTATTTCACATCTAGTAATTCTTTTTTTAAAGATCTTATTTACCCATTTGACAGACAGATCACAAGCAGGTAGAGAGGGAGGCAGAGAGAGAGAGGGGGGAAGCAGGCTCCCCGCTGAGCAGAGATCCCAATGTGGGGCTCCATCCCAGGACCCTGAATTCATGACCTGAGTCGAAGGCAGAGGCCTAAACCACTGAGCCACCCAGGAGCCCCCATATCTGGTAATTTTTAACCAACGTGGATTTGCTGCATCAAATAGTTCCTTCTTCTTCAAATATAAATATATAAATAAAGTGATCAAGTCACTCGCATGTCTTAGGAGAATGTCATACCTTTAGTAGCAAACTTGAAATCTTGGCCATTGGTTTTGATTTTTGTTTTGGTTAGATTTGGTTCGGTTTTTGTCATTTTAAAAATCCCTCCAGCCCTTGGTTCTGTCTGACCTGATAGCTTTCAGCTGTTTCTGCAACAAAATTGTCCGGGCAGCGACAACTCTCATTGTTTACAGTGGCGCCCCCTTCTGAACACTTTCTTAATAAAAAGCTTTTTTTTTTTTTTTTTTCGGCTATGGTAAATGTGGAACAACAATGAGGTATTTCAAAGAGGTGAACCACAGATAAATTTCTCTAAGGGTGGGGTGAGGGTTACTCAAAAAGGAACTTGACAAGGCTTTTAAAGATATCGACAATCAATATGACATAACGTGACTGATTGTTACCGCGCTCTTAACTGGGCAGATACTTGTTGGCTTCCAAGAAAGACTAACATAGTTGAGATGGTTCTAGCGACCTTCTAGCACAGGGTCTCATGAGGCAGGGATTCTAGCCACTGGCTGTGCAAGGCATGAGGCCTGTTAGTGATTCTATTTTTTCCTCTGCAGAATAGGTCTTTCTACATTCCAGGTCCTTTCTACCCCAATAAATAATGTGGCGAATCTCTCAGTGAGTTGTACTATTGGTTTAAACAGCCAACTGTCTCTTTAAAAGGACTTTTGTTTAAATTCCTTTTAAAAAAAGTCCTTTCAAAAAAATCTTTTTTCTTTATTTTTTATTTTTTATCCCATATGTTTACTCTGATCTTGGAACTTTGTCATTTTGACCTTCTCTGCTGATTAAAATATTCTTCATCATCA
Organism: Mustela nivalis; assembly: GCF_964662115.1. NCBI lineage: Eukaryota > Metazoa > Chordata > Mammalia > Carnivora > Mustelidae > Mustela > Mustela nivalis. The sequence goes on along the minus strand of NC_139022.1, from coordinate 22,651,607 downwards.
GCACCTACTGCTCTCCTCTCCTGGTGGTCTCTCCGCAAGGGGTCTTCTCTAGCTCTTCTAGCAGGTGATGGGCACTTCCCCTCTACCCCTGTTGCCAGACCAGCCTTACCTATCCTGCAGGGTCAGGTCGGCCTGGCCCTTTATCTGTTCTTCTCCTCTGAGTGGTTAGATTTTCATAGATCCCGTGCTTTGCTTTTGTCAGGATTTACCTGGATTATCAAAACCCTTTTCTTGTGCCAGTGAATCCTAAGAAACAGTCCTAATGATAGAACAAGGAACTCAATCAGATCATATTTATCCTGAATGTTCTTTCCAAAATAAAAAATTCATTTCAGAGGAGCCTCAAGATCTCTGAGAAGGGAAGTTTCACCAACTCTGTCATGTAGGGGCATCAATTCCGATTCTGTGTCAATTGTCTTACTTTCCCAGCTAGTAATTCTCTACCTCTCAAAGCACACTATCAACCGTTTCCTCTTTCAAAGGCAGTTGCTCCTAGAGTCTGCACATGGCACTTGGGGCCTACTGGTCGTTGGCTACTGCCCTCTGTACCTTGGGTCTAACAGCTGCGGGGCATCAAGGTGAGCACGTCTCTTGTTCTAGGACTTAATATAGTTTGGGGCACATGGTAAGCAATAATCACTTCTTTAGTTGATCCAAGTGTTGGATCTTTCTTAATTATTCTACTACCACAATTTACTTGTTCTAAGATTTGTCCCCTCCCCCCATTTTAATATCTCTTAAGGTGGCACTCACCTTGCACTTGAGGACATATCCTACTTTAACTGACAGCATTTCTCTTTCTTAGTCGAACATAAACTAGAGTGCATCTTACCCTTGATGAAAGCTAGGATGCAATTAAATACTCTATTATGGTTACGATTCTGATATTTGAAATCCTCCGGTAGCTCCCTGTGCCCCCACAGTGTAGTACCTCACCTCCTCGCCATAGTATACAAACCATCTCACCCCCAGTGTTAACCCCGGGCTCAGCCTCCATCCCCAGGTGATGCTGCCAGATCAGCTGTCGGTTGTCATGAACTTGCTGTAGTTTCCCGAATGCACTGTGCTGCCTCCTGGCACTTTGAAACTTGACACACTCATCCTCATTCTTCGCTTTGCCCTTGTCTATCACCTCCCCTGAAAATCTGTTCCTAAGTGGCTTTTCATAGCTCCCACCTACCCTTGGCAGTCTTTTATCTCCCTGTGTAAAGCCTGTCACACTGCATCATGGACATGCCCGTTGTCCCCCTGAGAAGAGAAGAGGGACAATGAGGGCCCCCAGCATTTGCAGCTCTAGTGCAGAGCCCCATGCCTGGCTTGCAGGAAATGCCAGATCATGAAGACAAACGGAGATCATCCTCTGGCTAAAACCAGCTCTTCTTTGCCTATCGCAGGATCTGGTCAATAAAGAGCAGCCAGTTATTATTGCTGTTTTTCTAGGGATTTTTACCCCATATATTTCCCAGGTCTTTACTCTTTTTGTAGCACTTTAATTCAGGCTTCAACCACTTCCTAGTCAGATCAGGGGAAATCATTTTCCTTCCCATACCCTCGATGTATTTCACATCTAGTAATTCTTTTTTTAAAGATCTTATTTACCCATTTGACAGACAGATCACAAGCAGGTAGAGAGGGAGGCAGAGAGAGAGAGGGGAGAAGCAGGCTCCCCGCTGAGCAGAGATCCCAATGTGGGGCTCCATCCCAGGACCCTGAATTCATGACCTGAGTCGAAGGCAGAGGCCTAAACCACTGAGCCACCCAGGAGCCCCCATATCTGGTAATTTTTAACCAACGTGGATTTGCTGCATCAAATAGTTCCTTCTTCTTCAAATATAAATATATAAATAAAGTGATCAAGTCACTCGCATGTCTTAGGAGAATGTCATACCTTTAGTAGCAAACTTGAAATTTTGGCCATTGGTTTTGATTTTTGTTTTGGTTAGATTTGGTTCGGTTTTTGTCATTTTAAAAATCCCTCCAGCCCTTGGTTCTGTCTGACCTGATTGCTTTCAGCTGTTTCTGCAACAAAATTGTCCGGGCAGCGAAAACTCTCATTGTTTACAGTGGCGCCCCCTTCTGAACACTTTCTTAATAAAAAGCTTTTTTTTTTTTTTTTTCGGCTATGGTAAATGTGGAACAACAATGAGGTATTTCAAAGAGGTGAACCACAGATAAATTTCTCTAAGGGTGGGGTGAGGGTTACTCAAAAAGGAACTTGACAAGGCTTTTAAAGATATCGACAATCAATATGACATAACGTGACTGATTGTTACCGCGCTCTTAACTGGGCAGATACTTGTTGGCTTCCAAGAAAGACTAACATAGTTGAGATGGTTCTAGCGACCTTCTAGCACAGGGTCTCATGAGGCAGGGATTCTAGCCACTGGCTGTGCAAGGCATGAGGCCTGTTAGTGATTCTATTTTTTCCTCTGCAGAATAGGTCTTTCTACATTCCAGGTCCTTTCTACCCCAATAAATAATGTGGCGAATCTCTCAGTGAGTTGTACTATTGGTTTAAACAGCCAACTGTCTCTTTAAAAGGACTTTTGTTTAAATTCCTTTAAAAAAAAGTCCTTTCAAAAAAATCTTTTTTCTTTATTTTTTATTTTTTATCCCATATGTTTACTCTGATCTTGGAACTTTGTCATTTTGACCTTCTCTGCTGATTAAAATATTCTTCATCATCAGCACCTACTGCTCTCCTCTCCTGGTGGTCTCTCCGCAAGGGGTCTTCTCTAGCTCTTCTAGCAGGTGATGGGCACTTCCCCTCTACCCCTGTTGCCAGACCAGCCTTACCTATCCTGCAGGGTCAGGTCGGCCTGGCCCTTTATCTGTTCTTCTCCTCTGAGTGGTTAGATTTTCATAGATCCCGTGCTTGGCTTGTGTCAGGATTTACCTGGATTATCAAAACCCTTTTCTTGTGCCAGTGAATCCTAAGAAACAGTCCTAATGATAGAACCAGGAACTCAATCAGATCATATTTATCCTGAATGTTCTGTCCAAAATAAAAAATTCATTTCAGAGGAGCCTCAAGATCTCTGAGAAGGGAAGTTTCACCAACTCTGTCATGTAGGGGCATCAATTCCGATTCTGTGTCAATTGTCCTACTTTCCCAGCTAGTGATTCTCTACCATTCAAAGCACACTCTCAACCGTTTCCTCGTTCAAAGGCAGTTGCTCCTAGAGTCTGCACATGGCACTTGGGGCCTGTTGGTCGTTGGCTACTGCCCTCTGTACCTTGGGTCTAACAGCTGCGGGGCATCAAGGTGAGCACGTCTCTTGTTCTAGGACTTAATATAGTTTGGGGCACATGGTAAGCAATAATCACTTCTTTAGTTGATCCAAGTGTTGGATCTTTCTTAATTATTCTACTACCACAATTTACTTGTTCTAAGATTTGTCCCCTCCCCCCATTTTAATATCTCTTAAGGTGGCACTCACCTTGCACTTGAGGACATATCCTACTTTAACTGACAGCATTTCTCTTTCTTAGTCGAACATAAACTATAGTGCATCTTGCGCTTGATGAAAGCTAGGATGCAATTAAATACTCTATTATGGTTACGATTCTGATATTTGAAATCCTCCGGTAGCTCCCTGTGCCCCCACAGTGTAGTACCTCACCTCCTCGCCATAGTATACAGACCATCTCACCCCCAGTGTTAACCCCGGGCTCAGCCTCCATCCCCAGGTGATGCTGCCAGATCAGCTGTCGGTTGTCATGAACTTGCTGTAGTTTCCCGAATGCACTGTGCTGCCTCCTGGCACTTTGAAACTTGACACACTCATCCTCATTCTTCGCTTTGCCCTTGTCTATCACCTCCCCTGAAAATCTGTTCCTAAGTGGCTTTTCATAGCTCCCACCTACCCTTGGCAGTCTTTTATCTCCCTGTGGTAAAGCCTGTCACACTGCATCATGGACATGCCCGTTGTCCCCCTGAGAAGAGAAGAGGGACAATGAGGGCCCCCAGCATTTGCAGCTCTAGTGCAGAGCCCCATGCCTGGCTTGCAGGAAATGCCAGATCATGAAGACAAACGGAGATCATCCTCTGGCTAAAACCAGCTCTTCTTTGCCTATCGCAGGATCTGGTCAATAAAGAGCAGCCAGTTATTATTGCTGTTTTTCTAGGGATTTTTACCCCATATATTTCCCAGGTCTTTACTCTTTTTGTAGCACTTTAATTCAGGCTTCAACCACTTCCTAGTCAGATCAGGTGAAATCATTTTCCTTCCCCTACCCTCGATGTATTTCACATCTAGTAATTCTTTTTTTAAAGATCTTATTTACCCATTTGACAGACAGATCACAAGCAGGTAGAGAGGGAGGCAGAGAGAGAGAGGGGGGAAGCAGGCTCCCCGCTGAGCAGAGATCCCAATGTGGGGCTCCATCCCAGGACCCTGAATTCATGACCTGAGTCGAAGGCAGAGGCCTAAACCACTGAGCCACCCAGGAGCCCCCATATCTGGTAATTTTTAACCAACGTGGATTTGCTGCATCAAATAGTTCCTTCTTCTTCAAATATAAATATATAAATAAAGTGATCAAGTCACTCGCATGTCTTAGGAGAATGTCATACCTTTAGTAGCAAACTTGAAATCTTGGCCATTGGTTTTGATTTTTGTTTTGGTTAGATTTGGTTCGGTTTTTGTCATTTTAAAAATCCCTCCAGCCCTTGGTTCTGTCTGACCTGATTGCTTTCAGCTGTTTCTGCAACAAAATTGTCAGGGCAGCGAAAACTCTCATTGTTTACAGTGGCGCCCCCTTCTGAACACTTTCTTAATAAAAAGCTTTTTTTTTTTTTTTTTTCGGCTATGGTAAATGTGGAACAACAATGAGGTATTTCAAAGAGGTGAACCACAGATAAATTTCTCTAAGGGTGGGGTGAGGGTTACTCAAAAAGGAACTTGACAAGGCTTTTAAAGATATCGACAATCAATATGACATAACGTGACTGATTGTTACCGCGCTCTTAACTGGGCAGATACTTGTTGGCTTCCAAGAAAGACTAACATAGTTGAGATGGTTCTAGCGACCTTCTAGCACAGGGTCTCATGAGGCAGGGATTCTAGCCACTGGCTGTGCAAGGCATGAGGCCTGTTAGTGATTCTATTTTTTCCTCTGCAGAATAGGTCTTTCTACATTCCAGGTCCTTTCTACCCCAATAAATAATGTGGCGAATCTCTCAGTGAGTTGTACTATTGGTTTAAACAGCCAACTGTCTCTTTAAAAGGATTTTGTTTAAATTCCTTTAAAAAAAAGTCCTTTCAAAAAAATCTTTTTTCTTTATTTTTTATTTTTTATCCCATATGTTTACTCTGATCTTGGAACTTTGTCATTTTGACCTTCTCCGCTGATTAAAATATTCTTCATCATCAGCACCTACTGCTCTCCTCTCCTGGTGGTCTCTCCGCAAGGGGTCTTCTCTAGCTCTTCTAGCAGGTGATGGGCACTTCCCCTCTACCCCTGTTGCCAGACCAGCCTTACCTATCCTGCAGGGTCAGGTCGGCCTGGCCCTTTATCTGTTCTTCTCCTCTGAGTGGTTAGATTTTCATAGATCCCGTGCTTTGCTTTTGTCAGGATTTACCTGGATTATCAAAACCCTTTTCTTGTGCCAGTGAATCCTAAGAAACAGTCCTAATGAGAGAACCAGGAACTCAATCAGATCATATTTATCCTGAATGTTCTGTCCAAAATAAAAAAATTCATTTCAGAGGAGCCTCAAGATCTCTGAGAAGGGAAGTTTCACCAACTCTGTCATGTAGGGGCATCAATTCCGATTCTGTGTCAATTGTCCTACTTTCCCAGCTAGTAATTCTCTACCTCTCAAAGCACACTCTCAACCGTTTCCTCTTTCAAAGGCAGTTGCTCCTAGAGTCTACACATGGCACTTGGGGCCTACTGGTCGTTGGCTACTGCCCTCTGTACCTTGGGTCTAACAGCTGCGGGGCATCAAGGTGAGCACGTCTCTTGTTCTAGGACTTAATATAGTTTGGGGCACATGGTAAGCAATAATCACTTCTTTAGTTGATCCAAGTGTTGGATCTTTCTTAATTATTCTACTACCACAATTTCCTTGTTCTAAGATTTGTCCCCTCCCCCCATTTTAATATCTCTTAAGGTGGCACTCACCTTGCACTTGATGACATATCCTACTTTAACTGACAGCATTTCTCTTTCTTAGTCGAACATAAACTAGAGTGCATCTTACCCTTGATGAAAGCTAGGATGCAATTAAATACTCTATTATGGTTACGATTCTGATATTTGAAATCCTCCGGTAGCTCCCTGTGCCCCCACAGTGTAGTACCTCACCTCCTCGCCATAGTATACAAACCATCTCACCCCCAGTGTTAACCCCGGGCTCAGCCTCCATCCCCAGGTGATGCTGCCAGATCAGCTGTCGGTTGTCATGAACTTGCTGTAGTTTCCCGAATGCACTGTGCTGCCTCCTGGCACTTTGAAACTTGACACACTCATCCTCATTCTTCGCTTTGCCCTTGTCTATCACCTCCCCTGAAAATCTGTTCCTAAGTGGCTTTTCATAGCTCCCACCTACCCTTGGCAGTCTTTTATCTCCCTGTGGTAAAGCCTGTCACACTGCATCATGGACATGCCCGTTGTCCCCCTGAGAAGAGAAGAGGGACAATGAGGGCCCCCAGCATTTGCAGCTCTAGTGCAGAGCCCCATGCCTGGCTTGCAGGAAATGCCAGATCATGAAGACAAACGGAGATCATCCTCTGGCTAAAACCAGCTCTTCTTTGCCTATCGCAGGATCTGGTCAATAAAGAGCAGCCAGTTATTATTGCTGTTTTTCTAGGGATTTTTACCCCATATATTTCCCAGGTCTTTACTCTTTTTGTAGCACTTTAATTCAGGCTTCAACCACTTCCTAGTCAGATCAGGGGAAATCATTTTCCTTCCCATACCCTCGATGTATTTCACATCTAGTAATTCTTTTTTTAAAGATCTTATTTACCCATTTGACAGACAGATCACAAGCAGGTAGAGAGGGAGGCAGAGAGAGAGAGGGGGGAAGCAGGCTCCCCGCTGAGCAGAGATCCCAATGTGGGGCTCCATCCCAGGACCCTGAATTCATGACCTGAGTCGAAGGCAGAGGCCTAAACCACTGAGCCACCCAGGAGCCCCCATATCTGGTAATTTTTAACCAACGTGGATTTGCTGCATCAAATAGTTCCTTCTTCTTCAAATATAAATATATAAATAAAGTGATCAAGTCACTCGCATGTCTTAGGAGAATGTCATACCTTTAGTAGCAAACTTGAAATCTTGGCCATTGGTTTTGATTTTTGTTTTGGTTAGATTTGGTTCGGTTTTTGTCATTTTAAAAATCCCTCCAGCCCTTGGTTCTGTCTGACCTGATTGCTTTCAGCTGTTTCTGCAACAAAATTGTCCGGACAGCGAAAACTCTCATTGTTTACAGTGGCGCCCCCTTCTGAACACTTTCTTAATAAAAAGCTTTTTTTTTTTTTTTTTCGGCTATGGTAAATGTGGAACAACAATGAGGTATTTCAAAGAGGTGAACCACAGATAAATTTCTCTAAGGGTGGGGTGAGGGTTACTCAAAAAGGAACTTGACAAGTCTTTTAAAGATATCGACAATCAATATGACATAACGTGACTTATTGTTACCACGCTCTTAACTGGGCAGATACTTGTTGGCTTCCAAGAAAGACTAACATAGTTGAGATGGTTCTAGCGACCTTCTAGCACAGGGTCTCATGAGGCAGGGATTCTAGCCACTGGCTGTGCAAGGCATGAGGCCTGTTAGTGATTCTATTTTTTCCTCTGCAGAATAGGTCTTTCTACATTCCAGGTCCTTTCTACCCCAATAAATAATGTGGCGAATCTCTCAGTGAGTTGTACTATTGGTTTAAACAGCCAACTGTCTCTTTAAAAGGACTTTTGTTTAAATTCCTTTAAAAAAAAGTCCTTTCAAAAAAATCTTTTTTCTTTATTTTTTATTTTTTATCCCATATGTTTACTCTGATCTTGGAACTTTGTCATTTTGACCTTCTCTGCTGATTAAAATATTCTTCATCATCAGCACCTACTGCTCTCCTCTCCTGGTGGTCTCTTCGGAAGGGGTCTTCTCTAGCTCTTCTAGCAGGTGATGGGCACTTCCCCTCTACCCCTGTTGCCAGACCAGCCTTACCTATCCTGCAGGGTCAGGTCGGCCTGGCCCTTTATCTGTTCTTCTCCTCTGAGTGGTTAGATTTTCATAGATCCCGTGCTTTGCTTTTGTCAGGATTTACCTGGATTATCAAAACCCTTTTCTTGTGCCAGTGAATCCTAAGAAACAGTCCTAATGATAGAACCAGGAACTCAATCAGATCATATTTATCCTGAATGTTCTGTCCAAAATAAAAAAATTCATTTCAGAGGAGCCTCAAGATCTCTGAGAAGGGAAGTTTCACCAACTCTGTCATGTAGGGGCATCAATTCCGATTCTGTGTCAATTGTCCTACTTTCCCAGCTAGTGATTCTCTACCTCTCAAAGCACACTCTCAACCGTTTCCTCTTTCAAAGGCGTTTGCTCCTAGAGTCTACACATGGCACTTGGGGCCTACTGGTCGTTGGCTACTGCCCTCTGTACCTTGGGTCTAACAGCTGCGGGGCATCAAGGTGAGCACGTCTCTTGTTCTAGGACTTAATATAGTTTGGGGCACATGGTAAGCAATAATCACTTCTTTAGTTGATCCAAGTGTTGGATCTTTCTTAATTATTCTACTACCACAATTTACTTGTTCTAAGATTTGTCCCCTCCCCCCATTTTAATATCTCTTAAGGTGGCACTCACCTTGCACTTGATGACATATCCTACTTTAACTGACAGCATTTCTCTTTCTTAGTCGAACATAAACTATAGTGCATCTTACCCTTGATGAAAGCTAGGATGCAATTAAATACTCTATTATGGTTACGATTCTGATATTTGAAATCCTCCGGTAGCTCCCTGTGCCCCCACAGTGTATTACCTCACCTCCTCGCCATAGTATACAGACCATCTCACCCCCAGTGTTAACCCCGGGCTCAGCCTCCATCCCCAGGTGATGCTGCCAGATCAGCTGTCGGTTGTCATGAACTTGCTGTAGTTTCCCGAATGCACTGTGCTGCCTCCTGGCACTTTGAAACTTGACACACTCATCCTCATTCTTCGCTTTGCCCTTGTCTATCACCTCCCCTGAAAATCTGTTCCTAAGTGGCTTTTCATAGCTCCCACCTACCCTTGGCAGTCTTTTATCTCCCTGTGGTAAAGCCTGTCACACTGCATCATGGACATGCCCGTTGTCCCCCTGAGAAGAGAAGAGGGACAATGAGGGCCCCCAGCATTTGCAGCTCTAGTGCAGAGCCCCATGCCTGGCTTGCAGGAAATGCCAGATCATGAAGACAAACGGAGATCATCCTCTGGCTAAAACCAGCTCTTCTTTGCCTATCGCAGGATCTGGTCAATAAAGAGCAGCCAGTTATTATTGCTGTTTTTCTAGGGATTTTTACCCCATATATTTCCCAGGTCTTTACTCTTTTTGTAGCACTTTAATTCAGGCTTCAACCACTTCCTAGTCAGATCAGGTGAAATCATTTTCCTTCCCCTACCCTCGATGTATTTCACATCTAGTAATTCTTTTTTTAAAGATCTTATTTACCCATTTGACAGACAGATCACAAGCAGGTAGAGAGGGAGGCAGAGAGAGAGAGGGGGGAAGCAGGCTCCCCGCTGAGCAGAGATCCCAATGTGGGGCTCCATCCCAGGACCCTGAATTCATGACCTGAGTCGAAGGCAGAGGCCTAAACCACTGAGCCACCCAGGAGCCCCCATATCTGGTAATTTTTAACCAACGTGGATTTGCTGCATCAAATAGTTCCTTCTTCTTCAAATATAAATATATAAATAAAGTGATCAAGTCACTCGCATGTCTTAGGAGAATGTCATACCTTTAGTAGCAAACTTGAAATCTTGGCCATTGGTTTTGATTTTTGTTTTGGTTAGATTTGGTTCGGTTTTTGTCATTTTAAAAATCCCTCCAGCCCTTGGTTCTGTCTGACCTGATTGCTTTCAGCTGTTTCTGCAACAAAATTGTCCGGGCAGCGAAAACTCTCATTGTTTACAGTGGCGCCCCCTTCTGAACACTTTCTTAATAAAAAGCTTTTTTTTTTTTTTTTTCGGCTATGGTAAATGTGGAACAACAATGAGGTATTTCAAAGAGGTGAACCACAGATAAATTTCTCTAAGGGTGGGGTGAGGGTTACTCAAAAAGGAACTTGACAAGGCTTTTAAAGATATCGACAATCAATATGACATAACGTGACTGATTGTTACCGCGCTCTTAACTGGGCAGATACTTGTTGGCTTCCAAGAAAGACTAACATAGTTGAGATGGTTCTAGCGACCTTCTAGCACAGGGTCTCATGAGGCAGGGATTCTAGCCACTGGCTGTGCAAGGCATGAGGCCTGTTAGTGATTCTATTTTTTCCTCTGCAGAATAGGTCTTTCTACATTCCAGGTCCTTTCTACCCCAATAAATAATGTGGCGAATCTCTCAGTGAGTTGTACTATTGGTTTAAACAGCCAACTGTCTCTTTAAAAGGACTTTTGTTTAAATTCCTTTAAAAAAAAGTCCTTTCAAAAAAATCTTTTTTCTTTATTTTTTATTTTTTATCCCATATGTTTACTCTGATCTTGGAACTTTGTCATTTTGACCTTCTCTGCTGATTAAAATATTCTTCATCATCAGCACCTACTGCTCTCCTCTCCTGGTGGTCTCTTCGGAAGGGGTCTTCTCTAGCTCTTCTAGCAGGTGATGGGCACTTCCCCTCTACCCCTGTTGCTAGACCAGCCTTACCTATCCTGCAGGGTCAGGTCGGCCTGGCCCTTTATCTGTTCTTCTCCTCTGAGTTGTTAGATTTTCATAGATCCCGTGCTTTGCTTTTGTCAGGATTTACCTGGATTATCAAAACCCTTTTCTTGTGCCAGTGAATCCTAAGAAACAGTCCTAATGATAGAACCAGGAACTCAATCAGATCATATTTATCCTGAATGTTCTGTCCAAAATAAAAAAATTCATTTCAGAGGAGCCTCAAGATCTCTGAGAAGGGAAGTTTCACCAACTCTGTCATGTAGGGGCATCAATTCCGATTCTGTGTCAATTGTCCTACTTTCCCAGCTAGTAATTCTCTACCTCTCAAAGCACACTCTCAACCGTTTCCTCTTTCAAAGGCGGTTGCTCCTAGAGTCTACACATGGCACTTGGGGCCTACTGGTCGTTGGCTACTGCCCTCTGTACCTTGGGTCTAACAGCTGCGGGGCATCAAGGTGAGCACGTCTCTTGTTCTAGGACTTAATATAGTTTGGGGCACATGGTAAGCAATAATCACTTCTTTAGTTGATCCAAGTGTTGGATCTTTCTTAATTATTCTACGACCACAATTTACTTGTTCTAAGATTTGTCCCCTCCCCCCATTTTAATATCTCTTAAGGTGGCACTCACCTTGCACTTGAGGACATATCCTACTTTAACTGACAGCATTTCTCTTTCTTAGTCGAACATAAACTAGAGTGCATCTTACCCTTGATGAAAGCTAGGATGCAATTAAATACTCTATTATGGTTACGATTCTGATATTTGAAATCCTCCGGTAGCTCCCTGTGCCCCCACAGTGTAGTACCTCACCTCCTCGCCATAGTATACAAACCATCTCACCCCCAGTGTTAACCCCGGGCTCAGCCTCCATCCCCAGGTGATGCTGCCAGATCAGCTGTCGGTTGTCATGAACTTGCTGTAGTTTCCCGAATGCACTGTGCTGCCTCCTGGCACTTTGAAACTTGACACACTCATCCTCATTCTTCGCTTTGCCCTTGTCTATCACCTCCCCTGAAAATCTGTTCCTAAGTGGCTTTTCATAGCTCCCACCTACCCTTGGCAGTCTTTTATCTCCCTGTGGTAAAGCCTGTCACACTGCATCATGGACATGCCCGTTGTCCCCCTGAGAAGAGAAGAGGGACAATGAGGGCCCCCAGCATTTGCAGCTCTAGTGCAGAGCCCCATGCCTGGCTTGCAGGAAATGCCAGATCATGAAGACAAACGGAGATCATCCTCTGGCTAAAACCAGCTCTTCTTTGCCTATCGCAGGATCTGGTCAATAAAGAGCAGCCAGTTATTATTGCTGTTTTTCTAGGGATTTTTACCCCATATATTTCCCAGGTCTTTACTCTTTTTGTAGCACTTTAATTCAGGCTTCAACCACTTCCTAGTCAGATCAGGGGAAATCATTTTCCTTCCCCTACCCTCGATGTATTTCACATCTAGTAATTCTTTTTTTAAAGATCTTATTTACCCATTTGACAGACAGATCACAAGCAGGTAGAGAGGGAGGCAGAGAGAGAGAGGGGGGAAGCAGGCTCCCCGCTGAGCAGAGATCCCAATGTGGGGCTCCATCCCAGGACCCTGAATTCATGACCTGAGTCGAAGGCAGAGGCCTAAACCACTGAGCCACCCAGGAGCCCCCATATCTGGTAATTTTTAACCAACGTGGATTTGCTGCATCAAATAGTTCCTTCTTCTTCAAATATAAATATATAAATAAAGTGATCAAGTCACTCGCATGTCTTAGGAGAATGTCATACCTTTAGTAGCAAACTTGAAATCTTGGCCATTGGTTTTGATTTTTGTTTTGGTTAGATTTGGTTCGGTTTTTGTCATTTTAAAAATCCCTCCAGCCCTTGGTTCTGTCTGACCTGATTGCTTTCAGCTGTTTCTGCAACAAAATTGTCCGGGCAGCGAAAACTCTCATTGTTTACAGTGGCGCCCCCTTCTGAACACTTTCTTAATAAAAAGCTTTTTTTTTTTTTTTTTCGGCTATGGTAAATGTGGAACAACAATGAGGTATTTCAAAGAGGTGAACCACAGATAAATTTCTCTAAGGGTGGGGTGAGGGTTACTCAAAAAGGAACTTGACAAGGCTTTTAAAGATATCGACAATCAATATGACATAACGTGACTGATTGTTACCACGCTCTTAACTGGGCAGATACTTGTTGGCTTCCAAGAAAGACTAACATAGTTGAGATGGTTCTAGCGACCTTCTAGCACAGGGTCTCATGAGGCAGGGATTCTAGCCACTGGCTGTGCAAGGCATGAGGCCTGTTAGTGATTCTATTTTTTCCTCTGCAGAATAGGTCTTTCTACATTCCAGGTCCTTTCTACCCCAATAAATAATGTGGCGAATCTCTCAGTGAGTTGTACTATTGGTTTAAACAGCCAACTGTCTCTTTAAAAGGACTTTTGTTTAAATTCCTTTAAAAAAAAGTCCTTTCAAAAAAATCTTTTTTCTTTATTTTTTATTTTTTATCCCATATGTTTACTCTGATCTTGGAACTTTGTCATTTTGACCTTCTCTGCTGATTAAAATATTCTTCATCATCAGCACCTACTGCTCTCCTCTCCTGGTGGTCTCTCCGGAAGGGGTCTTCTCTAGCTCTTCTAGCAGGTGATGGGCACTTCCCCTCTACCCCTGCTGCCAGACCAGCCTTACCTATCCTGCAGGGTCAGGTCGGCCTGGCCCTTTATCTGTTCTTCTCCTCTGAGTTGTTAGATTTTCATAGATCCCGTGCTTTGCTTTTGTCAGGATTTACCTGGATTATCAAAACCCTTTTCTTGTGCCAGTGAATCCTAAGAAACAGTCCTAATGATAGAACCAGGAACTCAATCAGATCATATTTATCCTGAATGTTCTGTCCAAAATAAAAAAATTCATTTCAGAGGAGCCTCAAGATCTCTGAGAAGGGAAGTTTCACCAACTCTGTCATGTAGGGGCATCAATTCCGATTCTGTGTCAATTGTTTTACTTTCCCAGCTAGTAATTCTCTACCTCTCAAAGCACACTCTCAACCGTTTCCTCTTTCAAAGGCGGTTGCTCTTAGAGTCTACACATGGCACTTGGGGCCTACTGGTCGTTGGCTACTGCCCTCTGTACCTTGGGTCTAACAGCTGCGGGGCATCAAGGTGAGCACGTCTCTTGTTCTAGGACTTAATATAGTTTGGGGCACATGGTAAGCAATAATCACTTCTTTAGTTGATCCAAGTGTTGGATCTTTCTTAATTATTCTACTACCACAATTTACTTGTTCTAAGATTTGTCCCCTCCCCCCATTTTAATATCTCTTAAGGTGGCACTCACCTTGCACTTGATGACATATCCTACTTTAACTGACAGCATTTCTCTTTCTTAGTCGAACATAAACTATAGTGCATCTTACCCTTGATGAAAGCTAGGATGCAATTAAATACTCTATTATGGTTACGATTCTGATATTTGAAATCCTCCGGTAGCTCCCTGTGCCCCCACAGTGTAGTACCTCACCTCCTCGCCATAGTATACAAACCATCTCACCCCCAGTGTTAACCCCGGGCTCAGCCTCCATCCCCAGGTGATGCTGCCAGATCAGCTGTCGGTTGTCATGAACTTGCTGTAGTTTCCCGAATGCACTGTGCTGCCTCCTGGCACTTTGAAACTTGACACACTCATCCTCATTCTTCGCTTTGCCCTTGTCTATCACCTCCCCTGAAAATCTGTTCCTAAGTGGCTTTGCCCAGCTCCCACCTACCCTTGGCAGTCTTTTATCTCCCTGTGGTAAAGCCTGTCACACTGCATCATGGACATGCCCGTTGTCCCCCTGAGAAGAGAAGAGGGACAATGAGGGCCCCCAGCATTTGCAGCTCTAGTGCAGAGCCCCATGCCTGGCTTGCAGGAAATGCCAGATCATGAAGACAAACGGAGATCATCCTCTGGCTAAAACCAGCTCTTCTTTGCCTATCGCAGGATCTGGTCAATAAAGAGCAGCCAGTTATTATTGCTGTTTTTCTAGGGATTTTTACCCCATATATTTCCCAGGTCTTTACTCTTTTTGTAGCACTTTAATTCAGGCTTCAACCACTTCCTAGTCAGATCAGGTGAAATCATTTTCCTTCCCATACCCTCGATGTATTTCACATCTAGTAATTCTTTTTTTAAAGATCTTATTTACCCATTTGACAGAGAGATCACAAGCAGGTAGAGAGGGAGGCAGAGAGAGAGAGGGGGGAAGCAGGCTCCCCGCTGAGCAGAGATCCCAATGTGGGGCTCCATCCCAGGACCCTGAATTCATGACCTGAGTCGAAGGCAGAGGCCTAAACCACTGAGCCACCCAGGAGCCCCCATATCTGGTAATTTTTAACCAACGTGGATTTGCTGCATCAAATAGTTCCTTCTTCTTCAAATATAAATATATAAATAAAGTGATCAAGTCACTCGCATGTCTTAGGAGAATGCCATACCTTTAGTAGCAAACTTGAAATCTTGGCCATTGGTTTTGATTTTTGTTTTGGTTAGATTTGGTTCGGTTTTTGTCATTTTAAAAATCCCTCCAGCCCTTGGTTCTGTCTGACCTGATTGCTTTCAGCTGTTTCTGCAACAAAATTGTCCCTGCAGCGAAAACTCTCATTGTTTACAGTGGCGCCCCCTTCTGAACACTTTCTTAATAAAAAGCTTTTTTTTTTTTTTTTTTCGGCTATGGTAAATGTGGAACAACAATGAGGTATTTCAAAGAGGTGAACCACAGATAAATTTCTCTAAGGGTGGGGTGAGGGTTACTCAAAAAGGAACTTGACAAGGCTTTTAAAGATATCGACAATCAATATGACATAACGTGACTGATTGTTACCACGCTCTTAACTGGGCAGATACTTGTTGGCTTCCAAGAAAGACTAACATAGTTGAGATGGTTCTAGCGACCTTCTAGCACAGGGTCTCATGAGGCAGGGATTCTAGCCACTGGCTGTGCAAGGCATGAGGCCTGTTAGTGATTCTATTTTTTCCTCTGCAGAATAGGTCTTTCTACATTCCAGGTCCTTTCTACCCCAATAAATAATGTGGCGAATCTCTCAGTGAGTTGTACTATTGGTTTAAACAGCCAACTGTCTCTTTAAAAGGACTTTTGTTTAAATTCCTTTAAAAAAAAGTCCTTTCAAAAAAATCTTTTTTCTTTATTTTTTATTTTTTATCCCATATGTTTACTCTGATCTTGGAACTTTGTCATTTTGACCTTCTCTGCTGATTAAAATATTCTTCATCATCAGCACCTACTGCTCTCCTCTCCTGGTGGTCTCTCCGGAAGGGGTCTTCTCTAGCTCTTCTAGCAGGTGATGGGCACTTCCCCTCTACCCCTGTTGCCAGACCAGCCTTACCTATCCTGCAGGGTCAGGTCGGCCTGGCCCTTTATCTGTTCTTCTCCTCTGAGTGGTTAGATTTTCATAGATCCCGTGCTTTGCTTTTGTCAGGATTTACCTGGATTATCAAAACCCTTTTCTTGTGCCAGTGAATCCTAAGAAACAGTCCTAATGATAGAACCAGGAACTCAATCAGATCATATTTATCCTGAATGTTCTGTCCAAAATAAAAAATTCATTTCAGAGGAGCCTCAAGATCTCTGAGAAGGGAAGTTTCACCAACTCTGTCATGTAGGGGCATCAATTCCGATTCTGTGTCAATTGTCCTACTTTCCCAGCTAGTAATTCTCTACCTCTCAAAGCACACTCTCAACCGTTTCCTCTTTCAAAGGCAGTTGCTCCTAGAGTCTGCACATGGAACTTGGGGCCTACTGGTCGTTGGATACTGCCCTCTGTACCTTGGGTCTAACAGCTGCGGGGCATCAAGGTGAGCACGTCTCTTGTTCTAGGACTTAATATAGTTTGGGGCACATGGTAAGCAATAATCACTTCTTTAGTTGATCCAAGTGTTGGATCTTTCTTAATTATTCTACTACCACAATTTACTTGTTCTAAGATTTGTCCCCTCCCCCCATTTTAATATCTCTTAAGGTGGCACTCACCTTGCACTTGATGACATATCCTACTTTAACTGACAGCATTTCTCTTTCTTAGTCGAACATAAACTATAGTGCATCTTACCCTTGATGAAAGCTAGGATGCAATTAAATACTCTATTATGGTTACGATTCTGATATTTGAAATCCTCCGGTAGCTCCCTGTGCCCCCACAGTGTAGTACCTCACCTCCTCGCCATAGTATACAAACCATCTCACCCCCAGTGTTAACCCCGGGCTCAGCCTCCATCCCCAGGTGATGCTGCCAGATCAGCTGTCGGTTGTCATGAACTTGCTGTAGTTTCCCGAATGCACTGTGCTGCCTCCTGGCACTTTGAAACTTGACACACTCATCCTCATTCTTCGCTTTGCCCTTGTCTATCACCTCCCCTGAAAATCTGTTCCTAAGTGGCTTTTCATAGCTCCCACCTACCCTTGGCAGTCTTTTATCTCCCTGTGGTAAAGCCTGTCACACTGCATCATGGACATGCCCGTTGTCCCCCTGAGAAGAGAAGAGGGACAATGAGGGCCCCCAGCATTTGCAGCTCTAGTGCAGAGCCCCATGCCTGGCTTGCAGGAAATGCCAGATCATGAAGACAAACGGAGATCATCCTCTGGCTAAAACCAGCTCTTCTTTGCCTATCGCAGGATCTGGTCAATAAAGAGCAGCCAGTTATTATTGCTGTTTTTCTAGGGATTTTTACCCCATATATTTCCCAGGTCTTTACTCTTTTTGTAGCACTTTAATTCAGGCTTCAACCACTTCCTAGTCAGATCAGGTGAAATCATTTTCCTTCCCATACCCTCGATGTATTTCACATCTAGTAATTCTTTTTTTAAAGATCTTATTTACCCATTTGACAGACAGATCACAAGCAGGTAGAGAGGGAGGCAGAGAGAGAGAGGGGGGAAGCAGGCTCCCCGCTGAGCAGAGATCCCAATGTGGGGCTCCATCCCAGGACCCTGAATTCATGACCTGAGCCGAAGGCAGAGGCCTAAACCACTGAGCCACCCAGGAGCCCCCATATCTGGTAATTTTTAACCAACGTGGATTTGCTGCATCAAATAGTTCCTTCTTCTTCAAATATAAATATATAAATAAAGTGATCAAGTCACTCGCATGTCTTAGGAGAATGTCATACCTTTAGTAGCAAACTTGAAATCTTGGCCATTGGTTTTGATTTTTGTTTTGGTTAGATTTGGTTCGGTTTTTGTCATTTTAAAAATCCCTCCAGCCCTTGGCTCTGTCTGACCTGATTGCTTTCAGCTGTTTCTGCAACAAAATTGTCCGGGCAGCAAAAACTCTCATTGTTTACAGTGGCGCCCCCTTCTGAACACTTTCTTAATAAAAAGCTTTTTTTTTTTTTTTTCGGCTATGGTAAATGTGGAACAACAATGAGGTATTTCAAAGAGGTGAACCACAGATAAATTTCTCTAAGGGTGGGGTGAGGGTTACTCAAAAAGGAACTTGACAAGGCTTTTAAAGATATCGACAATCAATATGACATAACGTGACTGATTGTTACCACGCTCTTAACTGGGCAGATACTTGTTGGCTTCCAAGAAAGACTAACATAGTTGAGATGGTTCTAGCGACCTTCTAGCACAGGGTCTCATGAGGCAGGGATTCTAGCCACTGGCTGTGCAAGGCATGAGGCCTGTTAGTGATTCTATTTTTTCCTCTGCAGAATAGGTCTTTCTACATTCCAGGTCCTTTCTACCCCAATAAATAATGTGGCGAATCTCTCAGTGAGTTGTACTATTGGTTTAAACAGCCAACTGTCTCTTTAAAAGGACTTTTGTTTAAATTCCTTTAAAAAGAAGTCCTTTCAAAAAAATCTTTTTTCTTTATTTTTATTTTTTATCCCATATGTTTACTCTGATCTTGGAACTTTGTCATTTTGACCTTCTCTGCTGATTAAAATATTCTTCATCATCAGCACCTACTGCTCTCCTCTCCTGGTGGTCTCTCCGGAAGGGGTCTTCTCTAGCTCTTCTAGCAGGTGATGGGCACTTCCCCTCTACCCCTGTTGCCAGACCAGCCTTACCTATCCTGCAGGGTCAGGTCGGCCTGGCCCTTTATCTGTTCTTCTCCTCTGAGTGGTTAGATTTTCATAGATCCCGTGCTTGGCTTTTGTCAGGATTTACCTGGATTATCAAAACCCTTTTCTTGTGCCAGTGAATCCTAAGAAACAGTCCTAATGATAGAACCAGGAACTCAATCAGATCATATTTATCCTGAATGTTCTGTCCAAAATAAAAAATTAATTTCAGAGGAGCCTCAAGATCTCTGAGAAGGGAAGTTTCACCAACTCTGTCATGTAGGGCATCAATTCCGATTCTGTGTCAATTGTCCTACTATCACAGCTAGTAATTCTCTACCTCTCAAAGCACACTCTCAACCGTTTCCTCTTTCAAAGGCAGTTGCTCTTAGAGTCTGCACATGGCACTTGGGGCCTGCTGTCGTTGGCTACTCCCCTCTGAACCTTGGGTCTAACAGCTGCGGGGCATCAGGATGAGCACGTCTCTTGTTCTAGGACTTAATATAGTTTGGGGCACATGGTAAGCAATAATCACTTCTTTAGTTGATCCAAGTGTTGGATCTTTCTTAATTATTCTACTACCACAATTTACTTGTTCTAAGATTTGTCCCCCCCCACCATTTTAATATCTCTTAAGGTGGCTCTCACCTTGCACTTGATGACATATCCTACTTTAACTGACAACATTTCTCTTTCCTAGTCGAACATAATCTATAGTGCATCTTACACTTGATGAAAGCTAGGATGCAATTAAATACTCTATTATGGTTACGATTCTGATATTTGAAATCCTCCGGTACTCCCTGTGCCCCCACAGTGTAGTACCTCACCTCCTCGCCATAGTATACAAACCATCTCACCCCCAGTGTTAACCCCGGGGCTCAGCCTCCATCCCCAGGTGATGCTGCCACATCAGCGGTCGGTTGTCATGAACTTGCTGTAGTTTCCCGAATGCACTGTGCTGCCTCCTGGCACTTTGAAACTTGACACACTCATCCTCATTCTTCGCTTTGCCCTTGTCTATCACCTCCCCTGAAAATCTGTTCCTAAGTGGCTATTCCCAGCTCCCACCTACCCTTGGCAGTCTTTTATCTCCCTGTGGTAAAGCCTGTCACACTGCATCATGGACATGCCCGTTGTCCCCCTGAGAAGAGAAGAGGGACAATGAGGGCCCCCAGCATTTGCAGTTCTAGTGCAGAGCCCCATGCCTGGCTTGCAGGAAATGCCAGATCATGAAGACAAACGGAGATCATCCTCTGGCTAAAACCAGCTCTTCTTTGCATACCGCATGATCTGGTCAATAAAGAGCAGCCAGTTATTATTGCTGTTATTCTAGGGATTTTTACCCCATATATTTCCCAGGTCTTTACTCTTTTTGTAGCACTTTAATTCAGGCTTCAACCACTTCCTAGTCAGATCAGGTGAAATCATTTTCCTTCCCATACCCTCGATGTATTTCACATCTAGTAATTCTTTTTTTAAAGATCTTATTTACCCATTTGACAGACAGATCACAAGTAGGTAGAGAGGGAGGCAGAGAGAGAGAGGGGGGAAGCAGGCTCCCCGCTGAGCAGAGATCCCAATGTGGGGCTCCATCCCAGGACCCTGAATTTATGACCTGAGCCGAAGGCAGAGGCCTAAACCACTGTGCCACCCAGGAGCCCACATACCTGGTAATTTTTAACCAACGTGGATTTGCTGCATCAAATAGTTCCTTCTTCTTCAAATATAAATATATAAATAAAGTGATCAAGTCACTCGCATGTCTTAGGAGAATGTCATACCTTTAGTAGCAAACTTGAAATCTTGGCCATTGGTTTTGATTTTTGTTTTGGTTAGATTTGGTTCGGTTTTTGTCATTTTAAAAATCCCTCCAGCCCTTGGCTCTGTCTGACCTGATTGCTTTCAGCTGTTTCTGCAACAAAATTGTCCGGGCAGCGAAAACTCTCATTGTTTACAGTGGCGCCCCCTTCTGAACACTTTCTTAATAAAAAGCTTTTTTTTTTTTTTCGGCTATGGTAAATGTGGAACAACAATGAGGTATTTCAAAGAGGTGAACCACAGATAAATTTCTCTAAGGGTGGGGTGAGGGTTACTCAAAAAGGAACTTGACAAAGCTTTTAAAGATATCGACAATCAATATGACATATCGTGACTGATTGTTTCCGCGCTCTGAACTGGGCAGATACTTGTTGGCTTCCAAGAAAGACTAACATAGTTGAGATGGTTCTAGCGACCTTCTAGCACAGGGTCTCATGAGGCAGGGATTCTAGCCACTGGCTGTGCAAGGCATGAGGCCTGTTAGTGATTCTATTTTTTCCTCTGCAGAATAGGTCTTTCTACATTCCAGGTCCTTTCTACCCCAATAAATAATGTGGCGAATCTCTCAGTGAGTTGTACTATTGGTTTAAACAGCCAACTGTCTCTTTAAAAGGACTTTTGTTTAAATTCCTTTAAAAAGAAGTCCTTTCAAAAAAATCTTTTTTCTTTATTTTTATTTTTTATCCCATATGTTTACTCTGATCTTGGAACTTTGTCATTTTGACCTTCTCTGCTGATTAAAATATTCTTCATCAGCAGCACCTACTGCTCTCCTCTCCTGGTGGTCTCTCCGGAAGGGGTCTTCTCTAGCTCTTCTAGAAGGTGATGGGCACTTCCCCTCTACCCCTGTTGCCAGACCAGCCTTACCTATCCTGCAGGGTCAGGTCGGCCTGGCCCTTTATCTGTTCTTCTCCTCTGAGTGGTTAGATTTTCATAGATCCCGTGCTTTGCTTTTGTCAGGATTTACCTGGATTATCAAAACCCTTTTCTTGTGCCAGTGAATCCTAAGAAACAGTCCTAATGAGAGAACCAGGAACTCAATCAGATCATATTTATCCTGAATGTTCTGTCCAAAATAAAAAATTCATTTCAGAGGAGCCTCAAGATCTCTGAGAAGGGAAGTTTCACCAACTCTGTCATGTAGGGGCATCAATTCTGTTTCTGTGTCAATTGTCCTACTTTCCCAGCTAGTAATTCTCTACCTCTCAAAGCACACTCTCAACCGTTTCCTCTTTCAAAGGCAGTTGCTCTTAGAGTCTGCACATGGCACTTGGGGCCTGCTGTCGTTGGCTACTCCCCTCTGAACCTTGGGTCTAACAGCTGCGGGGCATCAAGATGAGCATGTCTCTTGTTCTAGAACTTAATATAGTTTGGGGCAAATGGTAAGCAATAATCACTTCTTTAGTTGATCCAAGTGTTGGATCTTTCTTAATTATTCTACTACCACAATTTACTTGTTCTAAGATTTGTCCCCCCCCACCATTTTAATATCTCTTAAGGTGGCTCTCACCTTGCACTTGATGACATATCCTACTTTAACTGACAACATTTCTCTTTCCTAGTCGAACATAATCTATAGTGCATCTTACACTTGATGAAAGCTAGGATGCAATTAAATACTCTATTATGGTTACGATTCTGATATTTGAAATCCTCCGGTACTCCCTGTGCCCCCACAGTGTAGTACCTCACCTCCTCGCCATAGTATACAAACCATCTCACCCCCAGTGTTAACCCCGGGGCTCAGCCTCCATCCCCAGGTTATGCTGCCACATCAGCGGTCGGTTGTCATGAACTTGCTGTAGTTTCCCGAATGCACTGTGCTGCCTCCTGGCACTTTGAAACTTGACACACTCATCCTCATTCTTCGCTTTGCCCTTGTCTATCACCTCCCCTGAAAATCTGTTCCTAAGTGGCTATTCCAAGCTCCCACCTACCCTTGGCAGTCTTTTATCTCCCTGTGGTAAAGCCTGTCACACTGCATCATGGACATGCCCGTTGTCCCCCTGAGAAGAGAAGAGGGACAATGAGGGCCCCCAGCATTTGCAGCTCTAGTGCAGAGCCCCATGCCTGGCTTGCAGGAAATGCCAGATCATGAAGACAAACGGAGATCATCCTCTGGCTAAAACCAGCTCTTCTTTGCATACCGCATGATCTGGTCAATAAAGAGCAGCCAGTTATTATTGCTGTTATTCTAGGGATTTTTACCCCATATATTTCCCAGGTCTTTACTCTTTTTGTAGCACTTTAATTCAGGCTTCAACCACTTCCTAGTCAGATCAGGTGAAATCATTTTCCTTCCCATACCCTCGATGTATTTCACATCTAGTAATTCTTTTTTTAAAGATCTTATTTACCCATTTGACAGACAGATCACAAGTAGGTAGAGAGGGAGGCAGAGAGAGAGAGGGGGGAAGCAGGCTCCCCGCTGAGCAGAGATCCCAATGTGGGGCTCCATCCCAGGACCCTGAATTTATGACCTGAGCCGAAGGCAGAGGCCTAAACCACTGTGCCACCCAGGAGCCCACATACCTGGTAATTTTTAACCAACGTGGATTTGCTGCATCAAATAGTTCCTTCTTCTTCAAATATAAATATATAAATAAAGTGATCAAGTCACTCGCATGTCTTAGGAGAATGTCATACCTTTAGTAGCAAACTTGAAATCTTGGCCATTGGTTTTGATTTTTGTTTTGGTTAGATTTGGTTCGGTTTTTGTCATTTTAAAAATCCCTCCAGCCCTTGGCTCTGTCTGACCTGATTGCTTTCAGCTGTTTCTGCAACAAAATTGTCCGGGCAGCGAAAACTCTCATTGTTTACAGTGGCGCCCCCTTCTGAACACTTTCTTAATAAAAAGCTTTTTTTTTTTTTCGGCTATGGTAAATGTGGAACAACAATGAGGTATTTCAAAGAGGTGAACCACAGATAAATTTCTCTAAGGGTGGGGTGAGGGTTACTCAAAAAGGAACTTGACAAAGCTTTTAAAGATATCGACAATCAATATGACATATCGTGACTGATTGTTTCCGCGCTCTGAACTGGGCAGATACTTGTTGGCTTCCAAGAAAGACTAACATAGTTGAGATGGTTCTAGCGACCTTCTAGCACAGGGTCTCATGAGGCAGGGATTCTAGCCACTGGCTGTGCAAGGCATGAGGCCTGTTAGTGATTCTATTTTTTCCTCTGCAGAATAGGTCTTTCTACATTCCAGGTCCTTTCTACCCCAATAAATAATGTGGCGAATCTCTCAGTGAGTTGTACTATTGGTTTAAACAGCCAACTGTCTCTTTAAAAGGACTTTTGTTTAAATTCCTTTAAAAAGAAGTCCTTTCAAAAAAATCTTTTTTCTTTATTTTTATTTTTTATCCCATATGTTTACTCTGATCTTGGAACTTTGTCATTTTGACCTTCTCTGCTGATTAAAATATTCTTCATCAGCAGCACCTACTGCTCTCCTCTCCTGGTGGTCTCTCCGGAAGGGGTCTTCTCTAGCTCTTCTAGCAGGTGATGGGCACTTCCCCTCTACCCCTGTTGCCAGACCAGCCTTACCTATCCTGCAGGGTCAGGTCGGCCTGGCCCTTTATCTGTTCTTCTCCTCTGAGTGGTTAGATTTTCATAGATCCCGTGCTTTGCTTTTGTTAGGATTTACCTGGATTATCAAAACCCTTTTCTTGTGCCAGTGAATCCTAAGAAACAGTCCTAATGAGAGAACCAGGAACTCAATCAGATCATATTTATCCTGAATGTTCTGTCCAAAATAAAAAATTCATTTCAGAGGAGCCTCAAGATCTCTGAGAAGGGAAGTTTCACCAACTCTGTCATGTAGGGGCATCAATTCTGTTTCTGTGTCAATTGTCCTACTTTCCCAGCTAGTAATTCTCTACCTCTCAAAGCACACTCTCAACCGTTTCCTCTTTCAAAGGCAGTTGCTCTTAGAGTCTGCACATGGCACTTGGGGCCTGCTGTCGTTGGCTACTCCCCTCTGAACCTTGGGTCTAACAGCTGCGGGGCATCAAGATGAGCATGTCTCTTGTTCTAGAACTTAATATAGTTTGGGGCAAATGGTAAGCAATAATCACTTCTTTAGTTGATCCAAGTGTTGGAACTTTCTTAATTATTCTACTACCACAATTTACTTGTTCTAAGATTTGTCCCCCCCCACCATTTTAATATCTCTTAAGGTGGCTCTCACCTTGCACTTGATGACATATCCTACTTTAACTGACAACATTTCTCTTTCCTAGTCGAACATAATCTATAGTGCATCTTACACTTGATGAAAGCTAGGATGCAATTAAATACTCTATTATGGTTACGATTCTGATATTTGAAATCCTCCGGTACTCCCTGTGCCCCCACAGTGTAGTACCTCACCTCCTCGCCATAGTATACAAACCATCTCACCCCCAGTGTTAACCCCGGGGCTCAGCCTCCATCCCCAGGTGATGCTGCCACATCAGCGGTCGGTTGTCATGAACTTGCTGTAGTTTCCCGAATGCACTGTGCTGCCTCCTGGCACTTTGAAACTTGACACACTCATCCTCATTCTTCGCTTTGCCCTTGTCTATCACCTCCCCTGAAAATCTGTTCCTAAGTGGCTTTTCCCAGCTCCCACCTACCCTTGGCAGTCTTTTATCTCCCTGTGGTAAAGCCTGTCACACTGCATCATGGACATGCCCGTTGTCCCCCTGAGAAGAGAAGAGGGACAATGAGGGCCCCCAGCATTTGCAGCTCTAGTGCAGAGCCCCATGCCTGGCTTGCAGGAAATGCCAGATCATGAAGACAAACGGAGATCATCCTCTGGCTAAAACCAGCACTTCTTTGCATACCGCATGATCTGGTCAATAAAGAGCAGCCAGTTATTATTGCTGTTTTTCTAGGGATTTTTACCCCATATATTTCCCAGGTCTTTACTCTTTTTGTAGCACTTTAATTCAGGCTTCAACCACTTCCTAGTCAGATCAGGTGAAATCATTTTCCTTCCCATACCCTCGATGTATTTCACATCTAGTAATTCTTTTTTTAAAGATCTTATTTACCCATTTGACAGACAGATCACAAGTAGGTAGACAGGGAGGCAGAGAGAGAGAGGGGGGAAGCAGGCTCCCCACTGAGCAGAGATCCCAATGTGGGGCTCCATCCCAGGACCCTGAATTCATGACCTGAGCCGAAGGCAGAGGCCTAAACCACTGAGCCACCCAGGAGCCCCCATATCTGGTAATTTTTAACCAACGTGGATTTGCTGCATCAAATAGTTCCTTCTTCTTCAAATATAAATATATAAATAAAGTGATCAAGTCACTCGAATGTCTTAGGAGAATGTCATACCTTTAGTAGCAAACTTGAAATCTTGGCCATTGGTTTTGATTTTTGTTTTGGTTAGATTTGGTTCGGTTTTTGTCATTTTAAAAATCCCTCCAGCCCTTGGCTCTGTCTGACCTGATTGCTTTCAGCTGTTTCTGCAACAAAATTGTTCGGGCAGCGAAAACTCTCATTGTTTACAGTGGCGCCCCCTTCTGAACACATTCTTAATAAAAAGCTTTTTTTTTTTTTTTTCTGCTATGGTAAATGTGGAACAACAATGAGGGATTTCAAAGAGGTGAACCACAGATAAATTTCTCTAAGGGTGGGTTGAGGGTTACTCAAAAAGGAACTTGACAAGGCTTTTAAAGATATCGACAATCAATATAACATAACGTGACTGATTGTTACCGTGCTCTTAACTGGGCAAACACTTGTTGGCTTCCAAGAAAGACTAACATAGTTGAGATGGTTCTAGCGACCTTCTAGCACAGGGTCTCATGAGGCAGGGATTCTAGCCACTGGCTGTGCAAGGCATGAGGCCTGTTAGTGATTCTATTTTTTCCTCTGCAGAATAGGTCTTTCTATATTCCAGGTCCTTTCTACCCCAATAAATAATGTGGCAAATCTCTCAGTGAGTTGTACTTTTGGTTTAAACAGCCAACTGTCTCTTTAAAAGGACTTTTGTTTAAATTCCTTTAAAAAAAAGTCCTTTCAAAAAAATCTTTTTTCTTTATTTTTTATTTTTTATACCATATGTTTACTCTGATCTTGGAACTTTGTCATTTTGACCTTCTCTGCTGATTAAAATATTCTTCATCATCATCACCTACAGCTCTCCTCTGCTGGTGGTCTCTCCGGAAGGGGTCTTCTCTAGCTCTTCTAGAAGGTGATGGGCACTTCCCCTCTACCCCTGTTGCCAAACCAGCCTTACCTATTCTGCAGGGTCAGGTCGGCCTGGCCCTTTATCTGTTGTTCTCCTCTGAGTGGTTAGATTTTCATAGATCCCGTGCTTGGCTTTTGTCAGGATTTACCTGGATTATCAAAACCCTTTTCTTTTGCCAGTGAATCCTAAGAAACAGTCCTAATGAGCGAACCAGGAACTCAATCAGATCATATTTATCCTGAATGTTCTGTCTAAAATAAAAAATTCATTTCAGAGGAGCCTCAAGATCTCTGAGAAGGGAAGTTTCACCAACTCTGTCATGTAGGGGCATCAATTCCGATTCTGTGTCAATTGTCCTACTTTCCCAGCTAGTGATTCTCTACCTCTCAAAGCACACTCTCAACCGTTTCCTCTTTCAAAGGCAGTTGCTCCTAGAGTCTGCACATGGCACTTGGGGCCTACTGGTCGTTGGCTACTGCCCTCTGTACCTTGGGTCTAACAGCTGCGGGGCATCAAGGTGAGCACGTCTCTTGTTCTAGGACTTAATATAGTTTGGGGCACATGGTAAGCAATAATCACTTCTTTAGTTGATCCAAGTGTTGGATCTTTCTTAATTATTCTACTACCACAATTTACTTGTTCTAATTTTGTACCCTCCCCCCATTTTAATATCTCTTAAGGTGGCACTCACCTTGCACTTGATGACATATCCTACTTTAACTGACAGCATTTCTCTTTCTTAGTCGAACATAAACTATAGTGCATCTTACCCTTGATGAAAGCTAGGATGCAATTAAATACTCTATTATGGTTACGATTCTGATATTTGAAATCCTCCGGTAGCTCCCTGTGCCCCCACAGTGTAGAACCTCACCTCCTCGCCATAGTATACAAACCATCTCACCCCCAGTGTTAACCCCGGGCTCAGCCTCCATCCCCAGGTGATGCTGCCAGATCAGCTGTCGGTTGTCATGAACTTGATGTAGTTTCCCGAATGCACTGTGCTGCCTCCTGGCACTTTGAAACTTGACACACTCATCCTCATTCTTCGCTTTGCCCTTGTCTATCACCTCCCCTGAAAATCTGTTCCTAAGTGGCTTTTCATAGCTCCCACCTACCCTTGGCAGTCTTTTATCTCCCTGTGGTAAAGCCTGTCACACTGCATCATGGACATGCCCGTTGTCCCCCTGAGAAGAGAAAAGGGACAATGAGGGCCCCCAGCATTTGCAGCTCTAGTGCAGAGCCCCATGCCTGACTTGCAGGAAATGCCAGATCATGAAGACAAACGGAGATCATCCTCTGGCTAAAACCAGCTCTTCTTTGCCTATCGCAGGATCTGGTCAATAAAGAGCAGCCAGTTATTATTGCTGTTTTTCTAGGGATTTGTACCCCATATATTTCCCAGGTCTTTACTCTTTTTGTAGCACTTTAATTCAGGCTTCAACCACTTCCTAGTCAGATCAGGTGAAATCATTTTCCTTCCCATACCCTCGATGTATTTCACATCTAGTAATTCTTTTTTTTAAGATCTTATTTACCCATTTGACAGACAGATCACAAGTAGGTAGACAGGGAGGCAGAGAGAGAGAGGGGGGAAGCAGGCTCCCCGCTGAGCAGAGATCCCAATGTGGGGCTCCATCCCAGGA
Source organism: Mustela nivalis (assembly GCF_964662115.1). NCBI lineage: Eukaryota > Metazoa > Chordata > Mammalia > Carnivora > Mustelidae > Mustela > Mustela nivalis. The sequence goes on along the minus strand of NC_139022.1, from coordinate 22,623,032 downwards.
CCCTGAATTCATGACCTGAGCCGAAGGCAGAGGCCTAAACCACTGAGCCACCCAGGAGACCCCATATCTGGTAATTTTTAACCAACGTGGATTTGCTGCATCAAATAGTTCCTTCTTCTTCAAATATAAATATATAAATAAAGTGATCAAGTCACTCGCATGTCTTAGGAGAATGTCATACCTTTAGTAGCAAACTTGAAATCTTGGCCATTGCTTTTGACTTTTGTTTTGGTTAGATTTAGTTCGGTTTTTGTCATTTTAAAAATCCCTCCAGCCCTTGGCTCTGTCTGACCTGATTGCTTTCAGCTGTTTCTGCAAAAATTGTCCGGTTAGGAAAACTCTCATTGTTTACAGTGGCGCCCCCTTCTGAACACTTTCTTAATAAAAAGCTTTTTTTTTTTTTTTTCTGCTATGGTAAATGTGGAACAACAATGAGGGATTTCAAAGAGGTGAACCACAGATAAATTTCTCTAAGGGTGGGGTGAGGGTTACTCAAAAAGGAACTTGACAAGGCTTTTAAAGATATCGACAATCAATATAACATAACGTGACTGATTGTTACCGCGCTCTTAACTGGGCAAACACTTGTTGGCTTCCAAGAAAGACTAACATAGTTGAGATGGTTCTAGCGACCTTCTAGCACAGGGTCTCATGAGGCAGGGATTCTAGCCACTGGCTGTACAAGGCATGAGGCCTGTTAGTGATTCTATTTTTTCCTCTGCAGAATAGGTCTTTCTACATTCCAGGTCCTTTCTACCCCAATAAATAATGTGGCGAATCTCTCAGTGAGTTGTACTTTTGGTTTAAACAGCCAACTGTCTCTTTAAAAGGACTTTTGTTTAAATTCCTTTAAAAAAAAGTCCTTTCAAAAAAATCTTTTTTCTTTATTTTTTATTTTTTATACCATATGTTTACTCTGATCTTGGAACTTTGTCATTTTGACCTTCTCTGCTGATTAAAATATTCTTCATCATCATCACCTACAGCTCTCCTCTCCTGGTGGTCTCTCCGGAAGGGGTCTTCTCTAGCTCTTCTAGCAGGTGATGGGCACTTCTCCTCTACCCCTGTTGCCAAACCAGCCTTACCTATCCTGCAGGGTCAGGTCGGCCTGGCCCTTTATCTGTTCTTCTCCTCTGAGTGGTTAGATTTTCATAGATCCCGTGCTTGGCTTTTGTCAGGATTTACCTGGATTATCAAAACCCTTTTCTTGTGCCAGTGAATCCTAAGAAACAGTCCTAATGAGAGAACCAGGAACTCAATCAGATCATATTTATCCTGAATGTTCTGTCTAAAATAAAAAATTCATTTCAGAGGAGCCTCAAGATCTCTGAGAAGGGAAGTTTCACCAACTCTGTCATGTAGGGGCATCAATTCCAATTCTGTGTCAATTGTCCTACTTTCCCAGCTAGTGATTCTCTACCTCTCAAAGCACACTCTCAACCGTTTCCTTTTTCAAAGGCAGTTGCTCCTAGAGTCTGCACATGGCACTTGGGGCCTACTGGTCGTTGGCTACTGCCCTCTGTACCTTGGGTCTAACAGCTGCGGGGCATCAAGGTGAGCACGTCTCTTGTTCTAGGACTTAATATAGTTTGGGGCACATGGTAAGCAATAATCACTTCTTTAGTTGATCCAAGTGTTGGTACTTTCTTAATTTTCTACTACCACAATTTACTTGTTCTAAGATTTGTCCCCTCCCCCCATTTTAATATCTCTTAAGGTGGCACTCACCTTGCACTTGATGACATATGCTACTTTAACTGACAGCATTTCTCTTTCTTAGTCGAACATAAACTATAGTGCATCTTACCCTTGATGAAAGCTAGGATGCAATTAAATACTCTATTATGGTTACGATTCTGATATTTGAAATCCTCCGGTAGCTCCCTGTGCCCCCACAGTGTAGAACCTCACCTCCTCGCCATAGTATACAAACCATCTCACCCCCAGTGTTAACCCCGGGCTCAGCCTCCATCCCCAGGTGATGCTGCCAGATCAGCTGTCGGTTGTCTCGAACTTGATGTAGTTTCCCGAATGCACTGTGCTGCCTCCTGGCACTTTGAAACTTGACACACTCATCCTCATTCTTCGCTTTGCCCTTGTCTATCACCTCCCCTGAAAATCTGTTCCTAAGTGGCTTTTCATAGCTCCCACCTACCCTTGGCAGTCTTTTATCTCCCTGTGGTAAAGCCTGTCACACTGCATCATGGACATGCCCGTTGTCCCCCTGAGAAGAGAAGAGGGACAATGAGGGCCCCCAGCATTTGCAGCTCTAGTGCAGAGCCCCATGCCTGGCTTGCAGGAAATGCCAGATCATGAAGACAAACGGAGATCATCCTCTGGCTAAAACCAGCTCTTCTTTGCCTATCGCAGGATCTGGTCAATAAAGAGCAGCCAGTTATTATTGCTGTTTTTCTAGGGATTTTTACCCCATATATTTCCCAGGTCTTTACTCTTTTTGTAGCACTTTAATTCAGGCTTCAACCACTTCCTAGTCAGATCAGGTGAAATCATTTTCCTTCCCATACCCTCGATGTATTTCACATCTAGTAATTCTTTTTTTAAAGATCTTATTTACCCATTTGACAGAGAGATCACAAGCAGGTAGAGAGGGAGGCAGAGAGAGAGAGGGGGGAAGCAGGCTCCCCGCTGAGCAGAGATCCCAATGTGGGGCTCCATCCCAGGACCCTGAATTCATGACCTGAGCCGAAGGCAGAGGCCTAAACCACTGAGCCACCCAGGAGCCCCCATATCTGGTAATTTTTAACCAACGTGGATTTGCTGCTCAAATAGTTCCTTCTTCTTCAAATATAAATATATAAATAAAGTGATCAAGTCACTCGCATGTCTTAGGAGAATGTCATACCTTTAGTAGCAAACTTGAAATCTTGGCCATTGGTTTTGATTTTTGTTTTGGTTAGATTTGGTTCGGTTTTTGTCATTTTAAAAATCCCTCCAGCCCTTGGCTCTGTCTGACCTGATTGCTTTCAGCTGTTTCTGCAACAAAATTGTCCGGGCAGCGAAAACTCTCATTGTTTACAGTGGCGCCCCCTTCTGAACACTTTCTTAATAAAAAGCTTTTTTTTTTTTTTCGGCTATGGTAAATGTGGAACAACAATGAGGTATTTCAAAGAGGTGAACCACAGATAAATTTCTCTAAGGGTGGGGTGAGGGTTACTCAAAAAGGAACTTGATAAAGCTTTTAAAGATATCGACAATCAATATGACATATCGTGACTGATTGTTTCCGTGCTCTGAACTGGGCAGATACTTGTTGGCTTCCAAGAAAGACTAACATAGTTGAGATGGTTCTAGCGACCTTCTAGCACAGGGTCTCATGAGGCAGGGATTCTAGCCACTGGCTGTGCAAGGCATGAGGCCTGTTAGTGATTCTATTTTTTCCTCTGCAGAATAGGTCTTTCTACATTCCAGGTCCTTTCTACCCCAATAAATAATGTGGCGAATCTCTCAGTGAGTTGTACTATTGGTTTAAACAGCCAACTGTCTCTTTAAAAGGACTTTTGTTTAAATTCCTTTAAAAAGAAGTCCTTTCAAAAAAATCTTTTTTCTTTATTTTTATTTTTTATCCCATATGTTTACTCTGATCTTGGAACTTTGTCATTTTGACCTTCTCTGCTGATTAAAATATTCTTCATCAGCAGCACCTACTGCTCTCCTCTCCTGGTGGTCTCTCCGGAAGGGGTCTTCTCTAGCTCTTCTAGCAGGTGATGGGCACTTCCCCTCTACCCCTGTTGCCAGACCAGCCTTACCTATCCTGCAGGGTCAGGTCGGCCTGGCCCTTTATCTGTTCTTCTCCTCTGAGTGGTTAGATTTTCATAGATCCCGTGCTTTGCTTTTGTCAGGATTTACCTGGATTATCAAAACCCTTTTCTTGTGCCAGTGAATCCTAAGAAACAGTCCTAATGAGAGAACCAGGAACTCAATCAGATCATATTTATCCTGAATGTTCTGTCCAAAATAAAAAATTCATTTCAGAGGAGCCTCAAGATCTCTGAGAAGGGAAGTTTCACCAACTCTGTCATGTAGGGGCATCAATTCTGTTTCTGTGTCAATTGTCCTACTTTCCCAGCTAGTAATTCTCTACCTCTCAAAGCACACTCTCAACCGTTTCCTCTTTCAAAGGCAGTTGCTCTTAGAGTCTGCACATGGCACTTGGGGCCTGCTGTCGTTGGCTACTCCCCTCTGAACCTTGGGTCTAACAGCTGCGGGGCATCAAGATGAGCATGTCTCTTGTTCTAGAACTTAATATAGTTTGGGGCAAATGGTAAGCAATAATCACTTCTTTAGTTGATCCAAGTGTTGGATCTTTCTTAATTATTCTACTACCACAATTTACTTGTTCTAAGATTTGTCCCCCCCCACCATTTTAATATCTCTTAAGGTGGCTCTCACCTTGCACTTGATGACATATCCTACTTTAACTGACAACATTTCTCTTTCCTAGTCGAACATAATCTATAGTGCATCTTACACTTGATGAAAGCTAGGATGCAATTAAATACTCTATTATGGTTACGATTCTGATATTTGAAATCCTCCGGTACTCCCTGTGCCCCCACAGTGTAGTACCTCACCTCCTCGCCATAGTATACAAACCATCTCACCCCCAGTGTTAACCCCGGGGCTCAGCCTCCATCCCCAGGTGATGCTGCCACATCAGCGGTCGGTTGTCATGAACTTGCTGTAGTTTCCCGAATGCACTGTGCTGCCTCCTGGCACTTTGAAACTTGACACACTCATCCTCATTCTTCGCTTTGCCCTTGTCTATCACCTCCCCTGAAAATCTGTTCCTAAGTGGCTATTCCCAGCTCCCACCTACCCTTGGCAGTCTTTTATCTCCCTGTGGTAAAGCCTGTCACACTGCATCATGGACATGCCCGTTGTCCCCCTGAGAAGAGAAGAGGGACAATGAGGGCCCCCAGCATTTGCAGTTCTAGTGCAGAGCCCCATGCCTGGCTTGCAGGAAATGCCAGATCATGAAGACAAACGGAGATCATCCTCTGGCTAAAACCAGCTCTTCTTTGCATACCGCATGATCTGGTCAATAAAGAGCAGCCAGTTATTATTGCTGTTATTCTAGGGATTTTTACCCCATATATTTCCCAGGTCTTTACTCTTTTTGTAGCACTTTAATTCAGGCTTCAACCACTTCCTAGTCAGATCAGGTGAAATCATTTTCCTTCCCATACCCTCGATGTATTTCACATCTAGTAATTCTTTTTTTAAAGATCTTATTTACCCATTTGACAGACAGATCACAAGTAGGTAGAGAGGGAGGCAGAGAGAGAGAGGGGGGAAGCAGGCTCCCCGCTGAGCAGAGATCCCAATGTGGGGCTCCATCCCAGGACCCTGAATTTATGACCTGAGCCGAAGGCAGAGGCCTAAACCACTGTGCCACCCAGGAGCCCACATACCTGGTAATTTTTAACCAACGTGGATTTGCTGCATCAAATAGTTCCTTCTTCTTCAAATATAAATATATAAATAAAGTGATCAAGTCACTCGCATGTCTTAGGAGAATGTCATACCTTTAGTAGCAAACTTGAAATCTTGGCCATTGGTTTTGATTTTTGTTTTGGTTAGATTTGGTTCGGTTTTTGTCATTTTAAAAATCCCTCCAGCCCTTGGCTCTGTCTGACCTGATTGCTTTCAGCTGTTTCTGCAACAAAATTGTCCGGGCAGCGAAAACTCTCATTGTTTACAGTGGCGCCCCCTTCTGAACACTTTCTTAATAAAAAGCTTTTTTTTTTTTTTCGGCTATGGTAAATGTGGAACAACAATGAGGTATTTCAAAGAGGTGAACCACAGATAAATTTCTCTAAGGGTGGGGTGAGGGTTACTCAAAAAGGAACTTGACAAAGCTTTTAAAGATATCGACAATCAATATGACATATCGTGACTGATTGTTTCCGCGCTCTGAACTGGGCAGATACTTGTTGGCTTCCAAGAAAGACTAACATAGTTGAGATGGTTCTAGCGACCTTCTAGCACAGGGTCTCATGAGGCAGGGATTCTAGCCACTGGCTGTGCAAGGCATGAGGCCTGTTAGTGATTCTATTTTTTCCTCTGCAGAATAGGTCTTTCTACATTCCAGGTCCTTTCTACCCCAATAAATAATGTGGCGAATCTCTCAGTGAGTTGTACTATTGGTTTAAACAGCCAACTGTCTCTTTAAAAGGACTTTTGTTTAAATTCCTTTAAAAAGAAGTCCTTTCAAAAAAATCTTTTTTCTTTATTTTTATTTTTTATCCCATATGTTTACTCTGATCTTGGAACTTTGTCATTTTGACCTTCTCTGCTGATTAAAATATTCTTCATCAGCAGCACCTACTGCTCTCCTCTCCTGGTGGTCTCTCCGGAAGGGGTCTTCTCTAGCTCTTCTAGCAGGTGATGGGCACTTCCCCTCTACCCCTGTTGCCAGACCAGCCTTACCTATCCTGCAGGGTCAGGTCGGCCTGGCCCTTTATCTGTTCTTCTCCTCTGAGTGGTTAGATTTTCATAGATCCCGTGCTTTGCTTTTGTCAGGATTTACCTGGATTATCAAAACCCTTTTCTTGTGCCAGTGAATCCTAAGAAACAGTCCTAATGAGAGAACCAGGAACTCAATCAGATCATATTTATCCTGAATGTTCTGTCCAAAATAAAAAATTCATTTCAGAGGAGCCTCAAGATCTCTGAGAAGGGAAGTTTCACCAACTCTGTCATGTAGGGGCATCAATTCTGTTTCTGTGTCAATTGTCCTACTTTCCCAGCTAGTAATTCTCTACCTCTCAAAGCACACTCTCAACCGTTTCCTCTTTCAAAGGCAGTTGCTCTTAGAGTCTGCACATGGCACTTGGGGCCTGCTGTCGTTGGCTACTCCCCTCTGAACCTTGGGTCTAACAGCTGCGGGGCATCAAGATGAGCATGTCTCTTGTTCTAGAACTTAATATAGTTTGGGGCAAATGGTAAGCAATAATCACTTCTTTAGTTGATCCAAGTGTTGGATCTTTCTTAATTATTCTACTACCACAATTTACTTGTTCTAAGATTTGTCCCCCCCCACCATTTTAATATCTCTTAAGGTGGCTCTCACCTTGCACTTGATGACATATCCTACTTTAACTGACAACATTTCTCTTTCCTAGTCGAACATAATCTATAGTGCATCTTACACTTGATGAAAGCTAGGATGCAATTAAATACTCTATTATGGTTACGATTCTGATATTTGAAATCCTCCGGTACTCCCTGTGCCCCCACAGTGTAGTACCTCACCTCCTCGCCATAGTATACAAACCATCTCACCCCCAGTGTTAACCCCGGGGCTCAGCCTCCATCCCCAGGTGATGCTGCCACATCAGCGGTCGGTTGTCATGAACTTGCTGTAGTTTCCCGAATGCACTGTGCTGCCTCCTGGCACTTTGAAACTTGACACACTCATCCTCATTCTTCGCTTTGCCCTTGTCTATCACCTCCCCTGAAAATCTGTTCCTAAGTGGCTATTCCCAGCTCCCACCTACCCTTGGCAGTCTTTTATCTCCCTGTGGTAAAGCCTGTCACACTGCATCATGGACATGCCCGTTGTCCCCCTGAGAAGAGAAGAGGGACAATGAGGGCCCCCAGCATTTGCAGTTCTAGTGCAGAGCCCCATGCCTGGCTTGCAGGAAATGCCAGATCATGAAGACAAACGGAGATCATCCTCTGGCTAAAACCAGCTCTTCTTTGCATACCGCATGATCTGGTCAATAAAGAGCAGCCAGTTATTATTGCTGTTATTCTAGGGATTTTTACCCCATATATTTCCCAGGTCTTTACTCTTTTTGTAGCACTTTAATTCAGGCTTCAACCACTTCCTAGTCAGATCAGGTGAAATCATTTTCCTTCCCATACCCTCGATGTATTTCACATCTAGTAATTCTTTTTTTAAAGATCTTATTTACCTATTTGACAGACAGATCACAAGTAGGTAGAGAGGGAGGCAGAGAGAGAGAGGGGGGAAGCAGGCTCCCCGCTGAGCAGAGATCCCAATGTGGGGCTCCATCCCAGGACCCTGAATTTATGACCTGAGCCGAAGGCAGAGGCCTAAACCACTGTGCCACCCAGGAGCCCACATACCTGGTAATTTTTAACCAACGTGGATTTGCTGCATCAAATAGTTCCTTCTTCTTCAAATATAAATATATAAATAAAGTGATCAAGTCACTCGCATGTCTTAGGAGAATGTCATACCTTTAGTAGCAAACTTGAAATCTTGGCCATTGGTTTTGATTTTTGTTTTGGTTAGATTTGGTTCGGTTTTTGTCATTTTAAAAATCCCTCCAGCCCTTGGCTCTGTCTGACCTGATTGCTTTCAGCTGTTTCTGCAACAAAATTGTCCGGGCAGCGAAAACTCTCATTGTTTACAGTGGCGCCCCCTTCTGAACACTTTCTTAATAAAAAGCTTTTTTTTTTTTTTCGGCTATGGTAAATGTGGAACAACAATGAGGTATTTCAAAGAGGTGAACCACAGATAAATTTCTCTAAGGGTGGGGTGAGGGTTACTCAAAAAGGAACTTGACAAAGCTTTTAAAGATATCGACAATCAATATGACATATCGTGACTGATTGTTTCCGCGCTCTGAACTGGGCAGATACTTGTTGGCTTCCAAGAAAGACTAACATAGTTGAGATGGTTCTAGCGACCTTCTAGCACAGGGTCTCATGAGGCAGGGATTCTAGCCACTGGCTGTGCAAGGCATGAGGCCTGTTAGTGATTCTATTTTTTCCTCTGCAGAATAGGTCTTTCTACATTCCAGGTCCTTTCTACCCCAATAAATAATGTGGCGAATCTCTCAGTGAGTTGTACTATTGGTTTAAACAGCCAACTGTCTCTTTAAAAGGACTTTTGTTTAAATTCCTTTAAAAAGAAGTCCTTTCAAAAAAATCTTTTATCTTTATTTTTATTTTTTATCCCATATGTTTACTCTGATCTTGGAACTTTGTCATTTTGACCTTCTCTGCTGATTAAAATATTCTTCATCATCAGCACCTACTGCTCTCCTCTCCTGGTGGTCTCTCCGGAAGGGGTCTTCTCTAGCTCTTCTAGCAGGTGATGGGCACTTCCCCTCTACCCCTGTTGCCAGACCAGCCTTACCTATCCTGCAGGGTCAGGTCGGCCTGGCCCTTTATCTGTTCTTCTCCTCTGAGTGGTTAGATTTTCATAGATCCCGTGCTTTGCTTTTGTCAGGATTTACCTGGATTATCAAAACCCTTTTCTTGTGCCAGTGAATCCTAAGAAACAGTCCTAATGAGAGAACCAGGAACTCAATCAGATCATATTTATCCTGAATGTTCTGTCCAAAATAAAAAATTCATTTCAGAGGAGCCGCAAGATCTCTGAGAAGGGAAGTTTCACCAACTCTGTCATGTAGGGGCATCAATTCTGTTTCTGTGTCAATTGTCCTACTTTCCCAGCTAGTAATTCTCTACCTCTCAAAGCACACTCTCAACCGTTTCCTCTTTCAAAGGCAGTTGCTCTTAGAGTCTGCACATGGCACTTGGGGCCTGCTGTCGTTGGCTACTCCCCTCTGAACCTTGGGTCTAACAGCTGCGGGGCATCAAGATGAGCATGTCTCTTGTTCTAGAACTTAATATAGTTTGGGGCAAATGGTAAGCAATAATCACTTCTTTAGTTGATCCAAGTGTTGGATCTTTCTTAATTATTCTACTACCACTATTTACTTGTTCTAAGATTTGTCCCCCCCCACCATTTTAATATCTCTTAAGGTGGCTCTCACCTTGCACTTGATGACATATCCTACTTTAACTGACAACATTTCTCTTTCCTAGTCGAACATAATCTATAGTGCATCTTACACTTGATGAAAGCTAGGATGCAATTAAATACTCTATTATGGTTACGATTCTGATATTTGAAATCCTCCGGTACTCCCCGTGCCCCCACAGTGTAGTACCTCACCTCCTCGCCATAGTATACAAACCTTCTCACCCCCAGTGTTAACCCCGGGGCTCAGCCTCCATCCCCAGGTGATGCTGCCACATCAGCGGTCGGTTGTCATGAACTTGCTGTAGTTTCCCGAATGCACTGTGCTGCCTCCTGGCACTTTGAAACTTGACACACTCATCCTCATTCTTCGCTTTGCCCTTGTCTATCACCTCCCCTGAAAATCTGTTCCTAAGTGGCTTTTCCCAGCTCCCACCTACCCTTGGCAGTCTTTTATCTCCCTGTGGTAAAGCCTGTCACACTGCATCATGGACATGCCCGTTGTCCCCCTGAGAAGAGAAGAGGGACAATGAGGGCCCCCAGCATTTGCAGCTCTAGTGCAGAGCCCCATGCCTGGCTTGCAGGAAATGCCAGATCATGAAGACAAACGGATATCATCCTCTGGCTAAAACCAGCTCTTCTTTGCATACCGCAGGATCTGGTCAATAAATAGCAGCCAGTTATTATTGCTGTTTTTCTAGGGATTTTTACCCCATATATTTCCCAGGTCTTTACTCTTTTTGTAGCACTTTAATTCAGGCTTCAACCACTTCCTAGTCAGATCAGGTGAAATCATTTTCCTTCCCATACCCTCGATGTATTTCACATCTAGTAATTCTTTTTTTAAAGATCTTATTTACCCATTTGACAGACAGATCACAAGCAGGTAGAGAGGGAGGCAGAGAGAGAGAGGGGGGAAGCAGGCTCCCCGCTGAGCAGAGATCCCAATGTGGGGCTCCATCCCAGGACCCTGAATTCATGACCTGAGCCGAAGGCAGAGGCCTAAACCACTGAGCCACCCAGGAGCCCCCATATCTGGTAATTTTTAACCAACGTGGATTTGCTGCATCAAATAGTTCCTTCTTCTTCAAATATAAATATATAAATAAAGTGATCAAGTCACTCGCATGTCTTAGGAGAATGTCATACCTTTAGTAGCAAACTTGAAATCTTGGCCATTGGTTTTGATTTTTGTTTTGGTTAGATTTGGTTCGGTTTTTGTCATTTTAAAAATCCCTCCAGCCCTTGGCTCTGTCTGACCTGATTGCTTTCAGCTGTTTCTGCAACAAAATTGTCCGGGCAGCGAAAACTCTCATTGTTTACAGTGGCGCCCCCTTCTGAACACTTTCTTAATAAAAAGCTTTTTTTTTTTTTTTTTCTGCTATGGTAAATGTGGAACAACAATGAGGCATTTCAAAGAGGTGAACCACAGATAAATTTCTCTAAGGGTGGGGTGAGGGTTACTCAAAAAGGAACTTGACAAGGCTTTTAAAGATATCGACAATCAATATAACATAACGTGACTGATTGTTACCGCGCTCTTAACTGGGCAAACACTTGTTGGCTTCCAAGAAAGACTAACATAGTTGAGATGGTTCTAGCGACCTTCTAGCACAGGGTCTCATGAGGCAGGGATTCTAGCCACTGGCTGTGCAAGGCATGAGGCCTGTTAGTGATTCTATTTTTTCCTCTGCAGAATAGGTCTTTCTATATTCCAGGTCCTTTCTACCCCAATAAATAATGTGGCAAATCTCTCAGTGAGTTGTACTTTTGGTTTAAACAGCCAACTGTCTCTTTAAAAGGACTTTTGTTTAAATTCCTTTAAAAAAAAGTCCTTTCAAAAAAATCTTTTTTCTTTATTTTTTATTTTTTATACCATATGTTTACTCTGATCTTGGAACTTTGTCATTTTGACCTTCTCTGCTGATTAAAATATTCTTCATCATCATCACCTACAGCTCTCCTCTGCTGGTGGTCTCTCCGGAAGGGGTCTTCTCTAGCTCTTCTAGAAGGTGATGGGCACTTCCCCTCTACCCCTGTTGCCAAACCAGCCTTACCTATCCTGCAGGGTCAGGTCGGCCTGGCCCTTTATCTGTTGTTCTCCTCTGAGTGGTTAGATTTTCATAGATCCCGTGCTTGGCTTTTGTCAGGATTTACCTGGATTATCAAAACCCTTTTCTTTTGCCAGTGAATCCTAAGAAACAGTCCTAATGAGCGAACCAGGAACTCAATCAGATCATATTTATCCTGAATGTTCTGTCTAAAATAAAAAATTCATTTCAGAGGAGCCTCAAGATCTCTGAGAAGGGAAGTTTCACCAACTCTGTCATGTAGGGGCATCAATTCCGATTCTGTGTCAATTGTCCTACTTTCCCAGCTAGTGATTCTCTACCTCTCAAAGCACACTCTCAACCGTTTCCTCTTTCAAAGGCAGTTGCTCCTAGAGTCTGCACATGGCACTTGGGGCCTACTGGTCGTTGGCTACTGCCCTCTGTACCTTGGGTCTAACAGCTGCGGGGCATCAAGGTGAGCACGTCTCTTGTTCTAGGACTTAATATAGTTTGGGGCACATGGTAAGCAATAATCACTTCTTTAGTTGATCCAAGTGTTGGATCTTTCTTAATTATTCTACTACCACAATTTACTTGTTCTAATTTTGTACCCTCCCCCCATTTTAATATCTCTTAAGGTGGCACTCACCTTGCACTTGATGACATATCCTACTTTAACTGACAGCATTTCTCTTTCTTAGTCGAACATAAACTATAGTGCATCTTACCCTTGATGAAAGCTAGGATGCAATTAAATACTCTATTATGGTTACGATTCTGATATTTGAAATCCTCCGGTAGCTCCCTGTGCCCCCACAGTGTAGAACCTCACCTCCTCGCCATAGTATACAAACCATCTCACCCCCAGTGTTAACCCCGGGCTCAGCCTCCATCCCCAGGTGATGCTGCCAGATCAGCTGTCGGTTGTCATGAACTTGATGTAGTTTCCCGAATGCACTGTGCTGCCTCCTGGCACTTTGAAACTTGACACACTCATCCTCATTCTTCGCTTTGCCCTTGTCTATCACCTCCCCTGAAAATCTGTTCCTAAGTGGCTTTTCATAGCTCCCACCTACCCTTGGCAGTCTTTTATCTCCCTGTGGTAAAGCCTGTCACACTGCATCATGGACATGCCCGTTGTCCCCCTGAGAAGAGAAAAGGGACAATGAGGGCCCCCAGCATTTGCAGCTCTAGTGCAGAGCCCCATGCCTGACTTGCAGGAAATGCCAGATCATGAAGACAAACGGAGATCATCCTCTGGCTAAAACCAGCTCTTCTTTGCCTATCGCAGGATCTGGTCAATAAAGAGCAGCCAGTTATTATTGCTGTTTTTCTAGGGATTTGTACCCCATATATTTCCCAGGTCTTTACTCTTTTTGTAGCACTTTAATTCAGGCTTCAACCACTTCCTAGTCAGATCAGGTGAAATCATTTTCCTTCCCATACCCTCGATGTATTTCACATCTAGTAATTCTTTTTTTTAAGATCTTATTTACCCATTTGACAGACAGATCACAAGTAGGTAGACAGGGAGGCAGTGAGAGAGAGGGGGGAAGCAGGCTCCCCGCTGAGCAGAGATCCCAATGTGGGGCTCCATCCCAGGACCCTGAATTCATGACCTGAGCCGAAGGCAGAGGCCTAAACCACTGAGCCACCCAGGAGACCCCATATCTGGTAATTTTTAACCAACGTGGATTTGCTGCATCAAATAGTTCCTTCTTCTTCAAATATAAATATATAAATAAAGTGATCAAGTCACTCGCATGTCTTAGGAGAATGTCATACCTTTAGTAGCAAACTTGAAATCTTGGCCATTGCTTTTGACTTTTGTTTTGGTTAGATTTAGTTCGGTTTTTGTCATTTTAAAAATCCCTCCAGCCCTTGGCTCTGTCTGACCTGATTGCTTTCAGCTGTTTCTGCAAAAATTGTCCGGTTAGGAAAACTCTCATTGTTTACAGTGGCGCCCCCTTCTGAACACTTTCTTAATAAAAAGCTTTTTTTTTTTTTTTTCTGCTATGGTAAATGTGGAACAACAATGAGGGATTTCAAAGAGGTGAACCACAGATAAATTTCTCTAAGGGTGGGGTGAGGGTTACTCAAAAAGGAACTTGACAAGGCTTTTAAAGATATCGACAATCAATATAACATAACGTGACTGATTGTTACCGCGCTCTTAACTGGGCAAACACTTGTTGGCTTCCAAGAAAGACTAACATAGTTGAGATGGTTCTAGCGACCTTCTAGCACAGGGTCTCATGAGGCAGGGATTCTAGCCACTGGCTGTGCAAGGCATGAGGCCTGTTAGTGATTCTATTTTTTCCTCTGCAGAATAGGTCTTTCTACATTCCAGGTCCTTTCTACCCCAATAAATAATGTGGCGAATCTCTCAGTGAGTTGTACTTTTGGTTTAAACAGCCAACTGTCTCTTTAAAAGGACTTTTGTTTAAATTCCTTTAAAAAAAAGTCCTTTCAAAAAAATCTTTTTTCTTTATTTTTTATTTTTTATCCCATATGTTTACTCTGATCTTGGAACTTTGTCATTTTGACCTTCTCTGCTGATTAAAATATTCTTCATCATCATCACCTACAGCTCTCCTCTCCTGGTGGTCTCTCCGGAAGGGGTCTTCTCTAGCTCTTCTAGCAGGTGATGGGCACTTCTCCTCTACCCCTGTTGCCAAACCAGCCTTACCTATCCTGCAGGGTCAGGTCGGCCTGGCCCTTTATCTGTTCTTCTCCTCTGAGTGGTTAGATTTTCATAGATCCCGTGCTTGGCTTTTGTCAGGATTTACCTGGATTATCAAAACCCTTTTCTTGTGCCAGTGAATCCTAAGAAACAGTCCTAATGAGAGAACCAGGAACTCAATCAGATCATATTTATCCTGAATGTTCTGTCTAAAATAAAAAATTCATTTCAGAGGAGCCTCAAGATCTCTGAGAAGGGAAGTTTCACCAACTCTGTCATGTAGGGGCATCAATTCCAATTCTGTGTCAATTGTCCTACTTTCCCAGCTAGTGATTCTCTACCTCTCAAAGCACACTCTCAACCGTTTCCTCTTTCAAAGGCAGTTGCTCCTAGAGTCTGCACATGGCACTTGGGGCCTACTGGTCGTTGGCTACTGCCCTCTGTACCTTGGGTCTAACAGCTGCGGGGCATCAAGGTGAGCACGTCTCTTGTTCTAGGACTTAATATAGTTTGGGGCACATGGTAAGCAATAATCACTTCTTTAGTTGATCCAAGTGTTGGTACTTTCTTAATTTTCTACTACCACAATTTACTTGTTCTAAGATTTGTCCCCTCCCCCCATTTTAATATCTCTTAAGGTGGCACTCACCTTGCACTTGATGACATATGCTACTTTAACTGACAGCATTTCTCTTTCTTAGTCGAACATAAACTATAGTGCATCTTACCCTTGATGAAAGCTAGGATGCAATTAAATACTCTATTATGGTTACGATTCTGATATTTGAAATCCTCCGGTAGCTCCCTGTGCCCCCACAGTGTAGAACCTCACCTCCTCGCCATAGTATACAAACCATCTCACCCCCAGTGTTAACCCCGGGCTCAGCCTCCATCCCCAGGTGATGCTGCCAGATCAGCTGTCGGTTGTCTCGAACTTGATGTAGTTTCCCGACTGCACTGTGCTGCCTCCTGGCACTTTGAAACTTGACACACTCATCCTCATTCTTCGCTTTGCCCTTGTCTATCACCTCCCCTGAAAATCTGTTCCTAAGTGGCTTTTCATAGCTCCCACCTACCCTTGGCAGTCTTTTATCTCCCTGTGGTAAAGCCTGTCACACTGCATCATGGACATGCCCGTTGTCCCCCTGAGAAGAGAAGAGGGACAATGAGGGCCCCCAGCATTTGCAGCTCTAGTGCAGAGCCCCATGCCTGGCTTGCAGGAAATGCCAGATCATGAAGACAAACGGAGATCATCCTCTGGCTAAAACCAGCTCTTCTTTGCCTATCGCAGGATCTGGTCAATAAAGAGCAGCCAGTTATTATTGCTGTTTTTCTAGGGATTTTTACCCCATATATTTCCCAGGTCTTTACTCTTTTTGTAGCACTTTAATTCAGGCTTCAACCACTTCCTAGTCAGATCAGGTGAAATCATTTTCCTTCCCATACCCTCGATGTATTTCACATCTAGTAATTCTTTTTTTAAAGATCTTATTTACCCATTTGACAGAGAGATCACAAGCAGGTAGAGAGGGAGGCAGAGAGAGAGAGGGGGGAAGCAGGCTCCCCGCTGAGCAGAGATCCCAATGTGGGGCTCCATCCCAGGACCCTGAATTCATGACCTGAGCCGAAGGCAGAGGCCTAAACCACTGAGCCACCCAGGAGCCCCCATATCTGGTAATTTTTAACCAACGTGGATTTGCTGCATCAAATAGTTCCTTCTTCTTCAAATATAAATATATAAATAAAGTGATCAAGTCACTCGCATGTCTTAGGAGAATGTCATACCTTTAGTAGCAAACTTGAAATCTTGGCCATTGGTTTTGATTTTTGTTTTGGTTAGATTTGGTTCGGTTTTTGTCATTTTAAAAATCCCTCCAGCCCTTGGTTCTGTCTGACCTGATTGCTTTCAGCTGTTTCTGCAAAAATTGTCCGGGCAGGAAAACTCTCATTGTTTACAGTGGCGCCCCCTTCTGAACACTTTCTTAATAAAAAGCTTTTTTTTTTTTTTTCGGCTATGGTAAATGTGGAACAACAATGAGGGATTTCAAAGAGGTGAACCACAGATAAATTTCTCTAAGGGTGGGGTGAGGGTTACTCAAAAAGGAACTTGACAAGGCTTTTAAAGATATCGACAATCAATATAACATAACGTGACTGATTGTTACCGTGCTCTTAACTGGGCAAACACTTGTTGGCTTCCAAGAAAGACTAACATAGTTGAGATGGTTCTAGCGACCTTCTAGCACAGGGTCTCATGAGGCAGGCATTCTAGCCACTGGCTGTGCAAGGCATGAGGCCTGTTAGTGATTCTATTTTTTCCTCTGCAGAATAGGTCTTTCTACATTCCAGGTCCTTTCTACCCCAATAAATAATGTGGCGAATCTCTCAGTGAGTTGTACTTTTGGTTTAAACAGCCAACTGTCTCTTTAAAAGGACTTTTGTTTAAATTCCTTTAAACAAAAGTCCTTTCAAAAAAATCTTTTTTCTTTATTTTTTATTTTTTATACCATATGTTTACTCTGATCGTGGAACTTTGTCATTTTGACCTTCTCTGCTGATTAAAATATTCTTCATCATCATCACCTACAGCTCTCCTCTCCTGGTGGTCTCTCCGGAAGGGGTCTTCTCTAGCTCTTCTAGCAGGTGATGGGCACTTCCCCTCTACCCCTGTTGCCAAACCAGCCTTACCTATCCTGCAGGGTCAGGTCGGCCTGGCCCTTTATCTGTTGTTCTCCTCTGAGTGGTTAGATTTTCATAGATCCCGTGCTTGGCTTTTGTCAGGATTTACCTGGATTATCAAAACCCTTTTCTTGTGCCAGTGAATCCTAAGAAACAGTCCTAATGAGAGAACCAGGAACTCAATCAGATCATATTTATCCTGAATGTTCTGTCTAAAATAAAAAATTCATTTCAGAGGAGCCTCAAGATCTCTTAGAAGGGAAGTTTCACCAACTCTGTCATGTAGGGGCATCAATTCCGATTCTGTGTCAATTGTCCTACTTTCCCAGCTAGTGATTCTCTACCTCTCAAAGCACACTCTCAACCGTTTCCTCTTTCAAAGGCAGTTGCTCCTAGAGTCTGCACATGGCACTTGGGGCCTACTGGTCGTTGGCTACTGCCCTCTGTACCTTGGGTCTAACAGCTGCGGGGCATCAAGGTGAGCACGTCTCTTGTTCTAGGACTTAATATAGTTTGGGGCACATGGTAAGCAATAATCACTTCTTTAGTTGATCCAAGTGTTGGTACTTTCTTAATTTTCTACTACCACAATTTACTTGTTCTAAGATTTGTCCCCTCCCCCCATTTTAATATCTCTTAAGGTGGCACTCACCTTGCACTTGATGACATATGCTACTTTAACTGACAGCATTTCTCTTTCTTAGTCGAACATAAACTATAGTGCATCTTACCCTTGATGAAAGCTAGGATGCAATTAAATACTCTATTATGGTTACGATTCTGATATTTGAAATCCTCCGGTAGCTCCCTGTGCCCCCACAGTGTAGAACCTCACCTCCTCGCCATAGTATACAAACCATCTCACCCCCAGTGTTAACCCCGGGCTCAGCCTCCATCCCCAGGTGATGCTGCCAGATCAGCTGTCGGTTGTCATGAACTTGATGTAGTTTCCCGAATGCACTGTGCTGCCTCCTGGCACTTTGAAACTTGACACACTCATCCTCATTCTTCGCTTTGCCCTTGTCTATCACCTCCCCTGAAAATCTGTTCCTAAGTGGCTTTTCATAGCTCCCACCTACCCTTGGCAGTCTTTTATCTCCCTGTGGTAAAGCCTGTCACACTGCATCATGGACATGCCCGTTGTCCCCCTGAGAAGAGAAGAGGGACAATGAGGGCCCCCAGCATTTGCAGCTCTAGTGCAGAGCCCCATGCCTGACTTGCAGGAAATGCCAGATCATGAAGACAAACGGAGATCATCCTCTGGCTAAAACCAGCTCTTCTTTGCCTATCGCAGGATCTGGTCAATAAAGAGCAGCCAGTTATTATTGCTGTTTTTCTAGGGATTTGTACCCCATATATTTCCCAGGTCTTTACTCTTTTTGTAGCACTTTAATTCAGGCTTCAACCACTTCCTAGTCAGATCAGGTGAAATCATTTTCCTTCCCATACCCTCGATGTATCTCACATCTAGTAATTCTTTTTTTTAAGATCTTATTTACCCATTTGACAGACAGATCACAAGTAGGTAGACAGGGAGGCAGAGAGAGAGAGGGGGGAAGCAGGCTCCCCGCTGAGCAGAGATCCCAATGTGGGGCTCCATCCCAGGACCCTGAATTCATGACCTGAGCCGAAGGCAGAGGCCTAAACCACTGAGCCACCCAGGAGCCCCCATATCTGGTAATTTTTAACCAACGTGGATTTGCTGCATCAAATAGTTCCTTCTTCTTCAAATATAAATATATAAATAAAGTGATCAAGTCACTCGCATGTCTTAGGAGAATGTCATACCTTTAGTAGCAAACTTGAAATCTTGGCCATTGGTTTTGATTTTTGTTTTGGTTAGATTTAGTTCGGTTTTTGTCATTTTAAAAATGCCTCCAGCCCTTGGCTCTGTCTGACCTGATTGCTTTCAGCTGTTTCTGCAAAAATTGTCCGGGCAGGAAAACTCTCATTGTTTACAGTGGCGCCCCCTTCTGAACACTTTCTTAATAAAAAGCTTTTTTTTTTTTTTTTTCTGCTATGGTAAATGTGGAACAACAATGAGGTATTTCAAAGAGGTGAACCACAGATAAATTTCTCTAAGGGTGGGGTGAGGGTTACTCAAAAAGGAACTTGACAAGGCTTTTAAAGATATCGACAATCAATATAACATAACGTGACTGATTGTTACCGTGCTCTTAACTGGGCAAACACTTGTTGGCTTCCAAGAAAGACTAACATAGTTGAGATGGTTCTAGCGACCTTCTAGCACAGGGTCTCATGAGGCAGGCATTCTAGCCACTGGCTGTGCAAGGCATGAGGCCTGTTAGTGATTCTATTTTTTCCTCTGCAGAATAGGTCTTTCTACATTCCAGGTCCTTTCTACCCCAATAAATAATGTGGCGAATCTCTCAGTGAGTTGTACTTTTGGTTTAAACAGCCAACTGTCTCTTTAAAAGGACTTTTGTTTAAATTCCTTTAAACAAAAGTCCTTTCAAAAAAATCTTTTTTCTTTATTTTTTATTTTTTATACCATATGTTTACTCTGATCTTGGAACTTTGTCATTTTGACCTTCTCTGCTGATTAAAATATTCTTCATCATCATCACCTACAGTTCTCCTCTCCTGGTGGTCTCTCCGGAAGGGGTCTTCTCTAGCTCTTCTAGCAGGTGATGGGCACTTCCCCTCTACCCCTGTTGCCAAACCAGCCTTACCTATCCTGCAGGGTCAGGTCGGCCTGGCCCTTTATCTGTTCTTCTCCTCTGAGTGGTTAGATTTTCATAGATCCCGTGCTTGGCTTTTGTCAGGATTTACCTGGATTATCAAAACCCTTTTCTTGTGCCAGTGAATCCTAAGAAACAGTCCTAATGAGAGAACCAGGAACTCAATCAGATCATATTTATCCTGAATGTTCTGTCTAAAATAAAAAATTCATTTCAGAGGAGCCTCAAGATCTCTTAGAAGGGAAGTTTCACCAACTCTGTCATGTAGGGGCATCAATTCCGATTCTGTGTCAATTGTCCTACTTTCCCAGCTAGTGATTCTCTACCTCTCAAAGCACACTCTCAACCGTTTCCTCTTTCAAAGGCAGTTGCTCCTAGAGTCTGCACATGGCACTTGGGGCCTACTGGTCGTTGGCTACTGCCCTCTGTACCTTGGGTCTAACAGCTGCGGGGCATCAAGGTGAGCACGTCTCTTGTTCTCGGACTTAATATAGTTTGGGGCACATGGTAAGCAATAATCACTTCTTTAGTTGATCCAAGTGTTGGTACTTTCTTAATTTTCTACTACCACAATTTACTTGTTCTAAGATTTGTCCCCTCCCCCCATTTTAATATCTCTTAAGGGGGCACTCACCTTGCACTTGATGACATATCCTACTTTAACTGACAGCATTTCTCTTTCTTAGTCGAACATAAACTATAGTGCATCTTACCCTTGATGAAAGCTAGGATGCAATTAAATACTCTATTATGGTTACGATTCTGATATTTGAAATCCTCCGGTAGCTCCCTGTGCCCCCACAGTGTAGAACCTCACCTCCTCGCCATAGTATACAAACCATCTCACCCCCAGTGTTAACCCCGGGCTCAGCCTCCATCCCCAGGTGATGCTGCCAGATCAGCTGTCGGTTGTCTCGAACTTGATGTAGTTTCCCGACTGCACTGTGCTGCCTCCTGGCACTTTGAAACTTGACACACTCATCCTCATTCTTCGCTTTGCCCTTGTCTATCACCTCCCCTGAAAATCTGTTCCTAAGTGGCTTTTCATAGCTCCCACCTACCCTTGGCAGTCTTTTATCTCCCTGTGGTAAAGCCTGTCACACTGCATCATGGACATGCCCGTTGTCCCCCTGAGAAGAGAAAAGGGACAATGAGGGCCCCCAGCATTTGCAGCTCTAGTGCAGAGCCCCATGCCTGACTTGCAGGAAATGCCAGATCATGAAGACAAACGGAGATCATCCTCTGGCTAAAACCAGCTCTTCTTTGCCTATCGCAGGATCTGGTCAATAAAGAGCAGCCAGTTATTATTGCTGTTTTTCTAGGGATTTGTACCCCATATATTTCCCAGGTTTTTACTCTTTTTGTAGCACTTTAATTCAGGCTTCAACCACTTCCTAGTCAGATCAGGTGAAATCATTTTCCTTCCCATACCCTCGATGTATTTCACATCTAGTAATTCTTTTTTTAAAGATCTTATTTACCCATTTGACAGACAGATCACAAGTAGGTAGACAGGGAGGCAGAGAGAGAGAGGGGGGAAGCAGGCTCCCCGCTGAGCAGAGATCCCAATGTGGGGCTCCATCCCAGGACCCTGAATTCATGACCTGAGCCGAAGGCAGAGGCCTAAACCACTGAGCCACCCAGGAGCCCCCATATCTGGTAATTTTTAACCAACGTGGATTTGCTGCATCAAATAGTTCCTTCTTCTTCAAATATAAATATATAAATAAAGTGATCAAGTCACTCGCATGTCTTAGGAGAATGTCATACCTTTAGTAGCAAACTTGAAATCTTGGCTATTGGTTTTGATTTTTGTTTTGCTTAGATTTGGTTCGGTTTTTGTCATTTTAAAAATCCCTCCAGCCCTTGGTTCTGTCTGACCTGATTGCTTTCAGCTGTTTCTGCAACAAAATTGTCCGGGCAGCGAAATCTCTCATTGTTTACAGTGGCGCCCCCTTCTGAACACTTTCTTAATAAAAAGCTTTTTTTTTTTTTTTTTCGGCTATGGTAAATGTGGAACAACAATGAGGTATTTCAAAGAGGTGAACCACAGAGAAATTTCTCTAAGGGTGGGGTGAGGGTTACTCTAAAAGGAACTTGACAAGGCTTTTAAAGATATCGACAATCAATATAACATAACGTGACTGATTGTTACCGTGCTCTTAACTGGGCAAATACTTGTTGGCTTCCAAGAAAGACTAACATAGTTGAGATGGTTCTAGCGGCCTTCTAGCACAGGGTCTCATGAGGCAGGAATTCTAGCCACTGGCTGTGCAAGGCATGAGGCATGTTAGTGATTCTATTTTTTTTTCTGCAGAATAGGTCTTTCTACAATTCCAGGTCCTTTCTACCCAAATAAATAATGTGGCGGTTCTCTCAGTGAGTTGTACTATTGGTTTAAACAGTCAACTGTCTCTTTAAAAGGACTTTTGTTTAAATTCCTTTAAAAAAAAGTCCTTTCAAAAAAATCTTTTTTCTTTATTTTTTATTTTTTATCCCATATGTTTACTCTGATCTTGGAACTTTGTCATTTTGACCTTCTCTGCTGATTAAAATATTCTTCATCATCAGCACCTACTGCTCTCCTCTCCTGGTGGTCTCTCCGGAAGGGGTCTTCTCTAGCTCTTCTAGCAGGTGATCGCACTTCCCCTCTACCCCTGTTGCCAGACCAGCCTTACCTATCCTGCAGGGTCAGGTCGGCCTGGCCCTTTATCTGTTCTTCTCCTCTGAGTGGTTAGATTTTCATAGATCCCGTGCTTTGCTTTTGTCAGGATTTACCTGGATTATCAAAACCCTTTTCTTGTGCCAGTGAATCCTAAGAAACAGTCCTAATGATAGAACCAGGAACTCAATCAGATCATATTTATCCTGAATGTTCTGTCCAAAATAAAAAATTCATTTCAGAGGAGCCTCAAGATCTCTGAGAAGGGAAGTTTCACCAACTCTGTCATGTAGGGGCATCAATTCCGATTCTGTGTCAATTGTCCTACTTTCCCAGCTAGTAATACTCTACCTCTCAAAGCACACTCTAAACCGTTTCCTCTTTCAAAGGCAGTTGCTCCTAGAGTCTGCACATGGCACTTGGGGCCTACTGGTCGTTGGCTACTGCCCTCTGTACCTTGGGTCTAACAGCTGCGGGGCATCAAGGGGAGCACGTCTCTTGTTCTAGGACTTAATATAGTTTGGGGCACATGGTAAGCAATAATCACTTCTTTAGTTGATCCAAGTGTTGGATCTTTCTTAATTATTCTACTACCACAATTTACTTGTTCTAAGATTTGTCCCCTCCCCCCATTTTAATATCTCTTAAGGGGGCACTCACCTTGCACTTGATGACATATCCTACTTTAACTGACAGCATTTCTCTTTCTTAGTCGAACATAAACTATAGTGCATCTTACCCTTGATGAAAGCTAGGATGCAATTAAATACTCTATTACGGTTACGATTCTGATATTTGAAATCCTCCGGTAGCTCCCTGTGCCCCCACAGTGTAGAACCTCACCTCCTCGCCATAGTATACAAACCATCTCACCCCCAGTGTTAAGCCCGGCTCAGCCTCCATCCCCAGGTGATGCTGCCAGATCAGCTGTCGGTTGTCTCGAACTTGATGTAGTTTCCCGAATGCACTGTGCTGCCTCCTGGCACTTTGAAACTTGACACACTCATCCTCATTCTTCGCTTTGCCCTTGTCTATCACCTCCCCTGAAAATCTGTTCCTAAGTGGCTTTTCATAGCTCCGACCTACCCTTGGCAGTCTTTTATCTCCCTGTGGTAAAGCCTGTCACACTGCATCATGGACATGCCCGTTGTCCCCCTGAGAAGAGAAAAGGGACAATGAGGGCCCCCAGCATTTGCAGCTCTAGTGCAGAGCCCCATGCCTGACTTGCAGGAAATGCCAGATCATGAAGACAAACGGAGATCATCCTCTGGCTAAAACCAGCTCTTCTTTGCCTATCGCAGGATCTGGTCAATAAAGAGCAGCCAGTTATTATTGCTGTTTTTCTAGGGATTTTTACCCCATATATTTCCCAGGTCTTTACTCTTTTTGTAGCACTTTAATTCAGGCTTCAACCACTTCCTAGTCAGATCAGGTGAAATCATTTTCCTTCCCATACCCTCGATGTATTTCACATCTAGTAATTCTTTTTTTAAAGATCTTATTTACCCATTTGACAGACAGATCACAAGTAGGTAGACAGGGAGGCAGAGAGAGAGAGGGGGGAAGCAGGCTCCCCGCTGAGCAGAGATCCCAATGTGGGGCTCCATCCCAGGACCCTGAATTCATGACCTGAGCCGAAGGCAGAGGCCTAAACCACTGAGCCACCCAGGAGCCCCCATATCTGGTAATTTTTAACCAACGTGGATTTGCTGCATCAAATAGTTCCTTCTTCTTCAAATATAAATATATAAATAAAGTGATCAAGTCACTCGCATGTCTTAGGAGAATGTCATACCTTTAGTAGCAAACTTGAAATCTTGGCCATTGGTTTTGATTTTTGTTTTGGTTAGATTTGGTTCGGTTTTTGTCATTTTAAAAATCCCTCCAGCCCTTGGCTCTGTCTGACCTGATTACTTTCAGCTGTTTCTGCAAAAATTGTCCGGGCAGGAAAACTCTCATTGTTTACAGTGGCGCCCCCTTCTGAACACTTTCTTAATAAAAAGCTTTTTTTTTTTTTTTCGGCTATGGTAAATGTGGAACAACAATGAGGGATTTCAAAGAGGTGAACCACAGATAAATTTCTCTAAGGGTGGGGTGAGGGTTACTCAAAAAGGAACTTGACAAGGCTTTTAAAGATATCGACAATCAATATAACATAACGTGACTGATTGTTACCGTGCTCTTAACTGGGCAAACACTTGTTGGCTTCCAAGAAAGACTAACATAGTTGAGATGGTTCTAGCGACCTTCTAGCACAGGGTCTCATGAGGCAGGGATTCTAGCCACTGGCTGTGCAAGGCATGAGTCCTGTTAGTGATTCTATTTTTTCCTCTGCAGAATAGGTCTTTCTACATTCCAGGTCCTTTCTACCCCAATAAATAATGTGGCGAATCTCTCAGTGAGTTGTACTTTTGGTTTAAACAGCCAACTGTCTCTTTAAAAGGACTTTTGTTTAAATTCCTTTAAAAAAAAGTCCTTTCAAAAAAATCTTTTTTCTTTATTTTTTATTTTTTATACCATATGTTTACTCTGATCTTGGAATTTTGTCATTTTGACCTTCTCTGCTGATTAAAATATTCTTCATCATCATCACCTACAGCTCTCCTCTCCTGGTGGTCTCTCCGGAAGGGGTCTTCTCTAACTCTTCTAGCAGGTGATGGGCACTTCCCCTCTACCCCTTTTGCCAAACCAGCCTTACCTATCCTGCAGAGTCAGGTCGGCCTGGCCCTTTATCTGTTGTTCTCCTCTGAGTGGTTAGATTTTCATAGATCCCGTGCTTGGCTTTTGTCAGGATTTACCTGGATTATCAAAACCCTTTTCTTGTGCCAGTGAATCCTAAGAAACAGTCCTAATGAGAGAACCAGGAACTCAATCAGATCATATTTATCCTGAATGTTCTGTCCAAAATAAAAAATTCATTTCAGAGGAGCCTCAAGATCTCTTAGAAGGGAAGTTTCACCAACTCTGTCATGTAGGGGCATCAATTCCGATTCTGTGTCAATTGTCCTACTTTCCCAGCTAGTGATTCTCTACCTCTCAAAGCACACTCTCAACCGTTTCCTCTTTCAAAGGCAGTTGCTCCTAGAGTCTGCACATGGCACTTGGGGCCTACTGGTCGTTGGCTACTGCCCTCTGTACCTTGGGTCTAACAGCTGCGGGGCATCAAGGTGAGCACGTCTCTTGTTCTAGGACTTAATATAGTTTGGGGCACATGGTAAGCAATAATCACTTCTTTAGTTGATCCAAGTGTTGGTACTTTCTTAATTTTCTACTACCACAATTTACTTGTTCTAAGATTTGTCCCCTCCCCCCATTTTAATATCTCTTAAGGGGGCACTCACCTTGCACTTGATGACATATCCTACTTTAACTGACAGCATTTCTCTTTCTTAGTCGAACATAAACTATAGTGCATCTTACCCTTGATGAAAGCTAGGATGCAATTAAATACTCTATTATGGTTACGATTCTGATATTTGAAATCCTCCGGTAGCTCCCTGTGCCCCCACAGTGTAGAACCTCACCTCCTCGCCATAGTATACAAACCATCTCACCCCCAGTGTTAAGCCCGGGCTCAGCCTCCATCCCCAGGTGATGCTGCCAGATCAGCTGTCGGTTGTCTCGAACTTGATGTAGTTTTCCGACTGCACTGTGCTGCCTCCTGGCACTTTGAAACTTGACACACTCATCCTCATTCTTCGCTTTGCCCTTGTCTATCACCTCCCCTGAAAATCTGTTCCTAAGTGGCTTTTCATAGCTCCCACCTACCCTTGGCAGTCTTTTATCTCCCTGTGGTAAAGCCTGTCACACTGCATCATGGACATGCCCGTTGTCCCCCTGAGAAGAGAAAAGGGACAATGAGGGCCCCCAGCATTTGCAGCTCTAGTGCAGAGCCCCATGCCTGACTTGCAGGAAATGCCAGATCATGAAGACAAACGGAGATCATCCTCTGGCTAAAACCAGCTCTTCTTTGCCTATCGCAGGATCTGGTCAATAAAGAGCAGCCAGTTATTATTGCTGTTTTTCTAGGGATTTGTACCCCATATATTTCCCAGGTTTTTACTCTTTTTGTAGCACTTTAATTCAGGCTTCAACCACTTCCTAGTCAGATCAGGTGAAATCATTTTCCTTCCCATACCCTCGATGTATTTCACATCTAGTAATTCTTTTTTTAAAGATCTTATTTACCCATTTGACAGACAGATCACAAGTAGGTAGACAGGGCGGCAGAGAGAGAGAGGGGGGAAGCAGGCTCCCCGCTGAGCAGAGATCCCAATGTGGGGCTCCATCCCAGGACCCTGAATTCATGACCTGAGCCGAAGGCAGAGGCCTAAACCATTGAGCCAACCAGGAGCCCCCATATCTGGTAATTTTTAACCAACGTGGATTTGCTGCATCAAATAGTTCCTTCTTCTTCAAATATAAATATATAAATAAAGTGATCAAGTCACTTGCATGTCTTAGGAGAATGTCATACCTTTAGTAGCAAACTTGAAATCTTGGCTATTGGTTTTGATTTTTGTTTTGGTTAGATTTGGTTCGGTTTTTGTCATTTTAAAAATCCCTCCAGCCCTTGGTTCTGTCTGACCTGATTGCTTTCAGCTGTTTCTGCAACAAAATTGTCCGGGCAGCGAAATCTCTCATTGTTTACAGTGGCGCCCCCTTCTGAACACTTTCTTAATAAAAAGCTTTTTTTTTTTTTTTCGGCTATGGTAAATGTGGAACAACAATGAGGTATTTCAAAGAGGTGAACCACAGAGAAATTTCTCTAAGGGTGGGGTGAGGGTTACTCTAAAAGGAACTTGACAAGGCTTTTAAAGATATCGACAATCAATATAACATAACGTGACTGATTGTTACCGTGCTCTTAACTGGGCAAATACTTGTTGGCTTCCAAGAAAGACTAACATAGTTGAGATGGTTCTAGCGGCCTTCTAGCACAGGGTCTCATGAGGCAGGAATTCTAGCCACTGGCTGTGCAAGGCATGAGGCATGTTAGTGATTCTATTTTTTTTTCTGCAGAATAGGTCTTTCTACATTCCAGGTCCTTTCTACCCAAATAAATAATGTGGCGGTTCTCTCAGTGAGTTGTACTATTGGTTTAAACAGTCAACTGTCTCTTTAAAAGGACTTTTGTTTAAATTCCTTTAAAAAAAAGTCCTTTCAAAAAAATCTTTTTTCTTTATTTTTTATTTTTTATCCCATATGTTTACTCTGATCTTGGAACTTTGTCATTTTGACCTTCTCTGCTGATTAAAATATTCTTCATCATCAGCACCTACTGCTCTCCTCTCCTGGTGGTCTCTCCGGAAGGGGTCTTCTCTAGCTCTTCTAGCAGGTGATGGGCACTTCCCCTCTACCCCTGTTGCCAGACCAGCCTTACCTATCCTGCAGGGTCAGGTCGGCCTGGCCCTTTATCTGTCCTTCTCCTCTGAGTGGTTAGATTTTCATAGATCCCGTGCTTTGCTTTTGTCAGGATTTACATGGATTATCAAAACCCTTTTCTTGTGCCAGTGAATCCTAAGAAACAGTCCTAATGATAGAACCAGGAACTCAATCAGATCATATTTATCTTGAATGTTCTGTCCAAAATAAAAAATTAATTTCAGAGGAGCCTCAAGATCTCTGATAAGGGAAGTTTCACCAACTCTGTCATGTAGGGGCATCAATTCCGATTCTGTGTCAATTGTCCTACTTTCCCAGCTAGTAATACTCTACCTCTCAAAGCACACTCTAAACCGTTTCCTCTTTCAAAGGCAGTTGCTCCTAGAGTCTGCACATGGCACTTGGGGCCTACTGTTCGTTGGCTACTGCCCTCTGTACCTTGGGTCTAACAGCTGCGGGGCATCAAGGGGAGCACGTCTCTTGTTCTAGGACTTAATATAGTTTGGGGCACATGGTAAGCAATAATCACTTCTTTAGTTGATCCAAGTGTTGGATCTTTCTTAATTATTCTACTACCACAATTTACTTGTTCTAAGATTTGTCCCCTCCCCCCATTTTAATATCTCTTATGGTGGCACTCACCTTGCACTTGATGACATATCCTACTTTAACTGACAGCATTTCTCTTTCTTAGTCGAACATAAACTATAGTGCATCTTACCCTTGATGAAAGCTAGGATGCAATTAAATACTCTATTACGGTTACGATTCTGATATTTGAAATCTCCGGTAGCTCCCTGTGCCCCCACTGTGTAGTACCTCACCTCCTCGCCATATTATACAAACCATCTCACCCCCAGTGTTAACCCTGGGCTCAGCCTCCATCCCCAGGTGATGCTGCCAGATCAGCTGTCGGTTGTCATGAACTTGCTGTAGTTTCTCGAATGCACTGTGCTGCCTCCTGGCACTTTGAAACTTGACACACTCATCCTCATTCTTCGCTTTGCCCTTGTCTATCACCTCCCCTGAAAATCTGTTCCTAAGTGGCTTTTCATAGCTCCCACCTACCCTTGGCAGTCTTTAATCTCCCTGTGGTAAAGCCTGTCACACTGCATCATGGACATGCCCGTTGTCCCCCTGAGAAGAGAAAAGGGACAATGAGGGCCCCCAGCATTTGCAGCTCTAGTGCAGAGCCCCATGCCTGACATGCAGGAAATGCCAGATCATGAAGACAAACGGAGATCATCCTCTGGCTAAAACCAGCTCTTCTTTGCCTATCGCAGGATCTGGTCAATAAAGAGCAGCCAGTTATTATTGCTGTTTTTCTAGGGATTTTTACCCCATATATTTCCCAGGTCTTTACTCTTTTTGTAGCACTTTAATTCAGGCTTCAACCACTTCCTAGTCAGATCAGGTGAAATCATTTTCCTTCCCATACCCTCGATGTATTTCACATCTAGTAATTCTTTTTTTAAAGATCTTATTTACCCATTTGACAGACAGATCACAAGTAGGTAGACAGGGAGGCAGAGAGAGAGAGGGGGGAAGCAGGCTCCCCGCTGAGCAGAGATCCCAATGTGGGGCTCCATCCCAGGACCCTGAATTCATGACCTGAGCCGAAGGCAGAGGCCTAAACCACTGAGCCACCCAGGAGCCCCCATATCTGGTAATTTTTAACCAACGTGGATTTGCTGCATCAAATAGTTCCTTCTTCTTCAAATATAAATATATAAATAAAGTGATCAAGTCACTCGCATGTCTTAGGAGAATGTCATACCTTTAGTAGCAAACTTGAAATCTTGGCCATTGGTTTTGATTTTTGTTTTGGTTAGATTTGGTTCGGTTTTTGTCATTTTAAAAATCCCTCCAGCCCTTGGCTCTGTCTGACCTGATTGCTTTCAGCTGTTTCTGCAAAAATTGTCCGGGCAGGAAAACTCTCATTGTTTACAGTGGCGCCCCCTTCTGAACACTTTCTTAATAAAAAGCTTTTTTTTTTTTTTTTCGGCTATGGTAAATGTGGAACAACAATGAGGTATTTCAAAGAGGTGAACCACAGATAAATTTCTCTAAGGGTGGGGTGAGGGTTACTCAAAAAGGAACTTGACAAGGCTTTTAAAGATATCGACAATCAATATAACATAACGTGACTGATTGTTACCGCGCTCTTAACTGGGCAAACACTTGTTGGCTTCCAAGAAAGACTAACATAGTTGAGATGGTTCTAGCGACCTTCTAGCACAGGGTCTCATGAGGCAGGGATTCTAGCCACTGGCTGTGCAAGGCATGAGGCCTGTTAGTGATTCTATTTTTTCCTCTGCAGAATAGGTCTTTCTACATTCCAGGTCCTTTCTACCCCAATAAATAATGTGGCGAATCTCTCAGTGAGTTGTACTATTGGTTTAAACAGCCAACTGTCTCTTTAAAAGGACTTTTGTTTAAATTCCTTTAAAAAAAAGTCCTTTCAAAAAAATCTTTTTTCTTTATTTTTTATTTTTTATACCATATGTTTACTCTGATCTTGGAATTTTGTCATTTTGACCTTCTCTGCTGATTAAAATATTCTTCATCATCATCACCTACAGCTCTCCTCTCCTGGTGGTCTCTCCGGAAGGGGTCTTCTCTAGCTCTTCTAGCAGGTGATGGGCACTTCCCCTCTACCCCTGTTGCCAGACAAGCCTTACCTATCCTGCAGGGTCAGGTCGGCCTGGCCCTTTATCTGTTGTTCTCCTCTGAGTGGTTAGATTTTCATAGATCCCGTGCTGGCTTTTGTCAGGATTTACCTGGATTATCAAAACCCTTTTCTTGTGCCAGTGAATCCTAAGAAACAGTCCTAATGAGAGAACCAAGAACTCAATCAGATCATATTTATCCTGAATGTTCTGTCTAAAATAAAAAATTCATTTCAGAGGAGCCTCAAGATCTCTGAGAAGGGAAGTTTCACCAACTCTGTCATGTAGGGGCATCAATTCCGATTCTGTGTCAATTGTCCTACTTTCCCAGCTAGTGATTCTCTACCTCTCAAAGCACACTCTCAACCGTTTCCTCTTTCAAAGGCAGTTGCTCCTAGAGTCTGCACATGGCACTTGGGGCCTACTGGTCGTTGGCTACTGCCCTCTGTACCTTGGGTCTAACAGCTGCGGGGCATCAAGATGAGCACGTCTCTTGTTCTAGGACTTAATATAGTTTGGGGCACATGGTAAGCAATAATCACTTCTTTAGTTGATCCAAGTGTTGGTACTTTCTTAATTTTCTACTACCACAATTTACTTGTTCTAAGATTTGTCCCCTCCCCCCATTTTAATTTCTCTTAAGGGGGCACTCACCTTGCACTTGATGACATATCCTACTTTAACTGACAGCATTTCTCTTTCTTAGTCGAACATAAACTATAGTGCATCTTACCCTTGATGAAAGCTAGGATGCAATTAAATACTCTATTACGGTTACGATTCTGATATTTGAAATCTCCGGTAGCTCCCTGTGCCCCCACTGTGTAGTACCTCACCTCCTCGCCATATTATACAAACCATCTCACCCCCAGTGTTAACCCCGGGCTCAGCCTCCATCCCCAGGTGATGCTGCCAGATCAGCTGTCGGTTGTCATGAACTTGCTGTTGTTTCTCGAATGCACTGTGCTGCCTCCTGGCACTTTGAAACTTGACACACTCATCCTCATTCTTCGCTTTGCCCTTGTCTATCACCTCCCCTGAAAATCTGTTCCTAAGTGGCTTTTCATAGCTCCCACCTACCCTTGGCAGTCTTTAATCTCCCTGTGGTAAAGCCTGTCACACTGCATCATGGACATGCCCGTTGTCCCCCTGAGAAGAGAAAAGGGACAATGAGGGCCCCCAGCATTTGCAGCTCTAGTGCAGAGCCCCATGCCTGACTTGCAGGAAATGCCAGATCATGAAGACAAACGGAGATCATCCTCTGGCTAAAACCAGCTCTTCTTTGCCTATCGCAGGATCTGGTCAATAAAGAGCAGCCAGTTATTATTGCTGTTTTTCTCGGGATTTTTACCCCATATATTTCCCAGGTCTTTACTCTTTTTGTAGCACTTTAATTCAGGCTTCAACCACTTCCTAGTCAGATCAGGTGAAATCATTTTCCTTCCCATACCCTCGATGTATTTCACATCTAGTAATTCTTTTTTTAAAGATCTTATTTACCCATTTGACAGACAGATCACAAGTAGGTAGACAGGGAGGCAGAGAGAGAGAGGGGGGAAGCAGGCTCCCCGCTGAGCAGAGATCCCAATGTGGGGCTCCATCCCAGGACCCTGAATTCATGACCTGAGCAGAAGGCAGAGGCCTAAACCACTGAGCCACCCAGGAGCCCCCATATCTGGTAATTTTTAACCAACGTGGATTTGCTGCATCAAATAGTTCCTTCTTCTTCAAATATAAATATATAAATAATGTGATCAAGTCACTCGCATGTCTTAGGAGAATGTCATACCTTTAGTAGCAAACTTGAAATCTTGGCCATTGGTTTTGATTTTTGTTTTGGTTAGATTTGGTTCGGTTTTTGTCATTTTAAAAATCCCTCCAGCCCTTGGTTCTGTCTGACCTGATTGCTTTCAGCTGTTTCTGCAACAAAATTGTCCGGGCAGTGAAAACTCTCATTGTTTACAGTGGCGCCCCCTTCTGAACACTTTCTTAATAAAAAGCTTTTTTTTTTTTTTTTCGGCTATGGTAAATGTGGAACAACAATGAGGTATTTCAAAGAGGTGAACCACAGAGAAATTTCTCTAAGGGTGGGGTGAGGGTTACTCTAAAAGGAACTTGACAAGGCTTTAAAGATATCGACAATCAATATAACATAACGTGACTGATTGTTACCGTGCTCTTAACTGGGCAAATACTTGTTGGCTTCCAAGAAAGACTAACATAGTTGAGATGGTTCTAGCGGCCTTCTAGCACAGGGTCTCATGAGGCAGGAATTCTAGCCACTGGCTGTGCAAGGCATGAGGCATGTTAGTGATTCTATTTTTTTTTCTGCAGAATAGGTCTTTCTACATTCCAGGTCCTTTCTACCCAAATAAATAATGTGGCGGTTCTCTCAGTGAGTTGTACTATTGGTTTAAACAGTCAACTGTCTCTTTAAAAGGACTTTTGTTTAAATTCCTTTAAAAAAAAGTCCTTTCAAAAAAATCTTTTTTCTTTATTTTTTATTTTTTATCCCATATGTTTACTCTGATCTTGGAACTTTGTCATTTTGACCTTCTCTGCTGATTAAAATATTCTTCATCATCAGCACCTACTGCTCTCCTCTCCTGGTGGTCTCTCCGGAAGGGGTCTTCTCTAGCTCTTCTAGCAGGTGATCGCACTTCCCCTCTACCCCTGTTGCCAGACCAGCCTTACCTATCCTGCAGGGTCAGGTCGGCCTGGCCCTTTATCTGTTCTTCTCCTCTGAGTGGTTAGATTTTCATAGATCCCGTGCTTTGCTTTTGTCAGGATTTACCTGGATTATCAAAACCCTTTTCTTGTGCCAGTGAATCCTAAGAAACAGTCCTAATGATAGAACCAGGAACTCAATCAGATCATATTTATCCTGAATGTTCTGTCCAAAATAAAAAATTCATTTCAGAGGAGCCTCAAGATCTCTGAGAAGGGAAGTTTCACCAACTCTGTCATGTAGGGGCATCAATTCCGATTCTGTGTCAATTGTCCTACTTTCCCAGCTAGTAATACTCTACCTCTCAAAGCACACTCTAAACCGTTTCCTCTTTCAAAGGCAGTTGCTCCTAGAGTCTGCACATGGCACTTGGGGCCTACTGGTCGTTGGCTACTGCCCTCTGTACCTTGGGTCTAACAGCTGCGGGGCATCAAGGGGAGCACGTCTCTTGTTCTAGGACTTAATATAGTTTGGGGCACATGGTAAGCAATAATCACTTCTTTAGTTGATCCAAGTGTTGGATCTTTCTTAATTATTCTACTACCACAATTTACTTGTTCTAAGATTTGTCCCCTCCCCCCATTTTAATATCTCTTAAGGGGGCACTCACCTTGCACTTGATGACATATCCTACTTTAACTGACAGCATTTCTCTTTCTTAGTCGAACATAAACTATAGTGCATCTTACCCTTGATGAAAGCTAGGATGCAATTAAATACTCTATTATGGTTACGATTCTGATATTTGAAATCCTCCGGTAGCTCCCTGTGCCCCCACAGTGTAGAACCTCACCTCCTCGCCATAGTATACAAACCATCTCACCCCCAGTGTTAAGCCCGGGCTCAGCCTCCATCCCCAGGTGATGCTGCCAGATCAGCTGTCGGTTGTCTCGAACTTGATGTAGTTTCCCGAATGCACTGTGCTGCCTCCTGGCACTTTGAAACTTGACACACTCATCCTCATTCTTCGCTTTGCCCTTGTCTATCACCTCCCCTGAAAATCTGTTCCTAAGTGGCTTTTCATAGCTCCCACCTACCCTTGGCAGTCTTTTATCTCCCTGTGGTAAAGCCTGTCACACTGCATCATGGACATGCCCGTTGTCCCCCTGAGAAGAGAAAAGGGACAATGAGGGCCCCCAGCATTTGCAGCTCTAGTGCAGAGCCCCATGCCTGACTTGCAGGAAATGCCAGATCATGAAGACAAACGGAGATCATCCTCTGGCTAAAACCAGCTCTTCTTTGCCTATCGCAGGATCTGGTCAATAAAGAGCAGCCAGTTATTATTGCTGTTTTTCTAGGGATTTTTACCCCATATATTTCCCAGGTCTTTACTCTTTTTGTAGCACTTTAATTCAGGCTTCAACCACTTCCTAGTCAGATCAGGTGAAATCATTTTCCTTCCCATACCCTCGATGTATTTCACATCTAGTAATTCTTTTTTTAAAGATCTTATTTACCCATTTGACAGACAGATCACAAGTAGGTAGACAGGGAGGCAGAGAGAGAGAGGGGGGAAGCAGGCTCCCCGCTGAGCAGAGATCCCAATGTGGGGCTCCATCCCAGGACCCTGAATTCATGACCTGAGCCGAAGGCAGAGGCCTAAACCACTGAGCCACCCAGGAGCCCCCATATCTGGTAATTTTTAACCAACGTGGATTTGCTGCATCAAATAGTTCCTTCTTCTTCAAATATAAATATATAAATAAAGTGATCAAGTCACTCGCATGTCTTAGGAGAATGTCATACCTTTAGTAGCAAACTTGAAATCTTGGCCATTGGTTTTGATTTTTGTTTTGGTTAGATTTGGTTCGGTTTTTGTCATTTTAAAAATCCCTCCAGCCCTTGGCTCTGTCTGACCTGATTACTTTCAGCTGTTTCTGCAAAAATTGTCCGGGCAGGAAAACTCTCATTGTTTACAGTGGCGCCCCCTTCTGAACACTTTCTTAATAAAAAGCTTTTTTTTTTTTTTTCGGCTATGGTAAATGTGGAACAACAATGAGGGATTTCAAAGAGGTGAACCACAGATAAATTTCTCTAAGGGTGGGGTGAGGGTTACTCAAAAAGGAACTTGACAAGGCTTTTAAAGATATCGACAATCAATATAACATAACGTGACTGATTGTTACCGTGCTCTTAACTGGGCAAACACTTGTTGGCTTCCAAGAAAGACTAACATAGTTGAGATGGTTCTAGCGACCTTCTAGCACAGGGTCTCATGAGGCAGGGATTCTAGCCACTGGCTGTGCAAGGCATGAGTCCTGTTAGTGATTCTATTTTTTCCTCTGCAGAATAGGTCTTTCTACATTCCAGGTCCTTTCTACCCCAATAAATAATGTGGCGAATCTCTCAGTGAGTTGTACTTTTGGTTTAAACAGCCAACTGTCTCTTTAAAAGGACTTTTGTTTAAATTCCTTTAAAAAAAAGTCCTTTCAAAAAAATCTTTTTTCTTTATTTTTTATTTTTTATACCATATGTTTACTCTGATCTTGGAATTTTGTCATTTTGACCTTCTCTGCTGATTAAAATATTCTTCATCATCATCACCTACAGCTCTCCTCTCCTGGTGGTCTCTCCGGAAGGGGTCTTCTCTAACTCTTCTAGCAGGTGATGGGCACTTCCCCTCTACCCCTTTTGCCAAACCAGCCTTACCTATCCTGCAGAGTCAGGTCGGCCTGGCCCTTTATCTGTTGTTCTCCTCTGAGTGGTTAGATTTTCATAGATCCCGTGCTTGGCTTTTGTCAGGATTTACCTGGATTATCAAAACCCTTTTTTTGTGCCAGTGAATCCTAAGAAACAGTCCTAATGAGAGAACCAGGAACTCAATCAGATCATATTTATCCTGAATGTTCTGTCCAAAATAAAAAATTCATTTCAGAGGAGCCTCAAGATCTCTTAGAAGGGAAGTTTCACCAACTCTGTCATGTAGGGGCATCAATTCCGATTCTGTGTCAATTGTCCTACTTTCCCAGCTAGTGATTCTCTACCTCTCAAAGCACACTCTCAACCGTTTCCTCTTTCAAAGGCAGTTGCTCCTAGAGTCTGCACATGGCACTTGGGGCCTACTGGTCGTTGGCTACTGCCCTCTGTACCTTGGGTCTAACAGCTGCGGGGCATCAAGGTGAGCACGTCTCTTGTTCTAGGACTTAATATAGTTTGGGGCACATGGTAAGCAATAATCACTTCTTTAGTTGATCCAAGTGTTGGTACTTTCTTAATTTTCTACTACCACAATTTACTTGTTCTAAGATTTGTCCCCTCCCCCCATTTTAATATCTCTTAAGGGGGCACTCACCTTGCACTTGATGACATATCCTACTTTAACTGACAGCATTTCTCTTTCTTAGTCGAACATAAACTATAGTGCATCTTACCCTTGATGAAAGCTAGGATGCAATTAAATACTCTATTATGGTTACGATTCTGATATTTGAAATCCTCCGGTAGCTCCCTGTGCCCCCACAGTGTAGAACCTCACCTCCTCGCCATAGTATACAAACCATCTCACCCCCAGTGTTAACCCCGGGCTCAGACTCCATCCCCAGGTGATGCTGCCAGATCAGCTGTCGGTTGTCTCGAACTTGATGTAGTTTTCCGACTGCACTGTGCTGCCTCCTGGCACTTTGAAACTTGACACACTCATCCTCATTCTTCGCTTTGCCCTTGTCTATCACCTCCCCTGAAAATCTGTTCCTAAGTGGCTTTTCATAGCTCCCACCTACCCTTGGCAGTCTTTTATCTCCCTGTGGTAAAGCCTGTCACACTGCATCATGGACATGCCCGTTGTCCCCCTGAGAAGAGAAAAGGGACAATGAGGGCCCCCAGCATTTGCAGCTCTAGTGCAGAGCCCCATGCCTGACTTGCAGGAAATGCCAGATCATGAAGACAAACGGAGATCATCCTCTGGCTAAAACCAGCTCTTCTTTGCCTATCGCAGGATCTGGTCAATAAAGAGCAGCCAGTTATTATTGCTGTTTTTCTAGGGATTTGTACCCCATATATTTCCCAGGTTTTTACTCTTTTTGTAGCACTTTAATTCAGGCTTCAACCACTTCCTAGTCAGATCAGGTGAAATCATTTTCCTTCCCATACCCTCGATGTATTTCACATCTAGTAATTCTTTTTTTAAAGATCTTATTTACCCATTTGACAGACAGATCACAAGTAGGTAGACAGGGAGGCAGAGAGAGAGAGGGGGGAAGCAGGCTCCCCGCTGAGCAGAGATCCCAATGTGGGGCTCCATCCCAGGACCCTGAATTCATGACCTGAGCCGAAGGCAGAGGCCTAAACCATTGAGCCACCCAGGAGCCCCCATATCTGGTAATTTTTAACCAACGTGGATTTGCTGCATCAAATAGTTCCTTCTTCTTCAAATATAAATATATAAATAAAGTGATCAAGTCACTTGCATGTCTTAGGAGAATGTCATACCTTTAGTAGCAAACTTGAAATCTTGGCTATTGGTTTTGATTTTTGTTTTGGTTAGATTTGGTTCGGTTTTTGTCATTTTAAAAATCCCTCCAGCCCTTGGTTCTGTCTGACCTGATTGCTTTCAGCTGTTTCTGCAACAAAATTGTCCGGGCAGCGAAATCTCTCATTGTTTACAGTGGCGCCCCCTTCTGAACACTTTCTTAATAAAAAGCTTTTTTTTTTTTTTTCGGCTATGGTAAATGTGGAACAACAATGAGGTATTTCAAAGAGGTGAACCACAGAGAAATTTCTCTAAGGGTGGGGTGAGGGTTACTCTAAAAGGAACTTGACAAGGCTTTTAAAGATATCGACAATCAATATAACATAACGTGACTGATTGTTACCGTGCTCTTAACAGGGCAAATACTTGTTGGCTTCCAAGAAAGACTAACATAGTTGAGATGGTTCTAGCGGCCTTCTAGCACAGGGTCTCATGAGGCAGGAATTCTAGCCACTGGCTGTGCAAGGCATGAGGCATGTTAGTGATTCTATTTTTTTTTCTGCAGAATAGGTCTTTCTACATTCCAGGTCCTTTCTACCCAAATAAATAATGTGGCGGTTCTCTCAGTGAGTTGTACTATTGGTTTAAACAGTCAACTGTCTCTTTAAAAGGACTTTTGTTTAAATTCCTTTAAAAAAAAGTCCTTTCAAAAAAATCTTTTTTCTTTATTTTTTATTTTTTATCCCATATGTTTACTCTGATCTTGGAACTTTGTCATTTTGACCTTCTCTGCTGATTAAAATATTCTTCATCATCAGCACCTACTGCTCTCCTCTCCTGGTGGTCTCTCCGGAAGGGGTCTTCTCTAGCTCTTCTAGCAGGTGATGGGCACTTCCCCTCTACCCCTGTTGCCAGACCAGCCTTACCTATCCTGCAGGGTCAGGTCGGCCTGGCCCTTTATCTGTCCTTCTCCTCTGAGTGGTTAGATTTTCATAGATCCCGTGCTTTGCTTTTGTCAGGATTTACATGGATTATCAAAACCCTTTTCTTGTGCCAGTGAATCCTAAGAAACAGTCCTAATGATAGAACCAGGAACTCAATCAGATCATATTTATCTTGAATGTTCTGTCCAAAATAAAAAATTAATTTCAGAGGAGCCTCAAGATCTCTGATAAGGGAAGTTTCACCAACTCTGTCATGTAGGGGCATCAATTCCGATTCTGTGTCAATTGTCCTACTTTCCCAGCTAGTAATACTCTACCTCTCAAAGCACACTCTAAACCGTTTCCTCTTTCAAAGGCAGTTGCTCCTAGAGTCTGCACATGGCACTTGGGGCCTACTGTTCGTTGGCTACTGCCCTCTGTACCTTGGGTCTAACAGCTGCGGGGCATCAAGGGGAGCACGTCTCTTGTTCTAGGACTTAATATAGTTTGGGGCACATGGTAAGCAATAATCACTTCTTTAGTTGATCCAAGTGTTGGATCTTTCTTAATTATTCTACTACCACAATTTACTTGTTCTAAGATTTGTCCCCTCCCCCCATTTTAATATCTCTTATGGTGGCACTCACCTTGCACTTGATGACATATCCTACTTTAACTGACAGCATTTCTCTTTCTTAGTCGAACATAAACTATAGTGCATCTTACCCTTGATGAAAGCTAGGATGCAATTAAATACTCTATTACGGTTACGATTCTGATATTTGAAATCTCCGGTAGCTCCCTGTGCCCCCACTGTGTAGTACCTCACCTCCTCGCCATATTATACAAACCATCTCACCCCCAGTGTTAACCCTGGGCTCAGCCTCCATCCCCAGGTGATGCTGCCAGATCAGCTGTCGGTTGTCATGAACTTGCTGTAGTTTCTCGAATGCACTGTGCTGCCTCCTGGCACTTTGAAACTTGACACACTCATCCTCATTCTTCGCTTTGCCCTTGTCTATCACCTCCCCTGAAAATCTGTTCCTAAGTGGCTTTTCATAGCTCCCACCTACCCTTGGCAGTCTTTAATCTCCCTGTGGTAAAGCCTGTCACACTGCATCATGGACATGCCCGTTGTCCCCCTGAGAAGAGAAAAGGGACAATGAGGGCCCCCAGCATTTGCAGCTCTAGTGCAGAGCCCCATGCCTGACATGCAGGAAATGGCAGATCATGAAGACAAACGGAGATCATCCTCTGGCTAAAACCAGCTCTTCTTTGCCTATCGCAGGATCTGGTCAATAAAGAGCAGCCAGTTATTATTGCTGTTTTTCTAGGGATTTTTACCCCATATATTTCCCAGGTCTTTACTCTTTTTGTAGCACTTTAATTCAGGCTTCAACCACTTCCTAGTCAGATCAGGTGAAATCATTTTCCTTCCCATACCCTCGATGTATTTCACATCTAGTAATTCTTTTTTTAAAGATCTTATTTACCCATTTGACAGACAGATCACAAGTAGGTAGACAGGGAGGCAGAGAGAGAGAGGGGGGAAGCAGGCTCCCCGCTGAGCAGAGATCCCAATGTGGGGCTCCATCCCAGGACCCTGAATTCATGACCTGAGCCGAAGGCAGAGGCCTAAACCACTGAGCCACCCAGGAGCCCCCATATCTGGTAATTTTTAACCAACGTGGATTTGCTGCATCAAATAGTTCCTTCTTCTTCAAATATAAATATATAAATAAAGTGATCAAGTCACTCGCATGTCTTAGGAGAATGTCATACCTTTAGTAGCAAACTTGAAATCTTGGCCATTGGTTTTGATTTTTGTTTTGGTTAGATTTGGTTCGGTTTTTGTCATTTTAAAAATCCCTCCAGCCCTTGGCTCTGTCTGACCTGATTGCTTTCAGCTGTTTCTGCAAAAATTGTCCGGGCAGGAAAACTCTCATTGTTTACAGTGGCGCCCCCTTCTGAACACTTTCTTAATAAAAAGCTTTTTTTTTTTTTTTTCGGCTATGGTAAATGTGGAACAACAATGAGGTATTTCAAAGAGGTGAACCACAGATAAATTTCTCTAAGGGTGGGGTGAGGGTTACTCAAAAAGGAACTTGACAAGGCTTTTAAAGATATCGACAATCAATATAACATAACGTGACTGATTGTTACCGCGCTCTTAACTGGGCAAACACTTGTTGGCTTCCAAGAAAGACTAACATAGTTGAGATGGTTCTAGCGACCTTCTAGCACAGGGTCTCATGAGGCAGGGATTCTAGCCACTGGCTGTGCAAGGCATGAGGCCTGTTAGTGATTCTATTTTTTCCTCTGCAGAATAGGTCTTTCTACATTCCAGGTCCTTTCTACCCCAATAAATAATGTGGCGAATCTCTCAGTGAGTTGTACTATTGGTTTAAACAGCCAACTGTCTCTTTAAAAGGACTTTTGTTTAAATTCCTTTAAAAAAAAGTCCTTTCAAAAAAATCTTTTTTCTTTATTTTTTATTTTTTATACCATATGTTTACTCTGATCTTGGAATTTTGTCATTTTGACCTTCTCTGCTGATTAAAATATTCTTCATCATCATCACCTACAGCTCTCCTCTCCTGGTGGTCTCTCCGGAAGGGGTCTTCTCTAGCTCTTCTAGCAGGTGATGGGCACTTCCCCTCTACCCCTGTTGCCAGACAAGCCTTACCTATCCTGCAGGGTCAGGTCGGCCTGGCCCTTTATCTGTTGTTCTCCTCTGAGTGGTTAGATTTTCATAGATCCCGTGCTGGCTTTTGTCAGGATTTACCTGGATTATCAAAACCCTTTTCTTGTGCCAGTGAATCCTAAGAAACAGTCCTAATGAGAGAACCAAGAACTCAATCAGATCATATTTATCCTGAATGTTCTGTCTAAAATAAAAAATTCATTTCAGAGGAGCCTCAAGATCTCTGAGAAGGGAAGTTTCACCAACTCTGTCATGTAGGGGCATCAATTCCGATTCTGTGTCAATTGTCCTACTTTCCCAGCTAGTGATTCTCTACCTCTCAAAGCACACTCTCAACCGTTTCCTCTTTCAAAGGCAGTTGCTCCTAGAGTCTGCACATGGCACTTGGGGCCTACTGGTCGTTGGCTACTGCCCTCTGTACCTTGGGTCTAACAGCTGCGGGGCATCAAGATGAGCACGTCTCTTGTTCTAGGACTTAATATAGTTTGGGGCACATGGTAAGCAATAATCACTTCTTTAGTTGATCCAAGTGTTGGTACTTTCTTAATTTTCTACTACCACAATTTACTTGTTCTAAGATTTGTCCCCTCCCCCCATTTTAATTTCTCTTAAGGGGGCACTCACCTTGCACTTGATGACATATCCTACTTTAACTGACAGCATTTCTCTTTCTTAGTCGAACATAAACTATAGTGCATCTTACCCTTGATGAAAGCTAGGATGCAATTAAATACTCTATTACGGTTACGATTCTGATATTTGAAATCTCCGGTAGCTCCCTGTGCCCCCACTGTGTAGTACCTCACCTCCTCGCCATATTATACAAACCATCTCACCCCCAGTGTTAACCCCGGGCTCAGCCTCCATCCCCAGGTGATGCTGCCAGATCAGCTGTCGGTTGTCATGAACTTGCTGTTGTTTCTCGAATGCACTGTGCTGCCTCCTGGCACTTTGAAACTTGACACACTCATCCTCATTCTTCGCTTTGCCCTTGTCTATCACCTCCCCTGAAAATCTGTTCCTAAGTGGCTTTTCATAGCTCCCACCTACCCTTGGCAGTCTTTAATCTCCCTGTGGTAAAGCCTGTCACACTGCATCATGGACATGCCCGTTGTCCCCCTGAGAAGAGAAAAGGGACAATGAGGGCCCCCAGCATTTGCAGCTCTAGTGCAGAGCCCCATGCCTGACTTGCAGGAAATGCCAGATCATGAAGACAAACGGAGATCATCCTCTGGCTAAAACCAGCTCTTCTTTGCCTATCGCAGGATCTGGTCAATAAAGAGCAGCCAGTTATTATTGCTGTTTTTCTCGGGATTTTTACCCCATATATTTCCCAGGTCTTTACTCTTTTTGTAGCACTTTAATTCAGGCTTCAACCACTTCCTAGTCAGATCAGGTGAAATCATTTTCCTTCCCATACCCTCGATGTATTTCACATCTAGTAATTCTTTTTTTAAAGATCTTATTTACCCATTTGACAGACAGATCACAAGTAGGTAGACAGGGAGGCAGAGAGAGAGAGGGGGGAAGCAGGCTCCCCGCTGAGCAGAGATCCCAATGTGGGGCTCCATCCCAGGACCCTGAATTCATGACCTGAGCAGAAGGCAGAGGCCTAAACCACTGAGCCACCCAGGAGCCCCCATATCTGGTAATTTTTAACCAACGTGGATTTGCTGCATCAAATAGTTCCTTCTTCTTCAAATATAAATATATAAATAATGTGATCAAGTCACTCGCATGTCTTAGGAGAATGTCATACCTTTAGTAGCAAACTTGAAATCTTGGCCATTGGTTTTGATTTTTGTTTTGGTTAGATTTGGTTCGGTTTTTGTCATTTTAAAAATCCCTCCAGCCCTTGGTTCTGTCTGACCTGATTGCTTTCAGCTGTTTCTGCAACAAAATTGTCCGGGCAGTGAAAACTCTCATTGTTTACAGTGGCGCCCCCTTCTGAACACTTTCTTAATAAAAAGCTTTTTTTTTTTTTTTTTCGGCTATGGTAAATGTGGAACAACAATGAGGTATTTCAAAGAGGTGAACCACAGAGAAATTTCTCTAAGGGTGGGGTGAGGGTTACTCTAAAAGGAACTTGACAAGGCTTTAAAGATATCGACAATCAATATAACATAACGTGACTGATTGTTACCGTGCTCTTAACTGGGCAAATACTTGTTGGCTTCCAAGAAAGACTAACATAGTTGAGATGGTTCTAGCGGCCTTCTAGCACAGGGTCTCATGAGGCAGGGATTCTAGCCACTGGCTGTGCAAGGCATGAGGCTTGTTAGTGATTCTATTTTTTTTTCTGCAGAATAGGTCTTTCTACATTCCAGGTCCTTTCTACCCAAATAAATAATGTGGCGGTTCTCTCAGTGAGTTGTACTATTGGTTTAAACAGTCAACTGTCTCTTTAAAAGGACTTTTGTTTAAATTCCTTTAAAAAAAAGTCCTTTCAAAAAAATCTTTTTTCTTTATTTTTTATTTTTTATCCCATATGTTTACTCTGATCTTGGAACTTTGTCATTTTGACCGTCTCTGCTGATTAAAATATTCTTCATCATCAGCACCTACTGCTCTCCTCTCCTGGTGGTCTCTCCGGAAGGGGTCTTCTCTAGCTCTTCTAGCAGGTGATGGGCACTTCCCCTCTACCCCTGTTGCCAGACCAGCCTTACCTATCCTGCAGGGTCAGGTCGGCCTGGCCCTTTATCTGTTCTTCTCCTCTGAGTGGTTAGATTTTCATAGATCCCGTGCTTTGCTTTTGTCAGGATTTACCTGGATTATCAAAACCCTTTTCTTGTGCCAGTGAATCCTAAGAAACAGTTTTAATGATAGAACCAGGAACTCAATCAGATCATATTTATCCTGAATGTTCTGTCCAAAATAAAAAATTCATTTCAGAGGAGCCTCAAGATCTCTGAGAAGGGAAGTTTCACCAACTCTGTCATGTAGGGGCATCAATTCCGATTCTGTGTTAATTGTCCTACTTTCCCAGCTAGTAATACTCTACCTCTCAAAGCACACTGTAAACCGTTTCCTCTTTCAAAGGCAGTTGCTCCTAGAGTCTGCACATGGCACTTGGGGCCTACTGGTCGTTGGCTACTGCCCTCTGTACCTTGGGTCTAACAGCGGCGGGGCATCAAGGGGAGCACGTCTCTTGTTCTAGGACTTAATATAGTTTGGGGCACATGGTAAGCAATAATCACTTCTTTAGTTGATCCAAGTGTTGGATCTTTCTTAATTATTCTACTACCACAATTTACTTGTTCTAAGATTTGTCCCCTCCCCCCATTTTAATATCTCTTATGGTGGCACTCACCTTGCACT
The DNA here is from genome assembly GCF_964662115.1 of Mustela nivalis. NCBI lineage: Eukaryota > Metazoa > Chordata > Mammalia > Carnivora > Mustelidae > Mustela > Mustela nivalis. Next base: position 22,578,357 of record NC_139022.1, on the reverse strand, counting down.
TGATGACATATCCTACTTTAACTGACAGCATTTCTCTTTCTTAGTCGAACATAAACTATAGTGCATCTTACCCTTGATGAAAGCTAGGATGCAATTAAATACTCTATTACGGTTACGATTCTGATATTTGAAATCTCCGGTAGCTCCCTGTGCCCCCACTGTGTAGTACCTCACTTCCTCGCCATATTATACAAACCATCTCACCCCCAGTGTTAACCCCGGGCTCAGCCTCCATCCCCAGGTGATGCTGCCAGATCAGCTGTCGGTTGTCATGAACTTGCTGTAGTTTCTCGAATGCACTGTGCTGCCTCCTGGCACTTTGAAACTTGACACACTCATCCTCATTCTTCGCTTTGCCCTTGTCTATCACCTCCCCTGAAAATCTGTTCCTAAGTGGCTTTTCATAGCTCCCACCTACCCTTGGCAGTCTTTTATCTCCCTGTGGTAAAGCCTGTCACACTGCATCATGGACATGCCCGTTGTCCCCCTGAGAAGAGAAAAGGGACAATGAGGGCCCCCAGCATTTGCAGCTCTAGTGCAGAGCCCCATGCCTGACTTGCAGGAAATGCCAGATCATGAAGACAAACGGAGATCATCCTCTGGCTAAAACCAGCTCTTCTTTGCCTATCGCAGGATCTGGTCAATAAAGAGCAGCCAGTTATTATTGCTGTTTTTCTAGGGATTTTTACCCCATATATTTCCCAGGTCTTTACTCTTTTTGTAGCACTTTAATTCAGGCTTCAACCACTTCCTAGTCAGATCAGGTGAATTCATTTTCCTTCCGACACCCTGGATGTATTTCACATCTAGTAAATCTTTTTTTAAAGATCTTATTTACCCATTTGACAGACAGATCACAAGTAGATATACAGGGAGACAGAGAGAGAGAGGGGGGAAGCAGGCTCCCCGCTGAGCAGAGATCCCAATGTGGGGCTCCATCCCAGGACCCTGAATTCATGACCTGAGCCGAAGGCAGAGGCCTAAACCACTGAGCCACCCAGGAGCCCCCATATCTGGTAATTTTTAACCAACGTGGATTTGCTGCATCAAATAGTTCCTTCTTCTTCAAATATAAATTTATAAATAAAGTGATCAAGTCACTCGCATGTCTCAGGAGAATGTCATACTTTTAGTAGCAAACTTGAAATCTTGGCCATTGGTTTTGATTTTTGTTTTGGTTAGATTTGGTTCGGTTTTTGTCATTTTAAAAATCCCTCCAGCCCTTGGTTCTGTCTGACCTGATTGCTTTCAGCTGTTTCTGCAACAAAATTGTCCGGGCAGCAAAAACTCTCATTGTTTACAGTGGCGCCCCCTTCTGAACACTTTCTTAATAAAAAGCTTTTTTTTTTTTTTCGGCTATGGTAAATGTGGAACAACAATGAGGTATTTCAAAGAGGTGAACCACAGATAAATTTCTCTAAGGGTGGGGTGAGGGTTACTCAAAAAGGAACTTGACAAGGCTTTTAAAGATATCGACAATCAATATAACATAACGTGACTGATTGTTACCGCGCTCTTAACTGGGCAGATACTTGTTGGCTTCCAAGAAAGACTAACATAGTTGAGATGGTTCTAGCGACCTTCTAGCACAGGGTCTCATGAGGAAGGGATTCTAGCCACTGGCTGTGCAAGGCATGAGGCCTGTTAGTGATTCTATTTTTTCCTCTGCAGAATAGGTCTTTCTACATTCCAGGTCCTTTCTACCCCAATAAATAATGTGGCGAATCTCTCAGTGAGTAGTACTATTGGTTTAAACAGCCAACTGTCTCTTTAAAAGGACTTTTGTTTAAATTCCTTTAGAAAAAAGTCCTTTCAAAAAAATCTTTTTTCTTTATTTTTTATTTTTTATCCCATATGTTTATTCTGATCTTGGAACTTTGTCATTTTGACCTTCTCTGCTGATTAAAATATTCTTCATCATCAGCACCTACTGCTCTCCTCTCCTGGTGGTCTCTCCGGAAGGGGTCTTCTCTAGCTCTTCTAGCAGGTGATGGGCACTTCCCCTCTACCCCTGTTGCCAGACCAGCCTTACCTATCCTGCAGGGTCAGGTCGGCCTGGCCCTTTATCTGTTCTTCTCCTCTGAGTGGTTAGATTTTCATAGATCCTGTGCTTTGCTTTTGTCAGGATTTACCTGGATTATCAAAACCCATTTCTTGTGCCAGTGAAGCCTAAAAGACAGTCCTAATGAGAGAACCAGGAACTCAAACAGATCATATTTATCCTGAATTCTGACCAAAATAAAAAATTCATTTCAGAGGAGCCTCAAGATCTCTGAGAATGGAAGTTTCAACAACTCTGTCATGTAGGGGCATCAATTCCGATTCTGTGTCAATTGCCTACTTTCCCAGCTAGTAATTCTCTACCTCTCAAAGCCCACTGTCAACCGTTTCCTCTTTCAAAGGCAGTTGCTCTTAGTGTCTGCACATGGCACTTGGGGCCTGCTGTCGTTGGCTACTCCCCTCTGAACCTTGGGTCTAACAGCTGCGGGGCATCAAGATGAGCACGTCTCTTGTTCTAGGACTTAATATAGTTTGGGGCACATGGTAAGCAATAATCACTTCTTTAGTTGATCCAAGTTTTGGATCTTTCTTAATTATTCTACTACCACAATTTACTTGTTCTAAGATTTGTCCCCCCCCATTTTAATATCTCTTAAGGTGGCTCTCACCTTGCCCTTGATGACATATCCTACTTTAACTGACAGCATTTCTCTTTCTTAGTCGAACATAAACTATAGTGCATCTTACCCTTGATGAAAGCTAGGATGCAATTAAATACTCTATTATGGTTACGATTCTGATATTTGAAATCCTCCGGTAGCTCCCTGTGCCCCCACAGTGTAGTACCTCACCTCCTCGCCATAGTATACAAACCATCTCACCCCAGTGTTAACCCCGGGCTCAGCCTCCATCCCCAGGTGATGCTGCCAGATCAGCTGTCGGTTGTCATGAACTTGCTGTAGTTTCCCGAATGCAATGTGCTGCCTCCGTGCACTTTGAAACTTGACACACTCATCCTCATTCTTCGCTTTGCCCTTGTCTATCACCTCCCCTGAAAATCTGTTCCTAAGTGGCTTTTCATAGCTCCCACCTACCCTTGGCACTCTTTTATCTCCCTGTGGTAAAGCCTGTCACACTGCATCATGGACATGCCCGTTGTCCCCCTGAGAAGAGAAAAGGGACAATGAGGGCCCCCAGCATTTGCAGCTCTAGTGCAGAGCCCCATGCCTGGCTTGCAGGAAATGCCAGATCATGAAGACAAACGGAGATTATCCTTTGGCTAAAACCAGCTCTTCTTTGCCTATCGCAGGATCTGGTCAATAAAGAGCAGCCAGTTATTATTGCTGTTTTTCTAGGGATTTGTACCCCATATATTTCCCAGGTCTTTACTCTTTTTGTAGCACTTTAATTCAGGCTTCAACCACTTCCTAGTCAGATCAGGTGAAATCATTTTCCTTCCCATACCCTGGATGTATTTCACATCTAGTAATTCTTTTTTTAAAGATCTTATTTACCCATTTGACAGACAGATCACAAGTAGGTAGAGAAGGAGGCAGAGAGAGAGAGGGGGGAAGCAGGCTCCCCGCTGAGCAGAGATCCCAATGTGGGGCTCCATCCCAGGAACCTGAAATCATGACCTGAGCCGAAGGCAGAGGCCTAAACCACTGAGCCACCCAGGAGCCCCCATATCTGGTAATTTTTAACCAACGTGGATTTGCTGCATCAAATAGTTCCTTCTTCTTCAAATATAAATATATAAATAATGTGATCAAGTCACTCGCATGTCTTAGGAGAATGTCATACCTTTAGTAGCAAACTTGAAATCTTGGCCATTGGTTTTGATTTTTGTTTTGGTTAGATTTGGTTCGGTTTTTGTCATTTTAAAAATCCCTCCAGCCCTTGGTTCTGTCTGACCTGATTGCTTTCAGCTGTTTCTGCAACAAAATTGTCCAGGCAGCGAAAACTCTCATTGTTTACAGTGGCGCCCCCTTCTGAACACTTTCTTAATAAAAAGCTTTTTTTTTTTTTTCGGCTATGGTAAATGTGGAACAACAATGAGGTATTTCAAAGAGGTGAAACACAGATAAATTTCTCTAAGGGTGGGGTGAGGGTTACTCAAAAAGGAACTTGACAAGGCTTTTAAAGTTATCGACAATCAATATAGCATAACGTGACTGATTGTTACCGTGCTCTTAACTGGGCAAATACTTGTTGGCTTCCAAGAAAGACTAACATAGTTGAGATGGTTCTAGCGACCTTCTAGCAGAGGGTCTCATGAGGCAGGGATTCTAGCCACTGGCTGTGCAAGGCATGAGGCCTGTTAGTGATTCTATTTTTTCCTATGCAGAATAGGTCTTTCTACATTCCAGGTCCTTTCTACCCCAATAAATAATGTGGCGAATCTCAATGAGTTGTACTATTGGTTTAAACAGCCAACTGTCTCTTTAAAAGGACTTTTGTATAAATTCCTTTAAAAAAAAAGTCCTTTCAAAAAATCTTTTTTCTTTATTTTTTATTTTTTATCCCATATGTTTACTCTGATCTTGGAACATTCTCATTTTACCTTCTCTGCAGATTAAAATATTCTTCATCATCAGCACCTACTGCTCTCCTCTCCTGGTGGTCTCTCCGGAAGGGGTCTTCTCTAGCTCTTCTAGCAGGTGATGGGCACTTCCCCTCTACCCCTGTTGCCAGACCAGCCTTACCTATCCTGCAGGGTCAGGTCAGCCTGGCCCTTTATCTGTTGTTCTCCTCTGAGTGGTTAGATTTTCATAGATCCCGTGCTTTGCTTTTGTCAGGATTTACCTGGATTATCAAAACCCTTTTCTTGTGCCACTGAATCCTAAGAAACAGTCCTAATGATAGAACCAGGAACTCAATCAGATCATATTTATCCTGAATGTTCTGTCCAAAATAAAAAATTCATTTCAGAGGAGCCTCAAGATCTCTGAGAAGGGAAGTTTCACCAACTCTGTCATGTAGGGGCATCAATTACGATTCTGTGTCAATTGCCTACTTTCCCAGCTAGTAATTCTCTACCTCTCAAAGCACACTCTCAACCGTTTCCTCTTTCAAGGCAGTTGCTCTTAGAGTCTGCACATGGCACTTGGGGCCTGCTGTCGTTGGCTACTCCCCTCTGAACCTTGGGTCTAACAGCTGCGGGGCATCAAGTTGAGCACGTCTCTTGTTCTAGGACTTAATATAGTTTGGGGCACATGGTAAGCAATAATCACTTCTTTAGTTGATCCATGTGTTGGATCTTTCTTAATTATTCTACTACCACAATTTACTTGTTCTAAGATTTGTCCCCTCCCCCCATTTTAATATCTCTTAAGGTGGCTCTCACCTTGCCCTTGATGACATATCCTACTTTAACTGACAGCATTTCTCTTTCTTAGTCGAACATAAACTATAGTGCATCTTACCCTTGATGAAAGCTAGGATGCAATTAAATACTCTATTATGGTTACGATTCTGATATTTGAAATCCTCCGGTAGCTCCCTGTGCCCCCACAGTGTAGTACCTCACCTCCTCGCCATAGTATACAAACCATCTCACCCCAGTGTTAACCCCGGGCTCAGCCTCCATCCCCAGATGATGCTGCCAGATCAGCTGTCGGTAGTCAGGAACTTGCTGTAGTTTCCCGAATGCACTGTGCTGCCTCCTGGCACTTTGAAACTTGACACACTCATCCTCATTCTTCGCTTTGCCCTTGTCTATCACCTCCCCTGAAAATCTGTTCCTAAGTGGCTTTTCATAGCTCCCACCTACCCTTGGCAGTCTTTTATCTCCCTGTGGTAAAGCCTGTCACACTGCATCAAGGACATGCCCGTTGTCCCCCTGAGAAGAGAAAAGGGACAATGAGGGCCCCCAGCATTTGCAGCTCTAGTGCAGAGCCCCATGCCTGGCTTGCAGGAAATGCCAGATCATGAAGACAAACGGAGATCATCCTCTGGCTAAAACCAGCTCTTCTTTGCCTATCGCAGGATCTGGTCAATAAAGAGTAGCCAGTTATTATTGCTGTTTTTCTAGGGATTTGTACCCCATATATTTCCCAGGTCTTTACTCTTTTTGTAGCACTTTAATTCAGGCTTCAACCACTTCCTAGTCAGATCAGGTGAAATAATTTTCCTTCCCATACCCTGGATGTATTTCACATCTAGTAATTCTTTTTTTAAAGATCTTATTTAACCATTTGACAGACAGATCACAAGTAGGTAGACAGGGAGGCAGAGAGAGAGGGGGGAAGCAGGCTCCCCGCTGAGCAGAGATTCCAATGTGGGGCTCCATCCCAGGTCCCTGAAATCATGACCTGAGCCGAAGGCAGAGGCCTAAACCACTGAGCCACCCAGGAGCCCCCATATCTGTTAATTTTTAACCAACGTGGATTTGCTGCATCAAATAGTTCCTTCTTCTTCAAATATAAATATATAAATAAAGTGATCAAGTCACTCGCATGTCTTAGGAGAATGTCATACATTAGTAGCAAACTTGAAATCTTGGCCATTGGTTTTGATTTTTGTTTTGGTTAGATTTGGTTCGGTTTTTGTCATTTTAAAAATCCCTCCAGCCCTTGGCTCTGTCTGACCTGATTGCTTTCAGCTGTTTCTGCAACAAAATTGTCCGGGCAGCGAAAACTCTCATTGTTTACAGTGGCGCCCCCTTCTGAACACTTTCTTAATAAAAAGCTTTTTTTTTTTTTTTGGCTATGGTAAATGTGGAACAACAATGAGGTATTGCAAAGAGGTGAACCACAGATAAATTTCTCTAAGGGTGGGGTGAGGTTTACTCAAAAAGGAACTTGACAAGGCTTTTAAAGATATGGACAATCAATATAACATAACGTGACTGATTGTTACCGTGCTCTTAACTGGGCAAAAACTTGTTGGCTTCCAAGAAAGACTAACATAGTTGAGATGGTTCTAGCACAGGGTCTCATGAGGCAGGGATTCTAGCCACTGGCTGTGCAAGGCATGAGGCCTGTTAGTGATTCTATTTTTTCCTCTGCAGAATAGGTCTTTCTACATTCCAGGTCCTTTCTACCCCAATAAATAATGTGGCGAATCTCTCAGTGAGTTGTACTATTGGTTTAAACAGCCAACTGTCTCTTTAAAAGGACTTTTGTTCAAATTCCTTTAAAAAAAAGTCCTTTCAAAAAAATCTTTTTTCTTTATTTTTTATTTTTTATCCCATACGTTTACTTTGATCTTGGAACTTTGTCATTTTGACCTTCTCTGCTGATTAAAATATTCTTCATCATCAGCACCTACTGCTCTCCTCTCCTGGTGGTCTCTCCGGAAGGGGTCTTCTCTAGCTCTTCTAGCAGGTGATGGGCACTTCCCCTCTACCCCTGTTGCCAGACAAGCCTTACCTATCCTGCAGGGTCAGGTCGGCCTGGCCCTTTATCTGTTGTTCTCCTCTGAGTGGTTAGATTTTCATAGATCCCGTGCTTTGCTTTTGTCAGGATTTACCTGGATTATCAAAACCCATTTCTTGTGCCAGTGAAGCCTAAGAAACAGTCCTAATGAGAGAACCAGGAACTCAAACAGATCATATTTATCCTGAATGTTCTGACCAAAATAAAAAATTCATTTCAGAGGAGCCTCAAGATCTCTGAGAATGGAAGTTTCAACAACTCTGTCATGTAGGGGCATCAATTCTGATTCTGTGTCAATTGCCTACTTTCCCAGCTAGTAATTCTCTACCTCTCAAAGCCCACTGTCAACCGTTTCCTCTTTCAAAGGCAGTTGCTCTTAGAGTCTGCACATGGCACTTGGGGCCTGCTGTCGTTGGCTACTCCCCTCTGAACCTTGGGTCTAACAGCTGCGGGGCATCAAGTTGAGCACGTCTCTTGTTCTAGGACTTAATATAGTTTGGGGCACATGGTAAGCAATAATCACTTCTTTAGTTGATCCATGTGTTGGATCTTTCTTAATTATTCTACTACCACAATTTACTTGTTCTAAGATTTGTCCCCTCCCCCCATTTTAATATCTCTTAAGGTGGCTCTCACCTTGCCCTTGATGACATATCCTACTTTAACTGACAGCATTTCTCTTTCTTAGTCGAACATAAACTATAGTGCATCTTACCCTTGATGAAAGCTAGGATGCAATTAAATACTCTATTATGGTTACGATTCTGATATTTGAAATCCTCCGGTAGCTCCCTGTGCCCCCACAGTGTAGTACCTCACCTCCTCGCCATAGTATACAAACCATCTCACCCCAGTGTTAACCCCGGGCTCAGCCTCCATCCCCAGATGATGCTGCCAGATCAGCTGTCGGTAGTCAGGAACTTGCTGTAGTTTCCCGAATGCACTGTGCTGCCTCCTGGCACTTTGAAACTTGACACACTCATCCTCATTCTTCGCTTTGCCCTTGTCTATCACCTCCCCTGAAAATCTGTTCCTAAGTGGCTTTTCATAGCTCCCACCTACCCTTGGCAGTCTTTTATCTCCCTGTGGTAAAGCCTGTCACACTGCATCAAGGACATGCCCGTTGTCCCCCTGAGAAGAGAAAAGGGACAATGAGGGCCCCCAGCATTTGCAGCTCTAGTGCAGAGCCCCATGCCTGGCTTGCAGGAAATGCCAGATCATGAAGACAAACGGAGATCATCCTCTGGCTAAAACCAGCTCTTCTTTGCCTATCGCAGGATCTGGTCAATAAAGAGTAGCCAGTTATTATTGCTGTTTTTCTAGGGATTTGTACCCCATATATTTCCCAGGTCTTTACTCTTTTTGTAGCACTTTAATTCAGGCTTCAACCACTTCCTAGTCAGATCAGGTGAAATAATTTTCCTTCCCATACCCTGGATGTATTTCACATCTAGTAATTCTTTTTTTAAAGATCTTATTTAACCATTTGACAGACAGATCACAAGTAGGTAGACAGGGAGGCAGAGAGAGAGGGGGGAAGCAGGCTCCCCGCTGAGCAGAGATTCCAATGTGGGGCTCCATCCCAGGTCCCTGAAATCATGACCTGAGCCGAAGGCAGAGGCCTAAACCACTGAGCCACCCAGGAGCCCCCATATCTGTTAATTTTTAACCAACGTGGATTTGCTGCATCAAATAGTTCCTTCTTCTTCAAATATAAATATATAAATAAAGTGATCAAGTCACTCGCATGTCTTAGGAGAATGTCATACATTAGTAGCAAACTTGAAATCTTGGCCATTGGTTTTGATTTTTGTTTTGGTTAGATTTGGTTCGGTTTTTGTCATTTTAAAAATCCCTCCAGCCCTTGGCTCTGTCTGACCTGATTGCTTTCAGCTGTTTCTGCAACAAAATTGTCCGGGCAGCGAAAACTCTCATTGTTTACAGTGGCGCCCCCTTCTGAACACTTTCTTAATAAAAAGCTTTTTTTTTTTTTTTGGCTATGGTAAATGTGGAACAACAATGAGGTATTGCAAAGAGGTGAACCACAGATAAATTTCTCTAAGGGTGGGGTGAGGTTTACTCAAAAAGGAACTTGACAAGGCTTTTAAAGATATGGACAATCAATATAACATAACGTGACTGATTGTTACCGTGCTCTTAACTGGGCAAAAACTTGTTGGCTTCCAAGAAAGACTAACATAGTTGAGATGGTTCTAGCACAGGGTCTCATGAGGCAGGGATTCTAGCCACTGGCTGTGCAAGGCATGAGGCCTGTTAGTGATTCTATTTTTTCCTCTGCAGAATAGGTCTTTCTACATTCCAGGTCCTTTCTACCCCAATAAATAATGTGGCGAATCTCTCAGTGAGTTGTACTATTGGTTTAAACAGCCAACTGTCTCTTTAAAAGGACTTTTGTTCAAATTCCTTTAAAAAAAAGTCCTTTCAAAAAAATCTTTTTTCTTTATTTTTTATTTTTTATCCCATACGTTTACTTTGATCTTGGAACTTTGTCATTTTGACCTTCTCTGCTGATTAAAATATTCTTCATCATCAGCACCTACTGCTCTCCTCTCCTGGTGGTCTCTCCGGAAGGGGTCTTCTCTAGCTCTTCTAGCAGGTGATGGGCACTTCCCCTCTACCCCTGTTGCCAGACAAGCCTTACCTATCCTGCAGGGTCAGGTCGGCCTGGCCCTTTATCTGTTGTTCTCCTCTGAGTGGTTAGATTTTCATAGATCCCGTGCTTTGCTTTTGTCAGGATTTACCTGGATTATCAAAACCCATTTCTTGTGCCAGTGAAGCCTAAGAAACAGTCCTAATGAGAGAACCAGGAACTCAAACAGATCATATTTATCCTGAATGTTCTGACCAAAATAAAAAATTCATTTCAGAGGAGCCTCAAGATCTCTGAGAATGGAAGTTTCAACAACTCTGTCATGTAGGGGCATCAATTCTGATTCTGTGTCAATTGCCTACTTTCCCAGCTAGTAATTCTCTACCTCTCAAAGCCCACTGTCAACCGTTTCCTCTTTCAAAGGCAGTTGCTCTTAGAGTCTGCACATGGCACTTGGGGCCTGCTGTCGTTGGCTACTCCCCTCTGAACCTTGGGTCTAACAGCTGCGGGGCATCAAGATGAGCACGTCTCTTGTTCTAGGACTTAATATAGTTTGGGGCACATGGTAAGCAATAATCACTTCTTTAGTTGATCCAAGTGTTGGATCTTTCTTAATTATTCTACTACCACAATTTACTTGTTCTAAGATTTGTCCCCCCCCATTTTAATATCTCTTAAGGTGGCTCTCACCTTGCCCTTGATGACATATCCTACTTTAACTGACAGCATTTCTCTTTCTTAGTCGAACATAAACTATAGTGCATCTTACCCTTGATGAAAGCTAGGATGCAATTAAATACTCTATTATGGTTACGATTCTGATATTTGAAATCCTCCGGTAGCTCCCTGTGCCCCCACAGTGTAGTACCTCACCTCCTCGCCATAGTATACAAACCATCTCACCCCAGTGTTAACCCCGGGCTCAGCCTCCATCCCCAGGTGATGCTGCCAGATCAGCTGTCGGTTGTCATGAACTTGCTGTAGTTTCCCGAATGCACTGTGCTGCCTCCGTGCACTTTGAAACTTGACACACTCATCCTCATTCTTCGCTTTGCCCTTGTCTATCACCTCCCCTGAAAATCTGTTCCTAAGTGGCTTTTCATAGCTCCCACCTACCCTTGGCAGTCTTTTATCTCCCTGTGGTAAAGCCTGTCACACTGCATCATGGACATGCCCGTTGTCCCCCTGAGAAGAGAAAAGGGACAATGAGGGCCCCCAGCATTTGCAGCTCTAGTGCAGAGCCCCATGCCTGGATTGCAGGAAATGCCAGATCATGAAGACAAACGGAGATCATCCTTTGGCTAAAACCAGCTCTTCTTTGCCTATCGCAGGATCTGGTCAATAAAGAGCAGCCAGTTATTATTGCTGTTTTTCTAGGGATTTGTACCCCATAAATGTCCCAGGTCTTTACTCTTTTTGTAGCACTTTAATTCAGGCTTCAACCACTTCCTAGTCAGATCAGGTGAAATCATTTTCCTTCCCATACCCTCGATGTATTTCACATCTAGTAATTCTTTTTTTAAAGATCTTATTTACGCATTTGACAGACAGATCACAAGTAGGTAGAGAAGGAGGCAGAGAGAGAGAGGGGGGAAGCAGGCTCCCCGCTGAGCAGACATCCCAATGTGGGGCTCCATCCCAGGAACCTGAAATCATGACCTGAGCCGAAGGCAGAGGCCTAAACCACTGAGCCACCCAGGAGCCCCCATATCTGGTAATTTTTAACCAACGTGGATTTGCTGCATCAAATAGTTCCTTCTTCTTCAAATATAAATATATAAATAATGTGATCAAGTCACTCGCATGTCTTAGAAGAATGTCATACCTTTAGTAGCAAACTTGAAATCTTGACCATTGGTTTTGATTTTTGTTTTGGTTAGATTTGGTTCGGTTTTTGTCATTTTAAAAATCCCTCCAGCCCTTGGCTCTGTCTGACCTGATTGCTTTCAGCTGTTTCTGCAACAAAATTGTCCAGGCAGCGAAAACTCTCATTGTTTACAGTGGCGCCCCCTTCTGAACACTTTCTTAATAAAAAGCTTTTTTTTTTTTTTTCGGCTATGGTAAATGTGGAACAACAATGAGGTATTTCAAAGAGGTGAACCACAGATAAATTTCTCTAAGGGTGGTTTGAGGGTTACTCAAAAAGGAACTTGACAAGGCTTTTAAAGATATCGACAATCAATATAACATCACGTGACTGATTGTTACCGCGCTCTAAACTGGGGAAACACTTGTTGGCTTCCAAAAAAGACTAACATAGTTGAGATGGTTCCAGCACAGGGTCTCATGAGGCAGGGATTCTAGCCACTTGCTGTGCAAGGCATGAGGCCTGTTAGTGATTCTATTTTTTCCTCTGCAGAATAGGTCTTTCTACATTCCAGGTCCTTTCTACCCCAATAAATAATGTGGCGAATCTCTCAGTGAGTTGTACTATTGGTTTAAACAGTCAACTGTCTCTTTAAAAGGACTTTTGTTTAAATTCCTTTAAACAAAAGTCCTTTCAAAAAAATCTTTTTTCTTTATTTTTTATTTTTTATCCCATATGTTTACTCTGATCTTGGAACTTTGTCATTTTGACCTTCTCTGCTGATTAAAATATTCTTCATCATCAGCACCTACTGCTCTCCTCTCCTGGTGGTCTCTCCAGAAGGGGTCTTCTCTAGCTCTTCTAGCAGGTGATGGGCACTTCCCCTCTACCCCTGTTGCCAGACCAGCCTTACCTATCCTGCAGGGTCAGGTCGGCCTGGCCCTTTATCTGTTGTTCTCCTCTGAGTGGTTAGATTTTCATAGATCCCGTGCTTTGCTTTTGTCAGGATTTACCTGGATTATCAAAACCCTTTTCTTGTGCCAGTGAATCCTAAGAAACAGTTTTAATGATAGAACCAGGAACTCAATCAGATCATATTTATCCTGAATGTTCTGATCAAAATAAAAAATTCATTTCAGAGGAGCCTCAAGATCTCTGAGAATGGAAGGTTCAACAACTCTGTCATGTAGGGGCATCAATTCCGATTCTGTGTCAATTGCCTACTTTCCCAGCTATTAATTCACTACCTCTCAAAGCCCACTGTCAACCGTTTCCTCTTTCAAAGGCAGTTGCTCTTAGAGTCTGCACATGGCACTTGGGGCCTGCTGTCGTTGGCTACTCCCCTCTGAACCTTGGGTCTAACAGCTGCGGGGCATCAAGATGAGCACGTCTCTTGTTCTAGGACTTAATATAGTTTGGGGCACATGGTAAGCAATAATCACTTCTTTAGTTGATCCAAGTGTTGGATCTTTCTTAATTATTCTACTACCACAATTTACTTGTTCTAAGATTTGTCCCCCCTCATTTTAATATCTCTTAAGGTGGATCTCACCTTGCACTGGATGACATATCCTACTTTAACTGACAGCATTTCTCTTTCTTAGTCGAACATAAACTATAGTGCATCTTACCCTTGATGAAAGCTAGGATGCAATTAAATACTCTATTATGGTTACGATTCTGATATTTGAAATCCTCCGGTAGCTCCCTGTGCCCCCACAGTGTAGTACCTCACCTCCTCGCCATAGTATACAAACCATCTCACCCCCAGTGTTAACCCCGGGCTCAGCCTCAATCCCCAGGTGATGCTGCCAGATCAGCTGTCGGTTGTCATGAACTTTCTGTAGTTTCCCGAATGCACTGTGCTGCCTCCGGGCACTTTGAAACTTGACACACTCATCCTCATTCTTCGCTTTGCCCTTGTCTATCACCTCCCCTGAAAATCTGTTCCTAATTGGCTTTTCATAGCTCCCACCTACCCTTGGCAGTCTTTAATCTCCCTGTGATAAAGCCTGTCACACTGCATCATGGACATGCCCGTTGTCCCCCTGAGAAGAGAAAAGGGACAATGAGGGCCCCCAGCATTTGCAGCTCTAGTGCAGAGCCCCATGCCTGGCTTGCAGGAAATGCCAGATCATGAAGACAAACGGAGATCATCCTCTGGCTAAAACCAGCTCTTCTTTGCCTATCGCAGGATCTGGTCAATAAAGAGCAGCCAGTTATTATTGCTGTTTTTCTAGGGACTTTTACCCCATATATTTCCCAGGTCTTTACTCTTTTTGTAGCACTTTAATTCAGGCTTCAACCACTTCCTAGTCAGATCAGGTGAAATCATTTTCCTTCCCATACCCTCGATGTATTTCACATCTAGTAATTCTTTTTTTAAGATCTTATTTACCCATTTGACAGACAGATCACAAGTAGGTAGAGAGGGAGTCAGAGAAAGAGGGGGGAAGCAGGCTCCCCGCTGAGCAGAGATCCCAATGTGGGGCTCCATCCCAGGACCCTGAAATCATGACCTGAGCCGAAGGCAGAGGCCTAAACCACTGTGCCACCCAGGAGCCCCCATATCTGGTAATTTTTAACCAACGTGGATTTGCTGCATCAAATAGTTCCTTCTTCTTCAAATATAAATATATAAATAATGTGATCAAGTCACTCGCATGTCTTAGGAGAATGTCATACCTTTAGTAGCAAACTTGAAATCTTGGCCATTGGTTTTGATTTTTGTTTTGGTTAGATTTGGTTCGGTTTTTGTCATTTTAAAAATCCCTCCAGCCCTTGGCTCTGTCTGACCTGATTGCTTTCAGCTGTTTCTGCAACAAAATTGTCCGGGCAGCGAAAAATCTCATTGTTTACAGTGGCGCCCCCTTCTGAACACTTTCTTAATAAAAAGCTTTTATTTTTCCTTCGGCTATGGTAAATGTGGAACAACAATGAGGTATTGCAAAGAGGTGAACCACAGATAAATTTCTCTAGGGTGGGGTGAGGTTTACTCAAAAAGGAACTTGACAAGGCTTTTAAAGATGTCGAAGATCAATATAACATAACGTGGCTGATTGTTACCGCGCTCTTAACTGGGCAAAAACTTGTTGGCTTCCAAGAAAGACTAACATAGTTGAGATGGTTCTAGCGACCTTCTAGCACAGGGTCTCATGAGGCAGGGATTCTAGCCACTGGCTGTGCAAGGCATGAGGCCTGTTAGTGATTCTATTTTTTCCTCTGCAAAATAGGTCTTTCTACATTCCAGGTCCTTTCTACACCAATAAATAATGTAGCGAATCTCTCAGTGAGTTGTACTATTGGTTTAAACAGCCAACTGTCTCTTTAAAAGGACTTTTGTTTAAATTCCTTTAAACAAAAGTCCTTTCAAAAAAATCTTTTTTCTTTATTTTTTATTTTTTATCCCATATGTTTACTTTAATCTTGGAACTTTGTCATTTTGACCTTCTCTGCTGATTAAAATATTCTTCATCATCAGCACCTACTGCTCTCCTCTCCTGGGGGTCTCTCCGGATTGGGTCTTCTCTAGCTCTTCTAGCAGGTGATGGGCACTTCCCCTCTACCCCTGTTGCCAGACCAGCCTTACCTATCCTGCAGGGTCAGGTCGGCCTGGCCCTTTATCTGTTGTTCTCCTCTGAGTGGTTAGATTTTCATAGATCCCGTGCTTTGCTTTTGTCAGGATTCACCTGGATTATCAAAACCCATTTCTTGTGCCAGTGAAGCCTAAGAAATATCCTAATGAGAGAACAAGGAACTCAAACAGATCATATTTATCCTGAATGTTCTGACCAAAATAAAAAATTCATTTCAGAGGAGCCTCAAGATCTCTGAGAATGGAAGTTTCAACAACTCTGTCATGTAGGGGCATCGATTCCGATTCTGTGTCAATTGCCTACTTTCCCAGCTAGTAATTCTCTACCTAGAAAGCCCACTGTCAACCGTATCCTCTTTCAAAGGCAGTTGCTCTTAGAGTCTGCACATGGCACTTGGGGCCTGCTGTTGTTGGCTACTCCCCTCTGAACCTTGGGTCCAACAGCTGCGGGGCATCAAGATGAGCACGTCTCTTGTTCTAGGACTTAATATAGTTTGGGGCATATGGTAAGCAATAATCACTTCTTTAGTTGATCCAAGTGTTGGATCTTTCTTAATTATTCTACTACCACAATTTACTTGTTCAAAGATTTGTCCCCCCCCCATTTTAATATCTCTTAAGGTGGCACTCACCTTTCACTTGATGACATATCCTACTTTAACTGACAGCATTTCTCTTTCTTAGTCGAACATAAACTATAGTGCATCTTACCCTTGATGAAAGCTAGGTTGCAATGAAATACTCTATTATGGTTACGATTCTGATATTTGAAATCCTCCGGTAGCTCCCTGTGCCCCCACAGTGTAGTACCTAACCTCCTCGCCATAGTATACAAACCATCTCACTCCCAGTGTTATCCCCGGGCTCAGCCTCCATCCCCAGGTGATGCTGCCAGATCAGCTGTCGGTTGTCATGAACTTGCTGTAGTTTCCCGAATGCACTGTGCTGCCTCCTGGCACTTTGAAACTTGACACACTCATCCTCATTCTTCGCTTTGCCCTTGTCTATCACCTCCCCTGAAAATCTGTTCCTAAGTGGCTTTTCATAGCTCCCACCTACCCTTGGCAGTCTTTTATCTCCCTGTGGTAAAGCCTGTCACACTGCATCATGGACATGCCCGTTGTCCCCCTGAGAAGAGAAAAGGGACAATGAGGGCCCCCAGCATTTGCAGCTCTAGTGCATAGCCCCATGCCTGGCTTGCAGGAAATGCCAGATCATGAAGACAAACGGAGATCATCCTCTGGCTAAAACCAGCTCTTCTTTGCCTATCGCAGGATCTGGTCAATAAAGAGCAGCCAGTTATTATTGCTGTTTTTCTAGGGATTTTTACCCCATATATTTCCCAGGTCTTTACTCTTTTTGTAGCACTTTAACTCAGGCTTCAACCACTTCCTAGTCAGATCAGGTGAAATCATTTTCCTTCCCATACCCTCGATGTATTTCACATCTAGTAATTCTTTTTTTAAAGATCTTCTTTACCCATTTGACAGACAGATCACAAGTAGGTAGAGAGGGAGGCAGAGAGAGAGGGGGGAAGCAGGCTCTCCGCTGAGCAGAGATCCCAATGTGGGGCTCCATCCCAGGACCCTGAAATCATGACCTGAGCCGAAGGCAGAGGCCTAAACCACTGAGCCACCCAGGAGCCCCCATATCTGGTAATTTTTAACCAACATGGATTTGCTGCATCAAATAGTTCCTTCTTCTTCAAATATAAATATATAAATAATGTGATCAAGTCACTCGCATGTCTTAGGAGAATGTCATACCTTTAGTAGCAAACTTGAAATCTTGGCCATTGGTTTTGATTTTTGTTTTGATTAGATTTGGTTCGATTTTTGTCATTTTAAAAATCCCTCCAGCCCTTGGCTCTGTCTGACCTGATTGCTTTCAGCTGTTTCTGCAACAAAATTGTCCGGGCAGCGAAAACTCTCATTGTTTACAGAGGCGCCCCCTTCTGAACACTTTCTTAATAAAAAGCTTTTTTTTTTTTTCGGCTATAGTAAATGAGGCACAACAATGAGGTATTGCAAAGAGGTGAACCACAGATAAATTTCTCTAAGGGTGGGGTGAGGGTTACTCAAAAAGGAACTTGACAAGGCTTTTAAAGATATCGACAATCAATATAACATAACGTGACTGATTGTTACCGCGCTCTTAACTGGGCAAACACTTGTTGGCTTCCAAGAAAGACTAACATAGTTGAGATGGTTCTATCGACCTTCTAGCACAGGGTCTCATGAGGCAGGAATTCTAGCCACTGGCTGTGCAAGGCATGAGGCCTGTTAGTGATTATATTTTTTCCTCTGGAGAATAGGTCTTTCTACATTCCAGGTCCTTTCTATCCCAATAAATAATGTGGCGAAACTCTTAGTGAGTTGTACTATTGATTTTAACAGCCAACTGTCTCTTTAAAAGGACTTTTGTTTAATTCCTTTAAAAAAAAGTCCTTTCAAAAAAATCTTTTTTCTTTATTTTTTATTTTTTATCCCATATGTTTACTTTGATCTTGGAACTTTGTCATTTTGACCTTCTCTGCTGATTAAAATATTCTTCATCATCAGCACCTACTGCTCTCCTCTCCTGGTGGTCTCTCCGGAAGGGGTCTTCTCTAGCTCTTCTAGCAGGTGATGGGCACTTCCCCTCTACCCCTGTTGCCAGACCAGCCTTACCTATCCTGCAGGGTCAGGTCGGCCTGGCCCTTTATCTGTTGTTCTCCTCTGAGTGGTTAGATTTTCATAGATCCCGTGCTTTGCTTTTGTCATGATTTAACTGGATTATCAAAACCCATTTCTTGTGCCAGTGAAGCCTAAGAAACAGTCCTAATGAGAGAACCAGGCACTCAAACAGATCATATTTATCCTGAATGTTCTGACCAAAATAAAAAATTCATTTCAGAGGAGCCTCAAGATCTCTGAGAATGGAAGTTTCAACAACTCTGTCATGTAGGGGCATCAATTCCGATTCTGTGTCAATTGCCTACTTTCCCAGCTAGTAATTCTGTACCTCAGAAAGCCCACTGTCAACTGTTTCCTCTTTCAAAGGCAGTTGCTCTTAGAGTCTGCTCATGGCACTTGGGGCCTGCTGTCGTTGGCTACTCCCCTCTGAACCTTGGGTCTAAGAGCTGCGGGGCATCAAGATGAGCACGTCTCTTGTTCTAGGACTTAATATAGTTTGGGGCACATGGTAAGCAATAATCACTTCTTTAGTTGATCCAAGTGTTGGATCTTTCTTAATTATTCTACTACCACAATTTACTTGTTCTAAGATTTGTACCCCCCCATGTTAATATCTTTTAAGGTGGCTCTCACCTTGCACTTGATGACATATCCTACTTTAACTGACAGCATTTCTCTTTCTTAGTCGAACATAAACTATAGTGCATCTTACACTTGATGAACGCTTGGATGCAATTAAATACTCTATTATGGCTACGATTCTGATATTTGAAATCCTCCAGTATCCTCCTGTGCCCCCACAGTTTAGTACCTCACCTCCTCGCCATAGTATACAAACCATCTCATCCCCAGTGTTAACCCCGGGCTCAGCCTCCATCCCCAGGTGATGCTGCCAGTTCAGCTGTTGGTTGTCATGAACTTGCTGTAGTTTTCCGAATGCACTGTGCTGCCTCCTGGCACTTTGAATCTTGACACACTAATCCTCATTCTTCGCTTTGCCCTTGTCTATCCCCCCCCTGAAAATCTGTTCCTAAGTGGCTTTTCATAGCTCCCACCTACCCTTGGCAGTCTTTTATCTCCCTGTGGTAAAGCCTGTCACACTGCATCATGGACATGCCCGTTGTCCCCCTGAGAAGAGAAAAGGG
The DNA here is from genome assembly GCF_964662115.1 of Mustela nivalis. Taxonomy (NCBI): domain Eukaryota; kingdom Metazoa; phylum Chordata; class Mammalia; order Carnivora; family Mustelidae; genus Mustela; species Mustela nivalis. Next base: position 22,559,145 of record NC_139022.1, on the reverse strand, counting down.
ACAATGAGTGCCCCCAGCATTTGCAGCTCTAGTGCATAGCCCCATGCCTGGCTTGCAGGAAATGCCAGATCTTGAAGACAAACGGAGATCATCCTCTGGCTAAAACCAGCTCTTCTTTGCCTATCGCAGGATCTGGTCAATAAAGAGCAGCCAGTTATTATTATTGTTTTTCTAGGGATTTTTACCCCATATATTTCCCAGGTCTTTACTCTTTTTGTAGCACTTTAATTCAGGCTTCAACCACTTCCTAGTCAGATCAGGTGAAATCATTTTCCTTCCCATACCCTCGATGTATTTCACATCTAGTAATTCTTTTTTTAAAGATCTTCTTTACCCATTTGACAGACAGATCACAAGTAGGTAGAGGGAGGCAGAGAGAGAGGGGGGAAGCAGGCTCCCCACTGAGCAGAGATCCCAATGTGGGGCTCCATCCCAGGACCCTGAAATCATGACCTGAGCTGAAGGCAGAGGCCTAAACCACTGAGCCACCCAGGAGCCCCCATATCTGGTAATTTTTAACCAACGTGGATTTGCTGCATCAAATAGTTCCTTCTTCTTCAAATATAAATATATAAATAATGTGATCAAGTCACTCGCATGTCTTAGGAGAATGTCATACCTTTAGTAGCAAACTTGAAATCTTCGCCATTGGTTTTGATTTTTGTTTTGGTTAGATTTGGTTCGGTTTTTGTCATTTTAAAAATCCCTCCAGCCCTTGGCTCTGTCTGACCTGATTGCTTTCAGCTGTTTCTGCAAAAAAATTGTCCGGGCAGCGAAAACTCTCATTGTTTACAGTGGCGCCCCCTTCTGAACACTTTCTTAATAAAAAGCTTTTTTTTTTTTTCGGATATTGTAAATGAGGAACAACAATGAGGTATTGCAAAGAGGTGAACCACAGATAAATTTCTCTAAGGGTGGGGTGAGGGTTACTCAAAAAGGAACTTGACAAGGCTTTTAAAGATATCGACAATCAATATAACATAACGTAACTGATTGTTACCGCGCTCTTAACTGGGCAAACACTTGTTGGCTTCCAAGAAAGACTAACATAGTTGAGATGGTTCTAGCGACCTTCTAGCACAGGGTCTCATGAGGCAGGGATTCTAGCCACTGGCTGTGCAAGGCATGAGGCCTGTTAGTGATTCTATTTTTTCCTCTGCAGAATAGGTCTTTCTACATTCCAGGTCCTTTCTACCCCAATAAATAATGTGGCGAATCTCTCAGTGAGTTGTACTATTGGTTTAAACAGCCAACTGTCTCTTTAAAAGGACTTTTGTTTAAATTCCTTTAAAAAAAAGTCCTTTCAAAAAAATCTTTTTTCTTTATTTTTTATTTTTTATCCCATATGTTTACTCTGATCTTGGAACTTTGTCATTTTGACCTTCTCTGCTGATTAAAATATTCTTCATCATCAGCACCTACTGCTCTCCTCTCCTGGTGGTCTCTCCGGAAGGGGTCTTCTCTAGCTCTTCTAGCAGGTGATGGGCACTACCCCTCTACCCCTGTTGCCAGACAAGCCTTACCTATCCTGCAGGGTCAGGTCGGCCTGGCCCTTTATCTGTTGTTCTCCTCTGAGTGGTTAGATTTTCATAGATCCCGTGCTTTGCTTTTGTCAGGATTTACCTGGATTATCAAAACCCATTTCTTGTGCCAGTGAAGCCTAAGAAACAGTCCTAATGAGAGAACCAGGAACTCAAACAGATCATATTTATCCTGAATGTTCTGACCAAAATAAAAAATTCATTTCAGAGGAGCCTCAAGATCTCTGAGAATGGAAGTTTCAACAACTCTGTCATGTAGGGGCATCAATTCCGATTCTGTGTCAATTGCCTACTTTCCCAGCTAGTAATTCTCTACCTCAGAAAGCCCACTGTCAACCGTTTCCTCTTTCAAAGGCAGCTGCTCTTAGAGTCTGCACATGGCACTTGGGGCCTGCTGTCGTGGCTACTCCCCTCTGAACCTTGGGTCCAACAGCTGCGGGGCATCAAGTTGAGCACGTCTCTTGTTCTAGGACTTAATATAGTTTGGGGCAAATGGAAAGCAATAATCACTTCTTTAGTTGATCCAAGTGTTGGATCTTTCTTAATTATTCTACTACCACAATTTACTTGTTCAAAGATTTGTCACCCCCCCATTTTAATATCTCTTAAGGTGGCACTCACCTTTCACTTGATGACATATCCTACTTTAACTGACAGCATTTCTCTTTCTTAGTCGAACATAAACTATAGTGCATCTTACCCTTGATGAACGCTAGGATGCAATTAAATACTCTATTATGGTTACGATTCTGATATTTGAAATCCTCCGGTAGCTCCCTGTGCCCCCACAGTGTAGTACCTAACCTCCTCGCCATAGTATACAAACCATCTCACCCCCAGTGTTATCCCTGGGCTCAGCCTCCATCCCCAGGTGATGCTGCCAGATCAGCTGTCGGTTGTCATGAACTTGCTGTAGTTTCCCGAATGCACTGTGCTGCCTACTGGCACTGTGAAACTTGACACACTCATCCTCATTCTTCGCTTTGCCCTTGTCTATCACCTCCCCTGAAAATCTGTTCCTAAGTGGCTTTTCATAGCTCCCACCTACCCTTGGCAGTCTTTATCTCCCTGTGGTAAAGCCTGTCACACTGCATCATGGACATGCCCGTTGTCCCCCTGAGAAGAGAAAAGGGACAATGAGGGCCCCCAGCATTTGCAGCTCTAGTGCAGAGCCCCATGCCTGGCTTGCAGGAAATGCCAGATCATGAAGACAAACGGAGATCATCCTCTGGCTAAAACCAGCTCTTCTTTGCCTATCGCAGGATCTGGTCAATAAAGAGCAGCCAGTTATTATTGCTGTTTTTCTAGGGATTTTTACCCCATATATTTCCCAGGTCTTTACTCTTTTTGTAGCACTTTAATTCAGGCTTCAACCACTTCCTAGTCAGATCAGGTGAAATCATTTTCCTTCCCATACCCTCGATGTATTTCACATCTAGTAATTCTTTTTTTAAAGATCTTCTTTACCCATTTGACAGACAGATCACAAGTAGGTAGAGGGAGGCAGAGAGAGAGGGGGGAAGCAGGCTCCCCACTGAGCAGAGATCCCAATGTGGGGCTCCATCCCAGGACCCTGAAATCATGACCTGAGCTGAAGGCAGAGGCCTAAACCACTGAGCCACCCAGGAGCCCCCATATCTGGTAATTTTTAACCAACGTGGATTTGCTGCATCAAATAGTTCCTTCTTCTTCAAATATAAATATATAAATAATGTGATCAAGTCACTCGCATGTCTTAGGAGAATGTCATACCTTTAGTAGCAAACTTGAAATCTTGGCCATTGGTTTTGATTTTTGTTTTGGTTAGATTTGGTTCGGTTTTTGTCATTTTAAAAATCCCTCCAGCCCTTGGCTCTGTCTGACCTGATTGCTTTCAGCTGTTTCTGCAAAAAAATTGTCCGGGCAGCGAAAACTCTCTTTGTTTACAGTGGCGCCCCATTCTGAACACTTTCTTAATAAAAAGCTTTTTTTTTTTTTCGGATATTGTAAATGAGGAACAACAATGAAGTATTGCAAAGAGGTGAACCACAGATAAATTTCTCTAAGGGTGGGGTGAGGGTTACTCAAAAAGGAACTTGACAAGGCTTTTAAAGATATCGACAATCAATATAACATAACGTGACTGATTGTTACCGCGCTCTTAACTGGGCAAACACTTGTTGGCTTCCAAGAAAGACTAACATAGTTGAGATGGTTCTAGCGACCTTCTAGCACAGGGTCTCATGAGGCAGGGATTCTAGCCACTGGCTGTGCAAGGCATGAGGCCTGTTAGTGATTCTATTTTTTCCTCTGCAGAATAGGTCTTTCTACATTCCAGGTCCTTTCTACCCCAATAAATAATGTGGCGAAACTCTTAGTGAGTTGTACTATTGGTTTAAACAGCCAACTGTCTCTTTAAAAGGACTTTTGTTTAAATTCCTTTAAAAAAAAGTCCTTTCAAAAAAATCTTTTTTCTTTATTTTTTATTTTTTATCCCATATGTTTACTTTGATCTTGGAACTTTGTCATTTTGACCTTCTCTGCTGATTAAAATATTCTTCATCATCAGCACCTACTGATCTCCTCTCCTGGTGGTCTCTCCGGAAGGGGTCTTCTCTAGCTCTTCTAGAAGGTGATGGGCACTACCCCTCTACCCCTGTTGCCAGACCAGCCTTACCTATCCTGCAGGGTCAGGTCGGCCTGGCCCTTTATCTGTTGTTCTCCTCTGAGTGGTTAGATTTTCATAGATCCCGTGCTTTGCTTTTGTCAGGATTTACCTGGATTATCAAAACCCTTTTCTTGTGCCAGTGAAGCCTTAGAAACAGTCCTAATGAGAGAACCAGGAACTCAAACAGATCATATTTATCCTGAATGTTCTGACCAAAATAAAAAATTCATTTCAGAGGAGCCTCAAGATCTCTGAGAATGGAAGTTTCAACAACTCTGTCATGTAGGGGCTTCAATTCCGATTCTGTGTCAATTTTCCTACTTTCCCAGCTAGTAATTCTCTACCTCAGAAAGCCCACTGTCAACCGTTTCCTCTTTCAAAGGCAGTTGCTCTTAGAGTGTGCACATGGCACTTGGGGCCTGCTGTCGTGGCTACTCCCCTCTGAACCTTGGGTCCAACAGCTGCGGGGCATCAAGATGAGCACGTCTCTTGTTCTAGGACTTAATATAGTTTGGGGCAAATGGAAAGCAATAATCACTTCTTTAGTTGATCCAAGTGTTGGATCTTTCTTAATTATTCTACTACCACAATTTACTTGTTCAAAGATTTGTCCCCCCCCCCCTATTTAATATCTCTTAAGGTGGCACTCACTTTTCACTTGATGACATATCCTACTTTAACTGACAGCATTTCTCTTTCTTAGTCGAACATAAACTATAGTGCATCTTACCCTTGATGAACGCTAGGATGCAATTAAATACTCTATTATGGTTACGATTCTGATATTTGAAATCCTCCGGTAGCTCCCTTTGCCCCCATAGTGTAGTACCTAACCTCCTCGCCATCGTATACAAACCATCTCACCCCCAGTGTTATCCCTGGGCTCAGCCTCCATCCCCAGGTGATGCTGCCAGATCAGCTGTCGGTTGTCATGAACTTGCTGTAGTTTCCCGAATGCACTGTGCTGCCTCCTGGCACTGTGAAACTTGACACACTCATCCTCATTCTTCGCTTTGCCCTTGTCTATCACCTCCCCTGAAAATCTGTTCCTAAGTGGCTTTTCATAGCTCCCACCTACCCTTGGCAGTCTTTTATCTCCCTGTGGTAAAGCCTGTCACACTGCATCATGGACATGCCCGTTGTCCCCCTGAGAAGAGAAGAGGGACAATGAGGGCCCCCAGCATTTGCAGCTCTAGTGCAGAGCCCCATGCCTGGCTTGCAGGAAATGCCAGATCATGAAGACAAACGGAGATCATCCTCTGGCTAAAACCAGCTCTTCTTTGCCTATCGCAGGATCTGGTCAATAAAGAGCAGCCAGTTATTATTGCTGTTTTTCTAGGGATTTGTACCCCATATATTTCCCAGGTCTTTACTCTTTTTGTAGCACTTTAATTCAGGCTTCAACCACTTCCTAGTCAGATCAGGTGAAATCATTTTCCTTCCCATACCCTCGATGTATTTCACATCTAGTAATTCTTTTTTTAAAGATCTTATTTACCCATTTGACAGACAGATCACAAGTAGGTAGAGAGGGAGGCAGAGAGAGAGGGGGGAAGCAGGCTCCCCGCTGAGCAGAGATCCCAATGTGGGGCTCCATCCCAGGACCCTGAAATCATGACCTGAGCCGAAGGCAGAGGCCTAAACCACTGAGCCACCCAGGAGCCCCCATATCTGGTAATTTTTAACCAACTTGGATTTGCTGCATCAAATAGTTCCTTCTTCTTCAAATATAAATATATAAATAATGTGATCAAGTCACTCGCATGTCTTAGGAGAATGTTATACCTTTAGTAGCAAACTTGAAATCTTGGCCATTGGTTTTGATTTTTGTTTTGGTTAGATTTGGTTCGGTTTTTGTCATTTTAAAAATCCCTCCAGCCCTTGGCTCTGTCTGACCTGATTGCTTTCAGCTGTTTCTGCAACAAAATTGTCCGGGCAGCGAAAAACTCTCATTGTTTACAGTGGCGCCCCCTTCTGAACACTTTCTTAATAAAAAGCTTTTTTTTTTTTTCGGCTATAGTAAATGAGGCACAACAATGAGGTATTGCAAAGAGGTGAACCACAGATAAATTTCTCTAAGGGTGGTGTGAGGGTTACTCTAAAAGGAACTTGACAAGGCTTTTAAAGATATCGACAATCAATATGACATAACGTGACTGATTGTTACCGCACTCTTAACTGGGCAAACACTTGTTGGCTTCCAAGAAAGACTAACATAGTTGAGATGGTTCTAGCGACCTTCTAGCACAGGGTCTCATGAGGCAGGAATTCTAGCCACTGGCTGTGCAAGGCATGAGGCCTGTTAGTGATTCTATTTTTTCCTCTGCAGAATAGGTCTTTCTACATTCCAGGTCCTTTCTACCCCAATAAATAATGTGGCGAATCTCTCAGTGAGTTGTACTATTGGTTTAAACAGCCAACTGTCTCTTTAAAAGGACTTTTGTTTAATTCCTTTAAAAAAAAGTCCTTTCAAAAAAATCTTTTTTCTTTATTTTTTATTTTTTATCCCATATGTTTACTTTGATCTTGGAACTTTGTCATTTTGACCTTCTCTGCTGATTAAAATATTCTTCATCATCAGCACCTACTGCTCTCCTCTCCTGGTGGTCTCTCCGGAAGGGGTCTTCTCTAGCTTTTCTAGCAGGTGATGGGCACTTCCCCTCTACCCCTGTTGCCAGACCAGCCTTACCTATCCTGCAAGGTCAGGTCGGCCTGGCCCTTTATCTGTTGTTCTCCTCTGAGTGGTTAGATTTTCATAGATCCCGTGCTTTGCTTTTGTCAGGATTTACCTGGATTATCAAAACCCATTTCTTGTGCCAGTGAAGCCTAAGAAACAGTCCTAATGAGAGAACCAGGAACTCAAACAGATCATATTTATCCTGAATGTTCTGACCAAAATAAAAAATTCATTTCAGAGGAGCCTCAAGATCTCTGAGAATGGAAGTTTCAACAACTCTGTCATGTAGGGGCATCAATTCCGATTCTGTGTCAATTTTCCTACTTTCCCAGCTAGTAATTCTCTACCTCTCAAAGCCCACTGTCAACCGTTTCCTCTTTCAAAGGCAGTTGCTCTTAGAGTCTGCACATGGCACTTGGGGCCTGCTGTCGTTGGCTACTCCCCTCTGAACCTTGGGTCTAACAGCTGCGGGGCATCAAGATGAGCACGTCTCTTGTTCTAGCACTTAATATAGTTTGGGGCACATGGTAAGCAATAATCACTTCTTTAGTTGATCCAAGTGTTGGATCTTTCTTAATATTCTACTACCACAATTTACTTGTTCTAAGATTTGTACCCCCCCATTTTAATATCTCTTAAGGTGGCTCTCACCTTGCACTTGATGACATATCCTACTTTAACTGACAGCATTTCTCTTTCTTAGTCGAACATAAACTATAGTGCATCTTACACTTGATGAACACTAGGATGCAATTAAATACTCTATTATGGCTACGATTCTGATATTTGAAATCCTCCAGTATCTCCCTGTGCCCCCACAGTGTAGTACCTCACCTCCTCGCCATAGTATACAAACCATCTCACCCCCAGTGTTAACCCCGGGCTCAGCCTCCATCCCCAGGTGATGCTGCCAGATTAGCTGTTGGTTGTCATGAACTTGCTGTAGTTTTCCGAATGCACTGTGCTGCCTCCTGGCACTTTGAAACTTGACACACTCATCCTCATTCTTCGCTTTGCACTTGTCTATCACCTCCCCTGAAAATCTGTTCCTAAGTGGCTTTTCATAGCTCCCACCTACCCTTGGCAGTCTTTATCTCCCTGTGGTAAAGCCTGTCACACTGCATCATGGACATGCCCGTTGTCCCCCTGAGAAGAGAAGAGGGACAATGAGGGCCCCCAGCATTTGCAGCTCTAGTGCAGAGCCCCATGCCTGGCTTGCAGGAAATGCCAGATCATGAAGACAAACGGAGATCATCCTCTGGCTAAAACCAGCTCTTCTTTGCCTATCGCAGGATCTGGTCAATAAAGAGCAGCCAGTTATTATTGCTGTTTTTCTAGGGATTTTTACCCCATATATTTCCCAGGTCTTTACTCTTTTTGTAGCACTTTAATTCAGGCTTCAACCACTTCCTAGTCAGATCAGGTGAAATCATTTTCCTTCCCATACCCTCGATGTATTTCACATCTAGTAATTCTTTTTTTAAAGATCTTATTTACCCATTTGACAGACAGATCACAAGTAGGTAGAGGGAGGCAGAGAGAGAGGGGGGAAGCAGGCTCCCCGCTGAGCAGAGATCCCAATGTGGGTCTCCATCCCAGGACCCTGAAATCATGACCTGAGCCGAAGGCAAAGGCCTAAACCACTGAGCCACCCAGGAGCCCCCATATCTGGTAATTTTTAACCAACGTGGATTTGCTGCATCAAATAGTTCCTTCTTCTTCAAATATAAATATTTAAATAAAGTGATCAAGTCACTCGCATGTCTTAGGAGAATGTCATACCTTTAGTAGCAAACTTGAAATCTTGGCCATTGGTTTTGATTTTTGTTTTGGTTAGATTTGGATCGGTTTTTGTCATTTTAAAAATCCCTCCAGCCCTTGGCTCTGTCTGACCTGATTGCTTTCAGCTGTTTCTGCAACAAAATTGTCTGGGCAGCGAAAACTCTCATTGTTTACAGTGGCGCCCCCTTCTGAACTCTTTGTTAATAGAAAGTTTTTTTTTTTTTCGGCTATGGTAAATGTGGAACAACAATGAGGTTTTTCAAAGAGGTGAACCACAGATAAATTTCTCTAAGGGTGGGGTGAGGGTTACTCAAAAAGGAACTTGACAAGGCTTTTAAAGATATCGACAATCATTATAACATAACGTGACTTATTGTTACCGCGCTCTTCACTGGGCAAACACTTGTTGGCTTCCAAGAAAGACTAACATAGTTGAGAAGGTTCTAGCGGCCTTCTAGCATAGGGTCTCATGAGGCAGGGATTCTAGCCACTGGCTGTGCAAGGCATGAGGCCTGTTAGTGATTCTATTTTTTCCTCTGCAGAATAGGTCTTTCTACATTCCAGGTCTTTTCTACCCCAATAAATAATGTGGCGATTCTCTCAGTGAGTTGTACTATTGGTTTAAACAGCCAACTGTCTCTTTAAAAGGACTTTTGTTTAAATTCCTTTAAAAAAAAGTCCTTTCAAAAAATTCTTTTTTCTTTATTTTTATTTTTTATCCCATATGTTTACTCTGATCGTGGAACTTTGTCATTTTGACCTTCGCTGCTGATTAAAATATTCTTCATCATCAGCACCTACTGCTCTCCTCTCCTGGTGGTCTCTCCGGAAGGGGTCTTCTCTAGCTCTTCTAGCAGGTGATGGGCACTTCCCCTCTACCGCTGTTACCAGACTAACCATAACTGTCCTGCAGGGTCAGGTCGGCCTGGCCCTTTATCTGTTCTTCTCCTCTGAGTGGTTAGATTTTCATATTCCCGTGCTTGGCTTTTGTCAGGATTTACCTGGATTATCAAAATCCTTTTCTTGTGCCAGTGAATCCTAAGAAACAGTCCTAATGAGAGAACCAGGAACTCAAACAGATCATATTTATCCTGAATGTTCTGTCCAAAATGAAAAATTCATTTCAAAGGAGCCTCAAGATCTCTGAGAAGGGAAGTTTAACCAACTTTGTCATGTAGGGGCATCAATTCCAATTCTGTGTCAATTGTCCTACTTTCCCAGCTAGTAATACTCTACATCAGAAAGCCCACTCTCAACCGTTTCCTCTTTCAAAGGCAGTTGCTCCTAGAGTCTACACATGGCACTTGGGGCCTACTGGTCGTTGGCTACTGCCCTCTGTACCTTGGGTCTAACAGCTGCGGGGCATCAAGTTGAGCACGTCTCTTGTTCTAGGACTTAATATAGTTTGGGGCACATGGTAAGCAATAATCACTTCTTTAGTTGATCCAAGTGTTGGATCTTTCTTAATTATTCTACTACCACAGTTTACATGTTCTAAGATTTGTCCCCCCCCCATTTTAATATCTCTTAAGGTGGCACTCACCTTTCACTTGATGACATATCCTAGTTTAACTGACAGCATTTCTCTTTCTTAGTCGAACATAAACTATAGTGCATCTTACCCTTGATGAAAGCTAGGATGCAATTAAATACTCTATTATGGTTACGATCCTAATCCAATCCATTACTCTAACACTGACTACTACATAACCCTGTCGTTGACACTAATGTGGACTTTAAACCAATACCTGATCTTGACCGTAAACCTGACACTGGCTCTAGACTTCACCTGACCCTGACTCAGGCAAACACCAGAAACCTAACCCTGAACCTAAAAGTGGCCCTGACGCTGACCCTAACACTAACCCTGAAACTGATGTGAGCCTGACCCTAACTCTAATCCTAAACCTAACCCTCCCTGACACTAACATAGGCCCTGACTCGAAACCTAACGCTGAACCTAACCCTAAAACTAACCCCTAATATTATCCCTGACACTGACCCTAATCCGGTCTAACCCTAACCCTCATCCTACCTCTACCCTAACCCTAACCACACTTTAACAATAATCCCGAACCTCTCCCTGACCATGATCATAACCCTAACTCTGAAATTTGCCTTTGTCAGATCTAAACTTAAACCTGACCCTGGCCTTGATCTTAACACTGACCCTAAACCAGACTGTAAACCTAACTCTGATGCAAACCGTTATCCTGAACAGAATCTTAAACCTAAAGCTAACCCTGATCCTGAACCTACTCATAAAACAGAACCTAAACATAAAGCTGACCTTACCATAACCATGAACCTAACCCTGACCCTGACCTTACCGTGACACTAAGACTGTCTAAAACCTAACCCTGAACTGACATGACCTTGCCCCAAACAAAAACTTGAACCTGACCCTAAATCTGACCATCATCCTGAACATGACACTAAACCTAACAGTCACCCTAACACTGACCCTGACCCTGACTCTGACCATAACCCTAACCCTGACCCTACTGTGAGCATGACCCTAAACCTAACCATGAACCTAACCCTAACCCTGACCCCTACCCTAAGCCTCGCTAACCATGAACCCAACGAGGTCTAAACCTAAACCTGACCCTAAGTCTTTCTTCTCCCTAATTCTAACACTAACCTGGTCTAAACCCAGCTATGTTCCCTCCAGTGGGGACAACAGCTGCACCTAGGCCTCCCAAGGACTGGGGGAAGGCTATATGGGGGTCACTGGATGGGCACTGCATTGAGTGGAGTGTGAGCCTTGAGCAGCTTGGGGACCAGCGGCTCAGGGAGCTCTGGTGGAGCAGAAAGTTTGGTAAGGAGCCCCCAGGCAGTGGTGACCTCACTTCCCTGACGACAGAGCCCAACAGAATTGGAACCCACGTATCCAGGCACCCCATAAAGAGAAAACCCTCCTGCCCAGCTCATTTCTAGGCACATCCTAAAGGAAGCGACATGTTCTTCTGCTGTACTGAAGCCGAGAGGATGCAGGGAGAAGAGAGCTCGCAGCTTGACACGTCCCCTCCCTGGCAGGTCATATCAGGTTTCACCAACGCCTCAGGCCCTTTGGCTAATAAAATCAAAAGGTGACACCAGGGGGCTCAGAGTCAGAGAGTCCCACACCTTCTGATCCACTGGTGTAGCTCTAGGTCTCTTCGCAGTCTCTCTCTCACTGTGTGTGTGTGTTTGTGTGTGTGTGTGTGCGCGCCTCTGAGTATCTGTGTCTTTGTGTGTATAGAGGACCTGGCCATGCCATCATGGGTGGAGATGCCCCAAGCAGGATCAGGCTGATGAGGGGTTAGATGTCTGGTGGGCAAGTCATGTTCACACCCCAGTTTAAGGCTGGTTAAGTGGGATCGGGCGGAGGGTCTACACCCTTCTGCCCAGGGTTTATCCGGAGACCTTGAAGGAATGGGTCATGACCATGGAGCGGGGCTATAACGAACAGTAACCACTAACCCTGACCCTGACACTGACTGTGATCCTGCACCAAACCCTAAACCAAGCCCTGACCCTGATCCTGACCCTGACACTGACCGTGATCCTGACCTTAACCCTAAGCCTAAACCTAAGCATGACACTGACCCTGATGTGGACACTGAACCTAAACCTAACTCTGACATTACCGTAAACATGACTCATACCTAACCATGACCCTGACCCTGACCCTAATCCTAACCCTGACGCTGACCGAACCCTGACCCTAACCATCACCCTGACTGTGACTGTGAGCCTCACCGTAACCTTAAACCTAGTGGTAACTCTAACCATGACCCTAATACGGACCCTGAACCTTCACCTCATTGTGACCTGAACCGAACACTAACCCCTACCCTAAACCAAACACTAACCCTGACCTTATGCTGTCTAACCCTAACCCTAACCATAACCCTACTTCTAAATCTAACCCTAACCCCAATCCCAAACCCTACCGCGACAACCTAACTGTGACACTAAACCGAACATTGACCCTAAACCAAAGCCTGGCCCTAAACCTGAGCCTGGCCCTGAGCTTCACCTGACCCGGACCCTGACCCTAATCCAATCCATTACTCTAACACTGACTACTACATAACCCTGTCGTTGACACTAATGTGGACTTTAAACCAATACCTGCTTCTGACCGTAAACCTGACACTGGCCCTAGACTTCACCATGACCCTGACTCAGGCAAACACCAGAAACCTAACCCTGAACCTAAAAGTGACCCTGACCCTGACCCTAACCATAACCCTGACACTGAATGTGAGCCTGACCCTAACTCTAACCCTAAACCTAACCCTCCCTGACACTAACACGGGCCCTGACCCGAAACCTAACGCTGAACCTAACCATAAAACTAACCCCTAACATTATCCCTGACACTGACCCTAACCCGGTCTAATCCTAACCCTCATCCTACCTCTACCCTAACCCTAACCACACTTTAACAACAATCCCGAACTTCTCCCTGACCATGATCATAACCTTAACTCTGAAATTTGCCATTGTCAGATCTTAAACTTAAACCTGACCCTGGCCTTGACCTTAACACTGACCCTAACCCAGACTGTAAACCTAACTCTGATGCAAACCGTTATCCTGAACAGAATCATAACCCTAAAGCTAACCCTAATCCTGAACCTACACATAAAACAGAACCTAAACATAAAGCTGACCTTACCATAACCATGAACGTAACCCCGACCCTGACCCTACCGTGACACTAAACCTGTCCTAAACCTAACCCTGAACTGACATGACCTTGCCCCCAAACAAAAACTTGAACCTGACCCTAAATCAGACCATCATCCTGAACCTGACACTAAACCTAACAGTCACCCTAACACTGACCCTGACCCTGACTCTGACCATAACCCTAACCCTGACCCTACTGTGAGCATGACCCTAAACCTAACCATGAACCTAACCCTAACCCTGACCTCTACCCTAAGCCTCGCTAACCCTGACCCCAACGAGGTCTAAACCTAAACCTGACCCTAAGTCTTTCTTCTCCCTAATCCTAACACTAACCTGGTCTAAACCCAGCTCTGTTCCCTCCAGGGGGACAACAGCTGCACCCAGGCCTCCCAAGGGCTGGGGGAAGGCTGTATGGGGGTCACTGGATGGGCACTGCATTGAGTGGAGTGTGAGCCTTGAGCAGCTTGGGGACCAGCGGCTCAGGGAGCTCTGGTGGAGCAGAAAGTTTGGTAAGGAGCCCCCAGGCAGTGGTGACCTCACTTCCCTGACGACAGAGCCCAACAGAATTGGAACCCACGTATCCAGGCACCCCATAAAGAGAAAACCCTCCTGCCCAGCTCATTTCTAGGCACATCCTAAAGGAAGCGACATGTTCTTCTGCTGTACTGAAGCCGAGAGGATGCAGGGAGAAGAGAGCTCGCCGCTTGACACGTCCCCTCCCTGGCAGGTCATATCAGGTTTCACCAACGCCTCAGGCCCTTTGGCTAATAAAATCAAAAGGTGACACCAGGGGGCTCAGAGTCAGAGAGTCCCACACCTTCTGATCCACTGGTGTAGCCCTAGGTCTCTTCGCAGTCTCTCTCTCACTGTGTGTGTGTGTGTGTGTTTGTGTGTGTGTGTGTGTGTGTGTGCGCGCCTCTGAGTGTCTGTGTCTTTGTGTGTATAGAGGACCTGGCCATGCCATCATGGGTGGAGATGCCCCAAGCAGGATCAGGCTGATGAGGGGTTAGATGTCTGGTGGGCAAGTCATGTTCACACCCCAGTTTAAGGCTGGTTAAGTGGGATCGGGCGGAGGGTCTACACCCTTCTGCCCAGGGATTATCCTGAGACCTTGAAGAGATGGGTCCATAGCCAGGAGCGGGGCTAACCCCAACAGAAACCACTAACCCTGACCCTGACACTGACTGTGAGCCTATGCCAAACCCTAACCCAAGCCCTGACCCTGACCCTGAGTGTGATCCTGACCTGAACCCTAAACCTAAACCTAAGCCTGACACTCACCCTGATGTGGACCCTGAACTTAAACTTAAATCTGACCTTACCGTAACCATGACTCAAACCTAATCATGACACAGACCCTGACCCTAATCCTAACCCTGACGCTGACATAACCCTGACCCTAACCCTAACACAGACCGTGACTGTGAGCCTGACCCTTACCCTAAACATAAAGGTAAGTCTAACCATAACCCTAATACGGACCCTGAACCTAAACCTAACGCTGACCCTGACCCTAACACTAACCCCTACCCTAAACCAAACTCTCACACTGACCTTACGCTGTCTAACCCTAACCCTAACCATAACCCTACTTCTAACTCTAACCCTAACCCCAATCCCAAACCCTACCGACAGAACCTAACTGTGACACTGAACCGAACATTGACCCTAAACCAAAGCCTGAAGCTAAACCTGATCCTGTCCCTGACATTCACCTGACCCAGACTCTGACCCTAATCCTAACCATGACACTAACACTGACCACTACATAATCCTGTCCCTGACCCGAATGTGGACTTTAAACCAATACCTATACCTGACCCTAAACCTGACACTGGCGCTAAACTTCACCCTGCCCCTGACCCAGACCATGACCATAAACCTAACCCTGACCCTTACAGTGACCCCGACCCTGACCTGAACAACAAACTGACCCTGACTCTGAGCCTGACCCTAACACTAACCCTAAATATAATCCTGACCCTGATACTAACACGGGCCCTCCCAAGAATCCTATCGCTGAACCCAACACTAACACTAACCACTAACCCTACCACGGACCCTGATCCTAACAAGCTCTAACCCTAAACGTCAACCAAACGCTAACCCTAACACTAACCCTAACTTTAACAATAACCCTGACCCTATACCTGACTATGATCATAACCCTAACCCTGAACTTTGCCTATACCAGACCCTGACCCTATAGGTGACTCTGGCCCTGAGCCTAAACCTAACCATGACCCTAACACTGACCACTACATAACCCTGTCGCTGACCCGAATGTGGACTTTAAACAAATACCAGATCCTGACCATAACCCTGACACTGGCCCAAGACTTCACCCTGACCCTGACCCAGACCATGACCATAAATATTACCCTGACCCTAACAGTGACCCGACCCTGATCTGAACACTGAACCTGACCCTGACTGTGAGCCTGACCCTAACTCTAACCCTAAACGTAACCCTGACCCTGACACTAACGCGGGCCCTAACCCGAAACCTAACGCTGAACCTAACCCTAAAACTAACCCCTAACATTATCACTGACCCTGACCCTAACCCGGTCTAACCCTAACCCTCAACCTACCTCTAACCCTAACCCTAACCCCACTTTAACAATAATCCGGACCCTCTCCCTGAACCTGATCATAACCCTAACTCTGAACTTTGCCTATGTCAGCCCTTAACCTTAAACCTGACCCTGGCTTTGACCTTAACACTGACCCTAACCCTGACTGTAAACCTAACTCTCACCCAATCCATGATCCTGACAGAATCATAACACTAAAGCTAACCCTGATCCTGAACCTACACATAAAACAGAACGTAAACATAAAGCTGACCTTACCATAACCATGAACCTAACCCTGAACCTGAACCTAACCCTGACACTAAACCTGTCCCAAATCTAACCCTGACCCTGACATGAACCTTGCCCCCAAACCTAAACTTGAACCTAACCCTAAATCTGACCATGACCCTGAACCTGAACCTAAACCTAACCATCACTAACACTGACCCTGACCCTGACTATGACCATAACCTTAACCGTGACCCTACTGTGAGCCTGACCCTAAACCTAACCATGAACCTAACCCTAACCCTGACCCCTACCCTAAGCCTTACGCTAACCCTGACCCCAATGACGTCTAACCCAAA
The DNA here is from genome assembly GCF_964662115.1 of Mustela nivalis. Taxonomy (NCBI): domain Eukaryota; kingdom Metazoa; phylum Chordata; class Mammalia; order Carnivora; family Mustelidae; genus Mustela; species Mustela nivalis. Next base: position 22,542,646 of record NC_139022.1, on the reverse strand, counting down.
CCCTGATCCTAAGTCTTTCTTAACCCTAAACCTAACACTAACCTAGTCTATACCCAGCTCTGTTCTCTCCAGCAAGGAAAACAGCTGCACCCAGGTCTCCTAGGAGCTTGGGGGAGGCTGTATGGGGGTCATTGGATTGGCACAGCATTAAGTGGAGGGTGAGCCTTGAGCAGCTTGGGGACCGGTGGCACAGGGAGCTCTGGTGAAGCAGGAAGATTGGTAAGGAGCCCCCAGGCAGTGTTGAACTCACTTACCTGATGACAGAACCCAACGGAATAGGAACCTTTGTATCCAGGCACGCCATTACAGAGAAAACCCCCCATCCAAGCTCATTTCAAAGCAAAGCCTAAAGGAAGCGACATGTACTTCTGCTGTACTGAAGCCGAGAGGATGCAGGGAGAAGAGAGCTCGCCCGCCAGACACGTCCCCTCCATGGGAGGTCATATCAGGTTTCCCCAACGCCCAAGGCCCTTTGGCTAAAAAAATCAAAAGGTGACACCAGGGGGCTCAGAGACAGAGAGTCCCACACCTTCTGATCAACCAGTGTAGCCCTAGGTCTCCTCCCCGTCTGTGTGTGTGTGTGTGTGTGTGTGTGTGTGTGCCTCTGGGTGTCCATGTGTCTGTGTGTAAAGAGGACCTGGCCATGCCATCGTGGGTGGAGAAGCCACAAGCAGGATCAGGCTGATGAGGGTTTAGATGTCTGGTGGGCAAGTTATGTTCACACCCCGGTTTAAGGCTGGTTAAGGGGGATCGGGTGGAGGGTCTACACACTTATGCCCAGGGTTTATCCTGAGACCCTGAACGGATGGGTCCATGACCCAGGAGCAGGGCTAACCCTAACAGTAACCACTAATCCTGACCCTGACACTGACTGTACGCCTGCCCCAAACCCTAACCCAAACCTTGACCCTGACCCTGACCCTATCTGTGATCCTGACCGGAACCCTAAACCTAAACCTAAGCCTGACACTGACCCTGATGTGGACCCTGAACCTAAACCTAACATTGATATTACTGTAACCAAGACTCATAACTAACCATGACCCTGACCATGACCCTAATCCTAACCCTGACGCTGACATAAACCTGACCCTAACCCTACCCATGACCATGACTGTGAGCCTGACCCTAACCCTAAACCTAAATGTATCTCTAACCATGACCCTAATACGGACCCTGAACCTAAACCTAACGCTGACCCTGACCCTAACACTAACCCCTACCCTAAACCAAATCCTAACCCTGACCTTACGCTGTCTAACGCTAACCCCAACCATAACCCTACTTCTAACTCTAACTCTAACCCCAATCCCAAACGCTACCGACAAACCTAACTGTGACACTGAACCGAACATTGACCCTATACCAAAGCCTGACCCTAAACCTGACCCTGGCCCTGAACTTCACCTGACCCTGACCCTTATCCTAACCATGACACTCACACTAACCACTACACAATCCTGTCCCTGGCCCGAATGTGGACTTTAAACCAATACCTATACCTGACCCTAAACCTGACACTGGCGCTAAACTTCAGCATGACCCTCACCCAGACCATGACCATAAATCTAACCCTGACGCTAACAGTGACGCCGACCCTGTCCTGAACACTAAACCTGACCCTGACTGTGAGTCTGACCCTAACACTAACCCTAAATGTAACCCTGACCCTGACACTAACACGGGCCCTCCCCCGAATCCTATCGCTGGTCCCAACCCTAACACTAACCACTAACCCTACCACAGACCCTGATCCTAATAAGCTCTAACCCTAAACGTCAACCAAACGCTAACCCTAACACTAACCCTAATTTTAACAATAACCCAGACCCTATACCTGACTATGATCATAACCCTAACCCTGAACTTTGCCTATACCAGACCCTGACCCTATAGGTGACCCTGGCCCTGAGCCTAAACCTAACCATGACCCTAACACTGACCACTACATAACCCTGTCGTTGACCTGAATGTGGACTTTAAACCAATACCTGATCCAGACCGTAAACCTGACACTGGCCCAAGACTTCACCCTGACCCTGACCCAGGCAAACACCAGAAACGTAACCCTGACCCTAACAGTGACCCTGACCCTGACCCTAACCATAACCCTGACACTGAATGTGAGCCTGACCCTAACTCTAACCCTAAACGTAACCCTGACCCTGACACTAACACGGGCACTGACCCGAAACCTAATGCTGGACCTAACCCTAAAACTAACCCCTAACATTATCACTGACACTGACCCTAACCTGGTCTAACCCTAACCCTCAACCTACCTAGCCCTAACCCTAACCCCAATTTAACAATAATCCTGACCCTCTACCTGACCCTGATCATATCATACCCCTATCTCTGAACTTTGCCTATGTCAGACCTTAACCTTAAACCTTACCCTGGCCTTGACCTTAACACTGACCCTAACCCTGAATGTACACCTAACTCTGACCCAATCCAAGATCCTGAACAGAATCGTAACCCTAAAGCTAACCCTGATTCTGAACCTACTCATAAAACAGATCCTAAACATAAAGCTGACCTTACCATAACCATGAACCTAACCCTGACCCTGACCCTAACCCTGACACTAAACCTGTCCCAAATCTAACCCTGACCCTGACATAAACTTTGCCCCCAAACCTAAACTTGAACCTGACCCTAAATCTGACCATGACCCTGAACCTGAACCTAAACCTAACCGTCACTAACACTGACCCTGACCCTGACTCTGACCATAACCTTAACCGTGACCCTACTGTGAGCCTGACCCTAAACCTAACCATGAACCTAACCCTAACCCTGACCCCTACCCTAAGCCTTACGCTAACCCTGACCGTAATGACGTCTAACCCTAACCCTGATCCTAAGTCTTTCTTAACCCTAAACCTAACACTAAACTAGTCTATACCCAGCTCTGTTCTCTCCAGCGGGGACAACAGCTGCACTCAGGTCTCCCAGGAGCTTGGGGGAGGCTGTATGGGGGTCATTGGATTGGCACTGCATTAAGTGGAGGGTGAGCCTTGAGCAGCTTGGAGAACAGTGGCACAGGGAGCTCTGGTGAAGCAGGAAGTTTGGTAAGGAGCCCCAGGCAGTGTTGAACTCACTTACTTGACGACAGAACCCAACGGAATAGGAACCTTTGTATCCAGGCACGCCATTACAGAGAAAACCCCCCATCCAAGCTCATTTCAAAGCAAATCCTAAAGGAAGCGACATGTTCTTCTGCTGTACTGAAGCCGAGAGGATGCATGGAGAAGAGAGCTCGCCACTTGACACGTCCCCTCCCTGGCAGGTCATATCAGGTTTCACCAACGCCTCAGGCCCTTTGGCTAAAAAAATCAAAAGGTGACACCGGGGGCTCAGAGACAGAGAGTCCCACACCTTATGATCAACCAGTGTAGACCTAGGTCTCCTCCCCGTCTGTGTGTGTGTGTGTGTGTGTGCCTCTGGGTGTCCGTGTGTCTGTGTGTAAAGAGCACCTGGCCATGCCATCATGGGTGGAGATGCCACAAGCAGGATCAGGCTGATGAGGGTTTAGATGTCTGGTGGGCAAGTTATGTTCACACCCCGGTTTAAGGCTGGTTAAGGGGGATCGGGTGGAGGGTCTACACCCTTCTGCCCAGGGTTTATCCTGAGACCCTGAACGGATGGGTCCATGACCCAGGAGCGGGGCTAACCCTAACAGTAACCACTAATCCTGACCCTGACACTGACTGTGAGCCTGCCCCAAACCCTAACCCAAACCTTGACCCTGACCCTGACCCTATCTGTGATCCTGACCGGAACCCTAAACCTAAACCTAAGCCTGACACTGACCCTGATGTGGACCCTGAACCTAAACCTAACATTGATATTACTGTAACCAAGACTCATAACTAACCATGACCCTGACCATGACCCTAATCCTAACCCTGACGCTGACATAAACCTGACCCTAACCCTACCCATGACCATGACTGTGAGCCTGACCCTAACCCTAAACCTAAATGTATCTCTAACCATGACCCTAATACGGACCCTGAACCTAAACCTAACGCTGACCCTGACCCTAACACTAACCCCTACCCTAAACCAAATCCTAACCCTGACCTTACGCTGTCTAACGCTAACCCCAACCGTAACCCTACTTCTAACTCTAACTCTAACCCCAATCCCAAACGCTACCGACAAACCTAACTGTGACACTGAACCGAACATTGACCCTATACCAAAGCCTGACCCTAAACCTGACCCTGGCCCTGAACTTCACCTCTCCCTGACCCTGACCCTTATCCTAACCATGACACTAACACTAACCACTACACAATCCTGTCCCTGGCCCGAATGTGGACTTTAAACCAATACCTATACCTGACCCTAAACCTGACACTGGCGCTAAACTTCACCCTGACCCTGACCCAGACCATGACCATAAATCTAATCTTGACGCTAACAGTGATGCCAACCCTGACCTGAACACTAAACCTGACCCTGACTGTGAGTCTGACCCTAACACTAACCCTAAATGTAACCCTGACCCTGACACTAACACGGGCCCTCCCTCGAATCCTATCGCTGGTCCCAACCCTAACACTAACCACTAACCCTACCACAGACCCTGATCCTAACAAGCTCTAACCCTAAACGTCAACCAAACGCTAACCCTAACACTAACCCTAACTTTAACAATAACCCTGACCCTATACCTGACTATGATCATAACCCTAATTCTGAACTTTGCCTCTACCAGACCCTGACCCTATACGTGACCCTGACCCTGAGCCTAAACCTAACCATGACCCTAACACTGACCACTACATAACCCTGTCGCTGACCCGAATGTGGACTTTAAACCAATACCTGATCCAGACCGTAAACCTGACACTGGCCCAAGACTTCACCCTGACCCTGACCCAGACCATGACCATAAATCTAACCCTGACCCTGGCAGTACCCTGACCCTGACCTGAACACTAAACCTGACCCTGACTGTGAACATGACCCTAACTCTAACCGTAAATGCAACCCTGACCCTGACACTAACACGGGCCTTCCCCAGAATCCTATCGCTGAACCAACCCTAGCACTAATCCCTAACCCTACCACGGACCCTGATCCTAACAAGTTCTAATCCTAACCGTCCACCAAACGCTAACCCTAACACTAAACCTAAACTTTAACTTTAAATTTGACCCTATACTTGACTATGATCATAACCCTATCTCTGAACTTTGCCTATACCAGACCCTGACCCTATACCTGATCCTGGCCCTGAGCCGAAACCTAACCATGACCCTAACACTGACAACAATATAACCCTGTCGCTGACCCGAATGTGGACATTAAAACAATACCTGATCCTGACCGTAAACCTGACACTGGCCCTAGACTTCACCCTGACCCTGACCCAGGCAAACACCAGAAACGTAACCCTGACCCTAACAGTGACCCTGACCCTGACCCTAACCATAACCCTGACACTGAATGTGAGCCTGACCCTAACTCTAATCCTAAACGTAACCCTGACCCTGACACTAACACGGGCCCTGACCCGAAAACTAATGCTGGACCTAACCCTAAAACTAACCCCTAACATTATCACTGACACTGACCCTAACCTGGTCTAATCCTAACCCTCAACCTACCTAGCCCTAACCCTAACCCCACTTTAACAATAATCCTGACCCTCTACCTGACCCTGATCATATCATACCCCTATCTCTGAACTTTGCCTATGTCAGAACTTAACCTTAAACCTTACCCTGGCCTTGACCTTAACACTGACCCTAACCCTGAATGTACACCTAACTCTGACCCAATCCAAGATCCTGAACAGAATCGTAACCCTAAAGCTAACCCTGATTCTGAACCTACTCATAAAACAGATCCTAAACATAAAGCTGACCTTACCATAACCATGAACCTAACCCTGACCCTGACCCTAACCCTGACACTAAACCTGTCCCAAACTTAACCCTAACCCTGACATTAACCTTGCCCCCAAACCAAAACATGAACCTGACCCTAAATCTGACCATGACCCTGAACCTGATTCTAAACCTATCCGTCACCCTAACACTGACCCTGACCCTGACTCTGACCGTTACGCTAACCGTGACCCTACTGTGAGCCTGACCCTAAACCTAACCATGAACCTAACCCTAACCCTGACCCCTACCCTAAGCCTTACGCTAACCCTGACCCCAACAACGTCTAAACCTAACCCTGACCCTAAGTTTTTCTAAACCCTAACCCTAACACTAACCTAGTCTAAACCCAGCTCTGTTGCCTCCAGCGAGGACAACAGCTGCACCCAGGCCTCCCAAGGGCTGGGTGGAGTCTGAGTGGGGGTCACTGGATGGGCACTGCATTGAGTGGAGTGTGAGCCTGAGCAGCTTGTGCACCGGTGGCTCAGGGAGCTCTGGTACAGCAGGAAGTTCAGTAAGGAGCCCCCAGGCAGTGGTGACCTCACTTCCCTGATGACAGAGCCTAACGGAATTGCAACCCATGTATCCAGGCAACCCATTACAGAGAAAAACCCCCTGCCCAGCTCATTTCTAGGCACATCCTAAAGGAAGTGACATGTTCTTCTTCTGTACTGAAGCCGAGAGGATGCAGGGAGAAGAGAGCTCGCCCGCCAGACACGTCGCCTCCCTTCAAGTCATATCATGTTTCCCCAATGCCTCAGACCCTTTGGCTAATAAAATCAAAAGGTGACACCAGGGGGCTCAGAGTCAGAGAGTCCCACACCTTCTGATCCATGGGTGTAGCCCTAGGTCTCTTCCCCGTTTCTGTGTGTGTGTGTGTGCCTCTGGGTGTCTGTGTGTCTGTGTGTAAAGAGGACCTTGCCATGCCATCGTGGGAGGAGATGCCCCAAGCAGGATCAGGCTGATGAGGGTTTAGATGTCTTGTGGGCAAGTTATGTTCACACACCAGTTTAAGGCTGGTTAAGAGGGATCGGGTGGAGGGTCTACACCCTTCTGCCCAGGGTTTATCCTGAGACCCTGAACGGATGGGTCCATGACCCAGGAGCGGGGCTAACCCTAACAGTAACCACCAACCCTGACCCTGACACTGACTGTGAGCCTGCCCCAAACCCTAACCCAAATGCTGACACTGACCCTGACCCTGACACATTATGCCCCGCGATTGCTTAAGTACGAAGAGGGCACAAACACGCATTGTGACCCTCAGCGTGAGTCCTGTCCTCTAGTAAGTCCTCTCAGTGGCTGGACCATTAGACGTCATAATGGGCTTGCCATGCCCCTAGGCCCCAAGTTTTAACCAGCTTTCTGGTTCTCCCCTCGCCCCTCCCCAGGGCTCTGCTCTGGAAACTCTGTTTTGGTGGGACACCTGAGGTAAAAACAAAACAAAAACAACTCCTCCCATCTCAAAGAATAACCCCAAACTCTTCGGATTGGGCCAAATGCCCAGAGAGGAAGACTCGTTCATGGCCCATGAGGCCACCCGGACATTCCACGGCCATCAGTGACACAATATCCAGAGACAAAATCTTAAGCAAGCGTCTCACACTTGCCCCCTTGTTCATATCCTGAAGAGTTCTCCTCACTGTCTGTAGATCAGTCCTTCAATACCTACAACCTGAAACCTAAGCCGAGTTTGTGTTTTCAGACAACTGTCCCCACAGCCCTGGCCCACAAAACCTACAGGCACAGGTTCTTGGAGCCAAACCTGAGGACTGTACCTGGGAATTCTGCCCATTCCATTGGCCACAAACCTAGAAATAGGATGATAAACCTCCAAAGTGCCCGGGGCCATCCCAATAGTGTTGACTGCCCAGGAAAAACAAGGGCGGTCTGACACCAGCTGAGCATCTACCTGCACTTAGACCCGTGGACACATGTCCCCAGAGGTAAATTGCAGTGAGCAGGCCCCTAGATCCTAATCGGATCCATTGCTTGGTTGTCCAGGCATCTCTCCTCAGAGGCCTGGATTCCAATAGCAGCATATGGCTGTTTCTTGAGGCACCCATCAGAAGAAATCTCGTCTCCACGTAAGAATCTTGCACGTTGGAGCTGAGTCAAAGCCTCTGGTTAGGAGAACCCTTCAGGGACCCTGTGCCACTGCCTCATTCCAAGTTCTCCATGGACACAAACCCACATTAGGACCCATCCACAAGAGAGTCCATTTCAACTCAACCCTCTCAGTTTCTCCCCCAGACCCAGCAGATCTAACCTGTCTTGTCACTAGGACACAAGAGGAATGAGAGTCGGGTTTCCCAGCCATCCATCCTTAGAACCCTACTCGGAATCGATCCGTATGGGAAGTCCTGGAGCCAACCAACAGGTCTCAATCACCCTGCAGAAGAATCTTTACGGTTTGGAGCATCTCACAACTCCCATCGTGGGAAAAATTCCATGGCCTCGTGATCCACCACCTCTTCATGAAGAGGGCCATAAGGGACAAAAACTCCAACCTGAGCGTTTGTTAGATCCTCACCTGATTTCAGATGCACGAGATCTTGTTTCATCTGCAGAGCGTACCTGCCATGCCCTTGCCAAGACCCTAAGGTTGCTTGGGTTCTCAGACTTCTGTTCTCAACTCCTGGCTCACAAGCCCTCCAGTTTGGCAATTCCAGAACTACAATGCAGCCCTCTGCCTACCCTCCAGAAGAAAAAACATTGCCCTCTGGGGCTAACCAGAAACCCCTGAAATATATGGGGGAAATGTCCCTAGAAAAACAGCTATAATAACTGGCTGCTCTTTATTGATCCAGATCCTGCGGTAGGCAAAGAAGAGCTGGTTTTAGCCAGAGGATGACCTCCGTTTGTCTTCATGATCTGGCATTTCCTGCAAGCCAGGCATGGGGCTCTGCACTAGAGCTGCAAATGCTGGGGGGCCCTCATTGTCCCTTTTCTCTTCTCAGGGGGACAACGGGCATGTCCATGGTGCAGTGTGACAGGCTTTACCACAGGGAGATAAAAGACTGCCAAGGGTAGGTTGGAGCTAGGAAAAACCACTTAGGAACAGATTTTCTGGGGAGGTGATAGACAAGGGCAAAGCGAAGAATGAGGATGAGTGTGTCAAGTTTCAAAGTGCACGGAGGCAGCACAGTGCATTCGGGAAACTACAGCAAGTTCATGACAACCGACAGCTGATCTGGCAGCATCACCTGGGGATGGAGGCTGAGCCCCGGGGTTAACACTGGGGGTGAGATGGTTTGTATACTATGACGAGGAGGTGAGGTACTACACTGTGGGGGCACAGGGAGCTACCGGAGGATTTCAAATATCAGAATCGTAACCATAATAGAGTATTTAATTGCATCCTAGCTTTCATCAAGGGTAAGATGCACTATAGTTTATGTTCGACTAAGAAAGAGAAATGCTGTCAGTTAAACTAGGATATGTCATCAAGTGCAAGGTGAGTGCCACCTTAAGAGATATTAAAATGGGGGGTGGAAAAATCTTAGAACTATAAATTGTGGTACTAGAATAATTAAGAAAAGTTCGAACACTTGGATCAACTAAAAAAGTGATTATTGCTTACCATGTGCCCCAAACTATATTAAGTCTTAGAACAAGAGACGTTCTCATCTTGATGCCGCGCAGCTGTTAGACCCAAAGTACAGAGCACATTAGCCAATGACCAGCAGGCCCCAAGTGCCATGTGAAGACTCTAAGAGTAACTGCCTTTGAGAGAGGAAACGGTTGAGATTGGGCTTTATGAGGTAGAGAATTATTAGCTGGGAAAGTAGGAAAATTGACAAAGAATCGGAATGATGCCCCTACATGACAGAGTTGGTGAAACTTCCCTTCTCAGATATCGTGAGGCTCCTCAGAAATGTATTTTTCATTTTGGACAGAACATTCAGGATAAATATGATCTGTTCGAATTCCTGGTTCTCTCATCCGGACTGTTTCGTAAGCTTCACTAGCACAAGAAAAGGGTTTTGATAGTCCAGGGTAAATCCTGACAAAAGGAAAGCACGGTATCTATGAAAAACTAACCACTCAGAAGAGAACAACAGATAAAAGGCCAGAACGACCTGACCCTGCAGGATAGGTAAGGCTGGTCCGGCAACAGTGGTAGAAGGGAAGTGCCCATCTCCTGCTAGAAGAGCTAGAGAAGTCCCCTTCCGGAGAGACCACCAGGAGAGGAGAGCAGTAGGTGTTGATGGTGAATATTTTAATCAGCCGAGAAGGTCATAATGACAAAGTTCCACGATCAGAGTAAACCTATGGGATTAAAAAATAAAAAATAAGAAAAAGATTTTTTTTAAAGACCTTTTTTTTAAGCAATTTAAACAAAAGTCCTTTTTAAGAGACAGTTGGCTGTTTAAACCAATAGTACAACTCACTGAGAGAATCGCCGCATTATTTATTGGGGTAGAAAGGACCTGGAATGTAGAAAGACCCATTCTGCAAAGGAAAAAATAGAATCACTAAAACGCCTCATGCCTTGCACAGCCAGTGGCTATAATCCCTGCCTCATGAGACCCTGTGCTAGAAGGCCGCTAGAACCATCTCAACTATGTTAGTCTTTCTTGGAAGCCAACAAGTGTTTGCCCAGTTAAGAGCACAGTAACAATAAGTCACATTATGTTATAATGATTGTCGATATCTTTAAAAGCCTTGTCAATTTCCTTTTTGAGTAACCCTCACTACTCAGAGAAATTTATCTGTGGTTCACCTCTTTGACATACCTCATTGTTGTTCCACATTTATCATAGCCAAAAAAAAAAAATAGCTTTTTATTAAGAAAGTGTTCAGAAGGGGGCGCCACTGTAAACAATGAGAGTTTTCGCTACCGGGACGATTTTGTTGCAGAAACAGCTGAAAGCAATCAGGTCAGACAGAGCCAAGGGCTGGAGGCATTTTTAAAATTACAAAAACCGAACCAAATCAAACCAAAACAAAAATCAAAAATCAAAACCAATTGCCAAGATTTCAAGCTTGCTACTAAAGGCATGACATTCTCCTAAGACATGCGAGTGACTTGATCAATATATTTATATATTTATATTTGAAGAAGAAGGAACTATTTGATGCAGCAAATCCACGTTGATTAAAAAATACCAGATATGGGGTCCCTTGCGTGGCTCAGTGGTTTAGGCCTCTGCCTTCGGCTCAGGTCATGATTTCAGGGTCCTGGGATGGAGCCCCACATCGGGCTCTCTGCTCAGCGGGGAGCCTGCTTCCCCCCTCTCTCTCTGCCTCCCTCTCTACCTACTAGTGATCTGTCTGTCAAATGGGTAAATAAGATCTTTAAAAAAAGAATTACTAGATGTGAAATACATCGAGGGTATGGGAAGGAAAATGATTTCACCTGATCTGACTAGGAAGTGGTTGAAGCCTGAATTAACGTGCTATAAAAAGAGTAAAGACCTGGGAAATATATGGGGAAAAATCCCTGGACAAACAGCAATAATAACTGGCTGCCTTTTATTGATCCAGATCCTGGCGTAGGCAAAGAAGAGCTGGTTTTAGCTAGAGGATGATCTCCGTTTGTCTTCATGATCTGGCATTTCCTGCAAGCCAGGCATGGGGCTCTGCACTAGAGCTGCAAATGCTGGGGGGCCCTCATTGTCCCTTTTCTCTTCTCAGGGGGACAACGGGCATGTCCATGGTGCAGTGTGACAGGCTTTACCACAGGGAGATAAAAGACTGCCAAGGGTAGGTGGGAGCTGGGAAAAGCCACTTAGGAACAGATTTTCAGGGGAGGTGATAGACAAGGGCAAAGCGAAGAATGAGGATGAGTGTGTCAAGTTTCAAAGTGTAAGGAGGCAGCACAGTGCATTCGGGAAACTACAGCAAGTTCATGACAACCGACAGCTGATCTGGCAGCATCACCTGTGGATGGAGGCTGAGCCCCGGGGTTAACACTGGGGGTGAGATGGTTTGTATACTATGGCGAGGAGGTGAGGTACTACACTGTGGGGGCACAGGAAGCTACCGGAGGATTTCAAATATCAGAATCGTAACCATAATAGAGTATTTAATTGCATCCTAGCTTTCATCAAGGGTAAGATGCACTATAGTTTAGATTCGACTAAGAAAGAGAAATGCTGTCAGTTAAACTAGGATATGTCATCAAGTGCAAGGTGAGTGCCACCTTAAGAGATATTAAAATGGGGGGGGGTGGAAAAATCTTAGAACTATAAATTGTGGTACTAGAATAATTAAGAAAAATAATACAAGAACACTTGTATCAACAAAAAAATTTATTATTGCTTACCATGTGCCCCAAACTATATTAAGTCTCCAAAAATTTTATATTATTTGATAGGTCAGATATATATAAAATTACATTTAAAATTTTAAAAATATCAGCAAATATTTTCATTTAAATGCAAATTTCAAAGAAAATCTACTTTTCCAAACACGACTTTTTATCCTATTGTTTTTTAATTTTGTCGACAACTGATAAAACGTTTAGCGAGATGATAAATGTTTGATAGAAAAAAATGATTAATAGATGTAGGTTCAAATATTATGTTCCATTAAAAAGGATTTATTCTTTGATGAACATCTGTTTGGTAATATGTTGTATCCAGATATAGTAAATTAATGACATATATAAAATTATACGGAAATGACACCTTCCATTCCATTATGAGTAGAGCTTTTAAATGCTATTTGTCACAACCTGTCATCTTGTCATTATGTAGCATTATGCAACATTTAAAAAATGTATACTCTTCACTTTGAAGTCTTTTAGAAATCTAAAATATGACTTTCTATGGTTTGTGTTTCCATATTCCTTTATTGCAAGTTTGAACAAATCCACATGCTTTGATTCAAAGGTAATAAATTCCTCTTATTTGGAAAAATGATGTTTATTTTTGTTCTCTCACCCTTAGCAGGTGGTTTCATTTTAGCACACTTCAGAGTTATAATTTCATGCTTATTAAAAACATTTATTATGATCTACGTAGATGAATGAAACTTTTATTTATTAAATTATTTGCCAATAAAATCTGTTATTTTTAAAAATGTATTTCCTTTGAAGGACTATTTTAGAGCATTCAGAGAGGATCTAGGATTGTGGTATTATGCAATTTTTAAGTAGGTATGAAATGGTTATTTATATGATTGTTTCTTTAAGGCTTATGTATATTGTCCATTATATGCTATAAAATATTTTGAAAGTAAATTTAAGGCATGTTTTACATAGTTTCTATTTTGGAAAAAAATATTGAAATGACTTTTGAAATTCAGTATACTCTCAACATTATTTTTTTCTGAAATTTACAAATTGTCTACTGAACCTATTATATGGCAGATATTTTCCAAAGTGGTGGTATCATGATATATGCCAACAACAGTTTAGATTTTTTGTTGCTTCTCAATCTAGCTCAGACGAAGTACAATTAGCCTTTATAATTTTAGCCATTCTAATAGATATGTAAGCATGTCTCATTATGATTTTAATTTGTATTTCTTTAATGTCTAAATGTTGAGAAATTTGTCATGTACTTATAAGCCATCCATATCCTTTTGGTGACATGTCTCTTCCATTATTTCCTTCACATGTAAAATTGGATACTCTGTTTGGTTATTAGTAAGGTTTTTTATTTTTATTCATTTTTTAATAATCAGAGTAGATGTCCATTATCAGATATATAATTTGCAAATCCCTTCTCCATCTTTACGGTTTCTCAATGGAGCTTTGATAGCTGTGTCTTTCAAGAAAGTGCTACTTCTTTCCTGGTACACGGAGGAATGACTAGAACATTATCAATGTTGACCTTTGCAAAGAAAATCATGGCTTAAGATATATGTAGTCTGCGGTTGTTGGGAGTGTTCTGTAATATCAAGCATATCTAGTTAGTTGATAATTTTGTACAAGTCTTACATATCTTACCAATTTGGTGACCATTTGTCTATATAATCTTAAAATAAGGGTGTTGAAATTTTTTTCCATTTCTCTTCTAAGGTAGAAGTTATGATTTTTGTTCTTAGTTTTTCCCTATATATCCCCAAATCTGTTATTAAGTATTAAAAGTCAAGAATTATTATACTCCCTGAGGAATTCATCCTTTTACTATTCTGTAATTTTGACTCGATCTTTATGTCTGATAATGAAATTTGCTTTAAAATCACTTTTCATTATCTTGATATAACCACCAAAGTTATAGTTTGATTAGTGTTAATATAGCATATTTTTTCTTTTTCTTTTTAAAGCACTTCTATATTTAATCCTGACAAAAAAAAAAAAAAAAAAAACAGCTTTTTAGCTCTGGAAGCACATTTCTAAATTATCTTTTTTTTTTAAATGAAGCAGTAGCAATTTTTGTTAAGGGACCTAAACTGAAAGTACGTTTAGAAATTTATTTATTTATTTATCTATTTATTTATTTATTTATTTAAGAAAAGATTTTATTTTGTTTATTGACAGCAAGAGAGAGAAAGAGAGAGAGAGAGAGGAAGCGCACAAGCGGGGGGAATCACGTGCAAAGGGAGAGGAAGAAGCAAGCTCCTTGGGGTGCAAGTAGTCCCATGCAGGGCTGGAGCCCTGTACACTGGAATCATGACCTCAGCCAAAGGCAAACATCTGCTTAAACAACTGAGTCATCCAGGCACCCCTAGAAAATTTTTTTTAAAAAAGACCTTTTAAAAATATTTTGTTTCTTTCTTATTTTTTAATATTTTATTTATTTGAGAGACGGAGAGATAGGAAAAGGAACTATAAGCAGGGCAGAGGGAAAAGGAGAAGCAGGTTTCCCACTGAGCAGAGAGCCTGATGTGGGGCTCCATCCCAGGAGGCTGGGATCATGACCTGAAAAGAAGGGACACTTATGGAGGAAGCCACCCAGACACCTCTTTTCTTTGTTTTTAATATATGGCAACTGATGCTTCCCAGCCACGAGGAGCATATTACCCATTGATTAAATCTTTGATAACAACCTATTTAAAAAGGTGTGTAAATATATACTTACTCAGATTTATACACTTTGTGTTTTCTTCATAGTTCGGGGCTGGACCCCATGGTCACAACACTGCTTTCAGTCTTTGCCTTCCCATCTTTTGATACCAGGTATTTGGTCAGCAAAGCAAATTAGTATCAAAATTAATAAGCCCTTGGCACCATATCCCTGGAGCAGGGGTTGCTCTTAGCCAAGGCCCACAGCAGTTGACCTCCCCTCGCTAGTGCTATAGCCCCAAGGACTAGGTCCCTGCCACCAGAACTCAGTCTTACATGTTATGCTAAGCAGACAAAACCAAAACAGGAAAGCTCCAACAGCTTTCACTGGCATGCCTCATCTCCCACTCCCTCAACGTCCAGGCAGTACCAGATGCCAGGGAGGGGTCTTGGTCCAACATATGGGCGGGAAGGAAGTAGCCACGAGCAAGTACCTGCCTCTCTGTGCCTTTCTTTTATGAGCAGGTTGTAAGGAGGAGGAAGAGGAAGGGGAAGAGAGGTGAACTTCAAGGGGTGAAGGCCTCAGGTAGGCAGCTGGCCCCTGCCAGTAGGAAAGGGACAAAGGAGAAGGCAGTGAGTCTTGCAGGGAGGGTGGGAGGTAAGGGTTACAGCTTACGACGGAATCTGGACAGGAGTAATAGGGATACTAGTCATTTGAGTCCACCATTGGCAAGCTGGGCTGGGTGTCAGGGTAGATAGGCCTCCCTGGGCAACGGCACATGAGAGAAGGTGGAATTCTTCTCTGAGGAGCAGGTGGAGCTTCAGGTGTTGGGAAAGCATAGACAGTATTGTTCCAGGGCCAAGGACAGGTCCAGGTACTCCTGGTTGGAGGTCAAGGCCACAGTATGATCCAGGTCTTCTACCAGCAGCTTGAAGGAACCACATGCCAGCCACCCCTCATTATTGTGTATAACTCTCTGGTGCACTTATTGGCTTATCCATCAAATGACTCCTTCAGCAGCTTGAAAGCCACCTCTACAGGCACTCCAGGATATGGGAGGCTTCCAGATTGAAGATTTTGCACAGGATCACCCCAAAAGACCAGAAGTCACTCTGGTGGATGTAGCTCTGGTCAAACATGGCCTTAGGGACCATCCACTTCACAGGCAGTCCACTGTTGGTTGTCTTTTTATAGTAACTGATGTGGTGATATCTCTGGCAAGGCTGAAGTCTGAGATCTTCATCATGTTGTCCTTTGTCACCAGCACTTCCCTGGTGGCCAGGTCTTGGTGTATGCACTTCTTGGAGGCAAGGTACTCCATGCATCAGGCTACCTGATAGGCACAGGATACCAGGTCCTTGGAGGAGAGTTGCTCTGCTGCATTGTGGCTGATATTGTAACAGTACTCCAGGTCAGGAGGCCTCTGGGCCTGCAGGTACTCCTGTATGTTGTCTTTGGAGGCATATTCCATGAGAGTGTATGAAGGACCATCCTGTGTGCAGAACCCAGCAGGTTGATGGTGACCTTGTGCTGACCAATCATCTTCATCATCTCCATTTCTGAGATTAGGTTTAACAGGTCTTTCTCTGTAGCATCTGACTTCAACATCTTCACAGACACTTTAGTCAAATGGTTGGATTTGTCTTTGTCCAGCCCAATGGCCTCCTCCAACACCATCTGCCCAAAGTAGGCCTGTCTTAGGGGTCTGCCTAAACTGCCTACAACCAGCCTGTCTCAAGGCAGTTATGAACTCTAGATTATCCTCAAAAACATTAAACCACAAGCTAAAAATTCTATTCACTAGGTCTCTCTCGCAGTTCTAATTTTCTTATCTTTCATCATTTATCTTTTTCCTAATTCTTATTTTCAGTATAGTTTATTTTGCTTCCAGGTGTTTCCCCTGGTTTCTGTATGCTGTTTCATAGGGAAGAATTATCCTGTCATAAAATTATTTCTTGAGCATTCATTACATCTCTCAGTTAAAATGGGTTCTTTTATGGTATTGAGTCATTTGAGTTTTCTCAAAATGGGAAGAATTTTCAAAATGGTGTTTTCCTCAAGGTTCAGAGTATGTCTTAGCCTCATCTTTAAGCTTTTTGAAATTCACTTTACAAATTCTTGTCCCTCTTTTTATCTTTTTAAAATAAAATGTTTTATTTTTACTATTTTTTATTTGAGTATAGTGATATTCAGTGTTACATTGGTTTCAGGTTTTCAGTATCTCCATACATTATTCTATGATCACTATAAATATAGCCACCATCTGTCACCATATAACACTATTATAATATCATTGATTATATTCTCTACACTGTCCCAGATCTCTTTTTAAAATCTCTAATTTTTATGTTTTCTGTTATTCCAATTTTCAACCATCATTTTACATGGTTACTTTAATAAAATATGCCTGATTACACACTCTTTGCTGAAAAGCTCTTTTTTTTAAATTAACATATAATGTATTATTAGCCCCAGGGGTACAGGTCTGTGAATCGCCAGGTTTACACACTTCACAGCACTCACCACAGCACATACCCTCCCCAATGTTCATAACCCCACCACCCTCTCCCTATCCTCCCCACCCCCCGGCAACTCTCAGTTTGTTTTGTGAGATTAAGAGCCTCTTATGGTTTGTCTCCCTCCTGATCCCATCTTGTTTCATTTACTCTTTTCCTGTCCCCCAAGCACCCACATAGCACCTCCAGTTCCTCATATCAAAGAGATCATATGATAGTGTCTTTCTCTGGTTGACTTATTTTGCTAAGCATAATACCCTCTAGTTCCATCCATGTCATCGCAAATGGCAAGATTTCATTTCTTTTGATGGCTGCATAGTATTCCATCGTGTATGTATGTATATATATATATATATATATATATATATATATATATATATCCCATTCATTTGTTGATGGACATCTAGGTTCTTTCCATAGTTTGGCTATTGTGGATATTGCTGCTATAGACATTTGGTGCACGTGCCCCTTTGGATCATATACTAGTCTTCTTTACTTCTATCAGAAGCCCAGGAAGCTTTATTTATTTATTTACTCACACAAACACATGATCCAACACAACGTTTTTTGTTGTTCAAATGTATTATAATGTCTTACCGCTTAACACTATGCTTACTGTTCTCTTTCACTGTCTGACTAAATCCTCATCATCACTATGCCATTTAATGACAAAGAACAATTGAACTCAGAGTTCTCTCCATATCAGGGAATGAAGACTCCACCCTTCTGTTTGTGCAGGTAAAATAAATGTTGATATTGTCTGTCCTGCACATACCCCATCCTGTTCACCGGAATATTCACCACAAAATATATACAAAATAAAAACCATACCTCACCACTTCTATTACCACCCAGCATGCTAAAAACACCATCATATGTTCCTGAATTATTGACTTGATTGATAGCCCCACTTCCACACATACTGCACTCCTTTCTCCCTGCAAATTTATTTTGGTACAGCAACTTAACCTAAAAATCAAGTCAGATGATTTTATTCTGCTGTTGAAAGTCTTTTGGTATCTTCCCCTTTCATATTAAATAAAAACTGAAGGCGTTTCAATGTACTAGAAGGTACAATACGTTCTTCCTCTCTCCACCACTATAAACTCCTCATTGGCCTTCTTGCTTTTCCTCAAAAGTAACAGACAAGCTGTTCACACAAAGTCTATATACTTACTTGCTCTGCCTAGAGCAATCTTTTCCTTTAATATTTGTATAACACCCTCCTTCACTTCCTGGGTCTTTGTGCAAATAACATCTCCTAAATGAGATATAACCACCCAACACAAAATAAAATTAACTTTCATCCCAGCATCCTCCAATGGCTTTTACCTTTCTTGTATTTCTTTGTAACACTTATCGCCATCAACCATCAATCATTATTCTATTACTGGTTTATTTCCTTATTTGAGACAGAGAGAGAGAGAATTGGGAGGGTGCGCAGAGGAAGAAGAAAACACCCCACTGCCTAGAAAGCCTGCTGGGGAGTTACATCCCAGGACCCTGAGATCATGACCCAAGCATGAGGCAGTCACTCAATGGACTGAGCCACCGAAGCACCCCTCTATTATTGGTTTATTTCACTATTATATTTCAAAAGAATGTAAGCTCTTTGTGGTCAGCTATTTTATATGTTTTATTAATTGAAGTATTCTCAGAAAGGTAGCTGGCAGATTGTAAGGGATCACTAAATTGTATTTTGTTGTTATTATTGGGCTCCTTTATGGGATTTACCTCTTACGCTAGAAGTCTATCCTTCAGATGTAAGCAATAAGAATAGAACCCTGCTGCCGGGTTCAAATGAGTAAAAAGCCTGTATTAAGTGGATATTTTAAAAGCTAAATGAATGGCTTAATAGTTGTATATAGGGAGAAAGGGAACATATTTTCCACAGTTTAGAAGTGGAGTTCTTTTATAGAGTTCTTGTACAAGCCTACACTATTGAACGATAATGGGCAGTTGTACATTACAATTATACAAACACTTTGGTATTTATATCATTTTTTTTGTAATTCATGACTGGATCATTTGATTCCTTAGGAGCATTACAGCATTTCAACTTTTCACGTTCAATAAACTTATTGGGGTTGCTACCTTTTTTATTCAAATGGAGAAATAGTCATGATTTAATCTAAATAAAGTGTAATTGATTGTGTTGTTTTCTAGGAATGAGTCGCACATGCTAGTTTAAAAGTTTTGTTAAATTCCCAAGTCTGTCACCGATAAAAGCCTTTTGTAGATTAGTAACTTGATCAAAACAGAAAAGTTATGTAACACTCAATTGTTATACTATCTTTGTTTCCATCTTGCATTGTAATAACGCCCATCTTAACTCTATTTAAGACAAGTCATCGACAGATGGCTTTCTGGCATTGATGGCATGATATGAAATCTAGTATAACTAAAAGTTTTTGGTTTTAGTAGCATATAAATCAATTTAGAAAAATATATGTATTTGAATATAAGAAAAGTTTTAAATTATTTGGCAATAGTAAACTAAACTTTTTTTTGTAAATTTTTATTTTCTAAAATTTCATTGAGCTCTTTTGCATATTGAAACAAGTTACAAAAAGTTAAGGTTTATTTACCCCAATTCAAAATTATTAGGAATATAATCATAGAGGTTGAAGTATTTAAAATATTGAACCCAAAATATTTTATTAGGTAAATTCATGAATGCTGAGCATTCACTGTTAAAATATACTAATACTATTGATAGACTGGTAGAAGCCTAAAATCAAATATTTATTAAATATTTATATCCATATCTTTTCATGGCTTGGTAATTCATTTCTCTAGCATTAAATAATATTCCATTGTTTGCATGTACTACACTTTATTTGACCTTTCACCTATGGAAGGATATCTTGGTTGCTTCCAAGCTTTTGTCAGTTATGAATAAAACTACTATAGATCTCTTTGTGGGTATAGATTTCATCTTCTTTGGATAAATACCAAGAACTGCTACTGCTGAATCATCTGGCAAGAATATGTTTAGTTTTGTAAGAAACTGCCAAGTTGTTTTCCATTCTTTATTCTCAATAGACATGGAAGAACATTCCTGTTGCTCCACATCCTCACCAACATTTCGTGTTCTGTTTTCAGTGTTCTGAATTCTGGGTATGTACGGGTGTCTCTTTTTTGTTTTAATTTGCATTTTCCTGATGACATATGATGTGAAGCATCTTTTTATATGCTTATTTGCCATCTGTAATATTTTCTTTTGTGAGGTATCTGCTAAGGTCTTTGGCTCATTTTTAATCAGGTTTTTCCCCCATTGTTGAGTTTTAAGGGGTCTTTGTGTATTTTTGATTAACAGTCCTTTGCCAGATGTGTATTTTGCAAATTTTTTCTCATAGTCTGTGCTTTGCCTTTTCATTCTCTCGGCATTGTGTTTCACAGAGTAGACATTTTAAAATTCAGTGCTTGTGCTTTTGTAGCTAAAGTTATTGCCAAAACCAAGGTCATTTAAATTTTCTTCTATATTACCTTCTACATGTTTCATGTTTAGGTTTATAATCCAATCTGAGTTAATTTTTGTGAAGAGTGTATGATATCTGCCTGGATTTATTTTATTTTATTATTTAATTTTATTTTTATTTTATATTTTTACATTTAGCTTCACCATTACTCCAGAACCATTTGTTTAAAAGATTGTATTTTGCTCTCTTGTATTGCTTTTGATTTTATATTAAATATAAAATATAATTGATAATATATATTCGGTTCCTTTAATCTAGTCTTTCTGTGGTATTACAATATCTTGCTTACAATTATCGTTATGGTCAACTTTTTTTAAAAGATTTTATTTATTTATTTCACAGAGAGGGATCACAAATAGGCAGAGAGACAGACAGAGAGAGAGATGAGTAGAAGCAGGCTCCCTGCTGAGCAGAGAGCCCAATTCAGGACTCGATCCCAGGCCCCTGGGATCATGACCTGAGCGGAAGGTAGAGGCTTAACCCACTGAGCCACCCAGGTGCCCCATCGTTATGGTAAACTTTGAAGTCAGTCCTCAGTCTTTGTTCTTCTTCAACACTATGTTGACTATTGTGAGTCTTTGCCTCTTCATATAAACTTTAAAGTAAGTTTGTTAATATTAAAAAACAAAGAACTTGCTGGAATGCATTAATTGTATAGATAAACTTGGAAACCAGTGACCTCTTGAGCTTAGCAGGAGATAGACCATGGTCATCAGTTGTCACAGAGGTGCCTCTGGCAGAACCTTTTGCAAATCCCTAGGTAAAATGAGACCTCAAGGATCTGAGAGATGTCTAAGAAGTACTTGATACATCCCTTGGGTATGGTTTATTGAAGTGTCCACCTGTCTGAAAGCTGGGGAATCTAGATAAGGGAGGGAAAATTAGTTATGATAAAACATATCAACAAACATGAATAAATTTTGTAAAACTAATTGTCATGGCTCATATACAGTATGACCAACAGAGGGACAATCAAAAGGAAAGCATCAGTTATGTTTATTGTGAAATTTTTTTATTCAAAATAAAGCAATGTGAGGGGAACACACTATGAGAAAATTACCATTTTTTAAATGGTAAATATCTTACCAAATGGAATAGGTTTTATATTCTAAGTAGTATATTTAACAGTAAAACATTGGGGCACCTGGGTGGCTCAGTGGTTTGGGCTGCTGCCTTTGGCTCGGGTCATGATCTCAGGGTCCTGGGATCGAGCCCCGCATCGGGCTCCCTGCTCCGCAGGAAGCCTGCTTCCCTCTCTCTCTCACTCTCTCTGCCTGACTCTCTGCCTACTTGTGATCTCCGTCTTTCAAATAAATAAATAAAATCTTTAAAAAAAAGAAAATAAAATTAAAACATTAAAACATAATATTTTAATTTAAAAAATTATGTAATTTTTAAAAAAGTTTAAAAATAGCAGAACCATTTTTCTTATAACTGGAAAATACATTGTATATATATCTATCAAAAATAACTTGTCATGGGGGCGCCTGGGTGGCCCAGTGGGTTAAAGCCTCTGCCTTTGGCTC
Organism: Mustela nivalis; assembly: GCF_964662115.1. Taxonomy (NCBI): domain Eukaryota; kingdom Metazoa; phylum Chordata; class Mammalia; order Carnivora; family Mustelidae; genus Mustela; species Mustela nivalis. Next base: position 22,520,313 of record NC_139022.1, on the reverse strand, counting down.
AGGTCATGATCCCAGGATCCTTGGATCGAGTCCCACATTGAGCTCTCAGTTCATCAGGGTTCCTGCTTCTTCCTCTCTCTCTGCCTGACTCTGCCTACTTGTGATCTCTATCATATAAATAAATAAAATCTTTTATAAAAAAAATTTAAAAAAATAACTTGTCATGTCTGGAATCAGGAGCATATGGAAAAAATAATATCTGAGGACAATACTTCTGCCGTTTTGTGCCTTGTTAATATTTTTAAACAGTCAGGCAACTTTTAGCTTTATTGAAATACCTGCTAAGATACCAGCAGTGCTTTTTGGAGCCCTATGACTATAAAAATTAATTGCAAATATTCAAAATGTTTACTATGGTGTCACTATTTAGGGCCACCACCAAGTATGTTTCAGAAGTAAGTATAACTGTTACTCTTCTGCAAGGCAAAAGGGCATATTTTCAGGAGTTCCATCTGCTGTACCAGGAGGTGAATCAAGTAATGATTTTGTCTATAAAATAATTCACTTTTCAATCTAACATTCCTTATTCCACATTATAATAATAAAAACCAGGAGGAGACTAAAACAAACAAACAACTACAACTACAACAACCAGCTTTTCCTTCAGTGGAAAAGTAAATATAACCTTATGAGTAGCCTGAAATTTATTTTTAAATATTTTTAAGATAAACGTTTTTGTTAGAAAACCATATATTTTATATTACTAAGAAATAACAGGCAAAGTTTTATTAACTTCTAAAAAGTCTAGTTACTTCTATTTATCTATTAACTCATCTCTTTTTGAAGTAGAACATGATCACACCTATTGTATCTACCCAAGTTTGTATGCTTTGGTTATTTTATGTTTGCTATTTCCTTGCTTAATTTTTACAATATTTGATACATAATAGTATCTTTAAGTCCATCTATGGTTTCACAGAATTTGTTTGAACTTCATAAAAATGTACCATACTTTTTGCACTGCCCTTGTTTTACTTCTCTATTAACTTTCCAAGATTTATTCACTTTAGAGTGTGTAGCTATCATTTATTTTTATTCCTCCATAATGCTATGTTTACAAATTTGTATTTATCTGTACTTTTAAAATTATCTTAATTATAAACCGTTTCTCATCTCATGTAACACTCATGTTACTTCTACACTTATCAGATATTATGTAACTGAAAACCACAACTCAGCAACAATATAGCACCATTTTTCAAAATTAAATGGCTTAACAGAATTCTTTAATTCTACCCTTTATTTGTATTAGATGACCCTTTATTCTGGTATTTGGCATTGTTCATATGGAGGAAAGCTTGTAAGTTGATATTCCATAAATAGAAGGATTTATTATGATTGATTAATTATTTTCATTTAGAATGCATAGAGTATGGTTGATTTACTATTTCTTTCTTACTCTCTGCCTGGAACATAGTGCTATCTATGTAATAGCCACTAAAATATTAAGTTAATCACCTAGACTTTAAACTGCATATTAATAGGAATAACATACAGAACTTTTCTCAGATTGGGACACCTGGGTGGCTCAGTCAGTTAAACGCCTGAGCCTTTAGCTCAGGTCATAATCTTAGGGTCCTGGGACTCAGTTCTGCAACAGAATCCCTGCTTAGCCGGGAGTTTGCTTCTCCCTCACCCTGCTGCTCCCCCTGCTTGTGCTCTCTCTCACTCACAAATAAATAAAATTTAAAAAAACAAATTCTTCTCAGATAGCTAATATAGAATATCGTCTTTGTATTCATCAAAGGGAAAGTGCCATATAATAATGAAATTCAGACTACTTCAAATTCATTTTTTAACCAGTAAGAAAGTACTGGAAACAAGCCAAAAATGTCTTTAATGAATCAAAGAAATAGATTGATTTTCAATATCTTAATGTTTCTAAAATAAATTGCAAGATTTTTATACTAGATATCAGTGTAAATATTCATTATACAAGGATATTCTAAAAACAAACGTGAGAAAACTACTTGTCATATATGATGACAAAAACGAGTTTGACAAAAGTCAGTTTGGGTAAAACTTACAACACCTACCACCTGAAACTCTTGTTCTATAATTTAATTATTTTAATTTACAAAAATACAAAAATAATATATCAGAGTAAGTCTATTGATAGCTTTGAAGGTATGCTCTGGTTGTGCACTGTTTACTATTGAAAGGGGAATCAAATATGTGATGCTTATGGTGTGACTATATTAAAATTCAACAAGTTCAGAAGCATGCGAGGAATAGAATAAAGACAAAAGATGACCCTTACTTATCCTAAAGATAGACAATGGTATATATGTGCTAGTTGGGGAGAGAATCCAGTCAGTAGATGGAGGATGTGGTAGTGGAAAAAAAAAGACACAACGTTTTGGTTGAACGTTTAGCACTATATTTAACAAAGTGAAATTGTGAGTTAATAGCCTTGAATAAAATCCAAAAAATATTTTCAATTCATTGAAGATTATTTAGGAAAAACTTGAAAAATCCAACTTGATAAGGATTCCAATAAAAGATTCATAAGCAATACAAGTTTCAGAATTTTTAGTATATTTTCCCTAAAAAGCCATTTGATTTAAATTAAAAAGAATTCTATTTACCTGCCACTTAAATAAGAGGAAATTATTTGGTTTTGTAATAAGTCAATAAAATAAATTAACATATCTTTAGAAAACAGATATGCACACTAATTTAAAAATAATAGTGCTTAAGCTGTTCAGCAAACATTTGTAAAATTCCTTGCCATCAGCTAGCTCTGGAGTTCTGCTAGGTGAGTAAGGCCATGTATGTTACTGCTCAGAGTACTGACGCAAAGCAATTGTCCCCTTCACATCCATTTTTTGCTGTTGATAGGTCATGCTATGTTGTTTAGAGATACATAGATGGCCCTACATGAAGGCCTTTTTTTGTGTGTATACGGGTGACTGTGATTTAACTTTCAAATAAGATGGCTCCTGATTTACAATGATTCAACTTACAATATATTTGTCAAAGATGTGAAAGTGAAAGTGATTCAGTAGAAACTGTACTTTGAATTTTGAATTTGGGTCTTTATAAAAAGGGCCAGTGACATGTGGTATGGTGCCGTCTTGTGATGCTGGGCAGGGGCAGTGAGCCACAGCTCCCAGTCAGCTAGAAGATTACAGGGGTGAACACCTGATATTCTTACAACCATTCTATATATAACCATTCTTCTTTTTTTTAGTGTAATGTTTAATAAATTGCATGTGATATTTGATACTTTGTTATAAAATAGGCTTTGCTTAAGATGATTTTGCCCAAATGCAGGCAAATGTAAGTGTTCTGAGTATGTTGAAATAAGCTTAAGGTAAGCTATGATATTTGATAGTTTAGGGGTATTAAATGCATTTTCAGTTTTTTATGTGTTTCTCTGTACATAGCCCCCTTGTAAGCTGAGGAACATTTCTATATGTATTTGTAGCCTTGGTATGGCTTACATATTATTGGCATGAAACATCTAGAACAGTACGTGTGCCATATAATTGTCTACAACATCCAACAAGTTTCTTGAAAACTTGTGCCAAAGGGGTTATGTCTTTAAGGATTCTTATTTCAGAAGGGTTTTCTCAAACGTAAGATTTTTCAGAAGTTAAGTGAAAATCTGACCAAACTAAACATTTTTCCATTTTCCCTACTGAGCAAAGATAGCTAAAATCTATCTGCCATTTTCAACACTGTACTCAACGATTGTAATTCTAATTTAACAACAGATGATTTATATCAAAACCACATGTTGGCCTAATCTTATACAATATTCATAAATCTCATTCAGAGCCTTGGACATTTTTATTTGTTGAGTCTATATGGTACTACGGACATTCATCTTTTTTGACCTCATAGCTTGATGTATGTCTATACTTTTGAAAATACATGCATCATAGTTCCATTGTAAAATGTCTGGGTTATAAAATGTGCTATGCTATCAAAATGGTAATAAGAACATACAAATGACCTGATGTAATGAACTGGACCAGATTGCCAGATATCACATTTTATACCAGAAAGTTTCAGTGGTAAGTTTTAAAATGGCCAGCTATACTTCGACTGAATTATAACTCATTTAACTTCTTTCTTTGTGTACAGTATTATACATTAGTCAGTATGATAGTAAATAAGTACTTTGGACAGATGTAAATATGCTGTAATAAAAAATGTTTTTCTTCTTTCTTTTAGTCCTTTTTACTTGTAAGACTAGCCACAAATACCATGTCTCCCCCCAAATAATTTGCAATCCAAATTTATCTCTAAATGAATTCATTGCACAGAAAAAAATATATATATATATACACTTGCAGTAGACATGTTCAAAAATAGTTACACAACAGCAGGGCCCTAAATGTAAGCAGTATAGTTTCTTTGTTTTGTTTTGTTTTTTTTTCTTTAAAAAAAAAAGAGGTTATGTGAAATATTGGAATTTTATTTCGAGGCCTAGTATTTCAAGACAGTTAACCACACTTACGGTGTCAACAGCCTCTTGTTGGCAGTATGATTTTATTGGCTCCATGGAATAACAGCAAGAATTTACTATTGCTTCTTTCTTTTATTACACACACAGAAAAAAAAATTGACACATTTGCTCAAGACCATCCAGAATCATTTTAACCTATCAAAATTGATGGGAGGCCTTCACTGCCAAAGTCACTGCTGGGTTTTCACAATTCATTGCAGACAATCTGCTACTCCCATTATGATAAAGGAGAGAAGAGTCATAATCAGGGAAGAAAGCTAGATTAATACTTGTAATTATCATTGAATTATTTAGCCTGCTATAGGATTATTATTATTAGTGTCATTTGATAATTTTCTCTCATTTTATTAAACACAACTGTGAGTAATTACCCTACCTAATATTTCTCTGTATTGGCTTACTAGCTAGCAAACATTCATGAAAATATCCATTAGCCACACACATAAAATGCTGCATTATGATGCTGTTGAATCAGAACATACCACTACCTGATGCTGTAGCTCTTTGAGGATTTGCAAATCAATTAATTCTATGTTTCTTGGATTCTTCCTATACAATTAGAAAATTTATAATAGAGTCCATGAACATTATTAGTTTTACCATTTTAAACCAGCAATCACACTTTGATTTTTACAACAAAAGCAGAAATATAAACACACACATTTGGGTCAGTTTTCTGTTAGTCTGTCTGGACTTCAAAATTCTATTCCTCAAGATAATGCACACCAAAGTTCTGGATTAAACAAAAAATTAGATGGCACCTGAACACTTGGTTTAATATTCTCAAAAGGACTATGCAACCTATTTCTTACATTATGACATTGTTTTACAAAGATCCACACTTTTATAATGTACTAACATTCTTTTTAATCATGATTAAAAATCAAACATAAAAATTTCTACTTTTTGCTTTTGCCCCCTCCATTTAGAACTTATTTATAGCCTGATAATTCAAAGGTCCCTATGTTTATGAAAATCTGGACAGAAATAGCTCTAAGATCCCATTCAGAACTTGATATTAATCTAAGTCTTTTGGCTCCATTTATCCTGAGAGCAAAGAGTAGGACAGAGGATTTGAGTACTGTTAGTTTATCTGGGAGATTATCCAAGGTAGAAAAGAATGGGAAAGTGATACAGTGAAGAAACAACTTTGTCAAAGAGGTACATCGTTGATATAATTGTTGTGGATAGAAAATGAAGGCTTGCTTTTACTGAAAGGTCCTGAGAAACTTCTTTAAGTTGTCCTCATGAAGACCTGAAAACTGACAATTTTATCTATGGCTCTTATTTCCACTTCACTGAGAGCTGTCCTCAGAGGACATTAACTCTCCTACACTTTTGGGTTGTGTTGGAGACATTCTAAAATGAGAGAGAGAACATGAGATGATATCAGTGTTAAGTAACTGCAATTTCCCATGGAACTATCCACCACAGGTTTGGCTATAATCAAGTGTTGGGCCTTGATATCAGAGGGATTTGAGGCAGTATCATTTTAGGTTAATCATTATATCTGAAATTTCCAAAAACTTCAACTGATGAAACTTTGATTATAAATCTATAAATATAACAATAAATCTACAGTATTCAAATTATTATCATAGAAATACACAGACAAAGCATCAATTGATTAATATTTAAATGTTACAAAATACTGGACTGAAAGGATTTGGTCATAAAACAACGTGTAAGAAGTAGAACTTAGGTTTAGGTTAGAACTCAGGATGCATTTGAGACTCAGTTAAGAAATTGAATGGAGGGACGCCTGGGTGGCTCAGTGGGTTAAGCCACTGTCTTCGGCTCAGGTCATGATCCCAGGGTCCTGGGACCAAGCCCCAAGTCGGGCTCTCTAATAAGCAGGAAGCCTGCTTCCTCCTCTCTCTCTGCCTGCCTCTCTGCATGCTTGTCATCTCTCTCTGTCAAATAAATAAATAAAATCTTTAAAAAAAAGAAATTGAATGGATGTCTGACTATCTTCTAGGTTTGCTAAAAATCAGTGACTTTGTGTTCACGTGTGGCTATGCAGGAATTTTTAACTTTCTCTAAGAAGTTATTAGATTTGATTATATAATGGCAGTAAAGGATGGGGAAAAGCAAAGTACAAACCCCATAAAGACAAAGACACTGAGTATGAGAAAAGAGTAATAGATAAGAAGAATCAATGCATTTGAGGAAAATGGGAATTGAAATACACAATGATTGTTGATTTTTTTAGATGGAGAAAACAAAACTAGCTTGCAAGAAGGAAATAACAGAAGACATGTTGTGATGTGATACAGAATCCCGGACAAGGCAGTAACGTGGAATAAAGGAGTAGGGAGAGCATATCAGGTAATTTGGATAGGAAGGAGTTAGGAGATAATTGCTTGATAAATTTTATATGGCCCACTTAAATGCACAGATTTCTCTTCCTTAATTTATATGGAGAACAGGGTGTCCTTTCTCTTCCCTTTCTGAGCACCAGAGGTGTACTCTTTCAGACTGAAAACCTGAAAAGCTCAGGACTCAGTCGCTTAAGCACAGCTGAGAGGACATATTTCAATTAAGATTTACATTTTGCTGTATGTAGTAGACTTTCAAAAGTGGTTTAACCATATTTTTTCATTTAACAAGAAGACTACAGAGAGTGTTTTCTGGTGTTGGTTCAGCGTCTTAAGAAAGTGAAGTGAACTATCTTAGAGGTTTTCATGGCTTTTTATTCACAGTTGCAAAAATTGCTGTTGGAGTTCTCACTATTAAGCCCACATTTCTGGCAGAAAGATAGAGGTAAAGAGAATGATATATTGTACGACTGATACTTTGTCATGTGGTTACAATATAAATCGAAAAGAGACAATAAAATATTTGATGTTGTTTTAAGTTTCCTTCTTGTCAATCCCTCAGTGCTTTCTGAGATTCAAGGAAAAAGTAAATGGATATTGACCTGGCAACTATCAACACCGGTCAGTCTCTCTTGGATAACCAATATCTCTATAATCTCTTCTTCCCAGAAAAAAAAATAAAATAAAATATATTCATAACCCACACTGTGCCATATCAAGTTACTGCACCAAGATAAAATTACAATGATTTTCAGTTGTTCCAAATGGACAGAATACCCTTCCTTATGATATCATGTCTTATAAGATAGATAATTGGCTTGCTACCAATATACCCAGATGTGACTGTGGAAGAGACAGGAAAAAAATAATAATATTTATTTGTTCCTTGGGTTGACTCTGTTTATACAGATGCATTAGTATTAGAAAAGGTTGGTTTCGGACATTGGAATGAATTTACTTAATGGGTCTGTATGTAATTGTGTTGGAGGAAATTTTTAATTTCTACAAAAATTATTAGAATTCTATCTTGTTCTCTTTTGTTAATTTTCACATGTTAACAAAGCCAACGTTTTTTCTAGCAGACAAGATCTTAAATCCTAACAAAACTCAATTTTTTTCCATTTTTTTTTAAGTTTGAGAGCCTCATGTTCTCTCATGCTGCTTTAAATACAACTCAAAAAAAAAAAAGGAGCTAAATGGGGCAGTAAGACCAGACTTTTTATTTTATTTTATTTATCTTATTTTTAATTAAAAAATTAAAGATTGTATTTATTTATTTGAGAGAAAGAGAGAGCATGAGTGGGGCTCCCTAATGAGCAAAAAGCCCGATAGGGAGCTCGATCCCAGGATCCTGACTGAGATCATGACCAGAGACAAAGGCAGATACATGTGCAAAATCCCTTTTTTTCTGGGAAACAATACTTTACAAGAGATGTTTGAAAAAGTACTGGGGAATCCACTTTAATAGGAGATACAAAAATTTAATTGATTTTTGTAAAGCTACAGGGATCCAAATGATGTGAATCCCAGCCCATTTAGGTTGTGGACCACAGAGTATTCCTCTCTGTAATATTTTATATTATTCCATGTCTACTAACTCCAGTCCAAGTTCACTGATCTCTTTTTAGATAGTGCAAAACATGGCCAAGAATACCAAAGGAGTGCCCAATATTCTACATTTATTATATTATTTCTAACATATAGAAGTGTGTTATCAAGGCTGGTTCTGTGAACGAACATAGTTACGCTAAAGTGTGTTTTGTTCTCCAAGAAATTAAATGCATGATTATCACACAATTATAAAATACTTGTGTCAAGAATTTTTATTCAAAAATTAATAAGAAGCAGATATTAAAACTAGTTCACATGGTTATTTGGGATATAAGCCGAGTTGTGCAGCAGAAGTGCTCTGGGTCCATAATTTGGGTTATAGAATTTATGTTTTCTAATGAAATATCACTAACTTGCATTATTGTTAACAAGAATCTTGTGCATTACCATCAGTTTTCTACATTATAACCTCTTGCTCTACAGTTTGTAAATAACTTTGTCAATAGCAAGCTAGTAAACACGGTGACTCCAATGGATTGAGATAATCTCCAGAGTTTCTGCTACATAATGCCCAGGACTCCATTGAAAGGACACCTAAGAATTTATTTTGCCCAAAAATTTGATCATTTTTTTCACTGTCCTTACCTATTTTCCAAACCTAGTCCTTTTGCTTCAACTTTCAGTCTACGGACAACCCTGTATCTGACTGACTTGTTAGTTCTGGGAATGTCTTGCTGATTAATTTGCTTGCCAGAGGTGGTTCCTCTAATTGATGTCTAAGAACCCTAATTAGTTAAGAAAACTTTTTTTAACATTTTCATTGCTATTTATTATTATTATTATTATTATTGCTAATATCTCTATTATAAATAATTCACAAGGGCATCTTTCTGACAAAAGACAAAGAGCTGGCTACTAGTAGAAAAAGTACATTTGACTCTGTCAGTGAAAGTGGTAAAGGGATTTGAGAAAATAAGGCAAAGCACTGGAATTGTGTGTTAAAACTTTAAATATTATAGACACATTTACTTAATTTCTAATACTGTTGTTGTTTATAATTAAATAAGATGTTTTCCATGAACCACAAATTACAGCAAATATATTGTTTATACAGATTAAATTTTCATCAAAAGGGATGCCTGGGCGGCTCAGTTGGTTAAGCAGCTGCCTTTGGCTCAGGTCATGATCCTGGGATCGAGTCCCACATTGGGCTCCTTGCTCGGCCGGGAGCCTGCTTCTCCCTCTGCCTCTGCCTGCCATTCTGTCTGCCTGTGCTTGCTCTCTCGCCCACTTTTTCTGATAAATAAATAAAATCTTAAAATAAATAAATAAATTTTCATCAAAAAATAGTAAGTGTATTTTATTGTAGGATCATGATCAGCATTTTGCAGATGAGAAAAGTGAAATTTAGAAAAGTATGTCTCTTCAAATCCCTCATACAATATCTGGCCTAGATAGAAGGATATACTATCACAATTGAGGAAGATAATTGAGATTACTTAAAATGATAAACTTTACTGTTTAGGGTTTTTAAAAGTTTGCCACAAATTCAGATTCTTTTAAAATATATATCTATTTTGTGTAAAGAGAATGCACTGAGAAGTAAAAAGAAAGTGATATATCAGTGCTACCAACTAATGGCTATAATATCATCACCTTATTTATGAACAATGAAACAGTGTGCAATATTTAAATAAATTTAAATAAATTCCTATTTATTTTATATATTTATAAATTTAAATAAATTCCTATTTATTTATTATTAAAGAAATTCCTCTAACAAACAGTATGTTTTGAAGGTTGCTAGCAGGAAAGTGTTGTACTTCATGGAAGTAATCATAAAATATGATCTAAATTTCTGCTTTCAAGGGCGCCTGGGTGGCTCAGTGGGTTAAAATTCTGCTTTCAAGAAGCTATAACAATAAGTACTGAGCATTAGCTATTATATGCTATGGATGAATAACTGAAATCTACATTTGAAACTAATGGTACACTATATGTTAACTAATTGAATTTTAAAAAGTTAGTAAAAAAAACACTATTTTGTAAAACAATATTCCCAACAGGCTCTTTTGCTTTAAAATACTCACTCTGTAATGAGAGTCATTACTTTTGTCCAGCAAATTCTTACATCACTGTTTATCCCTTCCCTGCTTTATCCCTTCCCAGTATCAATAAAGGCTCACTTGGATTACCTAGAAGCCATGAGAAAGCTTGTAATAGATCTGGCTGGTTTTCACCAGCAATTTGACCACCATGTGCACAGGGAAGTCTATTGATAAAGGCTTTATTGCAATAAGTTGCAAATACATGGATGATTTTGAATTCTCTTTCTTGAGGTCTTGTTTCATGATAATAAATGTAGGGTGGCTTATTGGAATGGATGTTATTAACATATTTTCATAGTTCTAAGTACATGGAATTGTAAAATAGATTAATGAATGTGGCATTACTGACAACCGTCCTCATTTTGAAATCAAATTAGAGTGTACTGAGCTGAGGAGGCAAAGCAGATTTGGGATTATGAGTGAAATAATTTTAAAAAGTCTTAGGGGTATGATCAGACTATTGGGTAATTCAGTAGAAAAATATCAACTGCTTGAGATTCTGTGTTCCCTGATTTCAGAGAGACGTTAAGATAAATAAGTAGCACGAGGAGACTAGGAAGCCAAACATAAGTGATACTTTTGTGCCAGGGTGTGTATACATCTGTTTATCTTCTTGCTTTACCACTAAGGTTGCTCCTAGAGGAGAGTTTAAATATGTGTTGGAGCTAATCTCTGTGGATTACACAAGAAACCACATCCTACAGCTCTCCCTGAAACACCGCTTATGATTTCAATGTAATTTGGTTTTTGCATTTTTAGAAATAACAAAATACTTTGCAAACTCATCTACTTTATTACCACCACAAGTGAGTCAGCTGACTCCACATTTTAACACAGTGACAGTCACAGAGGAATGGAGGAGTGAGTAGAGTTATCGATATATGTGCTTTAAAGAAGTATGACAGGGTAGCAGCTATTTCCAGGAACCAAAACATGGGTCAGCAGCTGTGCAGGAAAAGTGATGGAATAAATGACTCATTTCAGAGGAGTTCTATAACATATTAGTTCTATAATGTATCTTCAGCACCCAATTACCCGCTTTGATCTAAAGATAAGGATTTACAGTTAAGATCTCATTTATGATTTGTCTGGTAGGGTCTGAATCATGTTTACTATTGTTTTGACTATTACTTGAAACCTATAGTAGTACTTGGGATATGTGTTGGGTATTCTGTGAACATGTGCTATTTTTAGATTAGATAATTCCTGTCTCGAACCCCCGTTAATTTGTTTGCTTTTGTTTATTTGATAGTGCTTTCAGTAAATGGATATATCTGAAAAATTGCAAAGCCCTTATTAAAATAAGTTATTATTATATATCGCATGGAATTGCACATTCCTCCTTTGAATCTGACAGAGCTTCACCATATCCTTAACAATTTGGGAAAAACACGCTATTATTTTTCTTCATAAAATTTCTCCTGTTAGGCTGTGATGGTTGTCATCAGCAGTAACTCCTCTGAAGGCTTTGTCAAAAGAGTTGAAAAAAATTGGAAAGGTGTGAATGAAGCTGTTTGCTGAATATAAAGAAAAGAGCATTGAAGTACAATTCACACTCTTACTTCTCCTTCTATGCTTTCAGATGTTTGACATTTGAAAATTTTGCTTCTAGAAGAGATGCCTTATATAATTCTTACTTTAAGGAGCAAGTTGCTTTTATAAATTTTTTTATTATTCTACCATTCAAGTATTTCCATTTAAATTAAATTCAAAACCATTAAAAAAATCAAAAGTGCAGCCATTATTCAATTCCTGGGCTAAATAATTTTAGAATGCTTTGTGTTATTGAACCTACGGGGTATTTCTGTAGTTTTAACTCTTTCTTTCTGTGATTTTTCCCATTAGTCACATAAGGACTGAATAGAACATTCCTTGGCCTCATGAAGTTGAGAATCTAGCAAGGGAGTCAAACAATTCAATCACTCAGAGACAATTTATTGAGTGCCTGGCCTAAGATGAGCACAGCAAAACCCCATCCCAGAGGAATCATTTTTTTTAAGAGTTCTACCTTATTTTTTTCAAGATTTTATTTATTTATTTGACAGAGAGAGTAGGCAGAGAGGCAGGCAGAGAGAGAGAGGAGGAAGCAGGCTCCCTGCTGAGCAGAGAGCCCGATGCGGGACTCGATCCCAGGACTCTGAGATCATGACCTGAGCCGAAGGCAGCGGCTTAACCCACTGAACCACCCAGGTGCCCCCCAGAGGAATCATTTTAATGGGAGAGATAGATTATAGGTAAGCCAACTTTAAAAAGAAAAAAATCGTACTGGTTTTTCTTTAATAGTGATGCATATTTGAACTAAATAAGCACATTTTAATAAAAGCAGTGATTGAGAAGAGGTTTTGTAACTGAGTGGTCCGAAAGGGCCTCTCTGAAAAAGTCTGTTTTGAACAGATTTCTGAATAATATCAGCCAGGAAGCTGCGTAAAAATCTCAGGGATGGGTGATTTTTCCAATCAAAAAACTGTAAAGGCTCCAAAGTCACAATACAGCTGTAAGTTTCTCTAATAAAGTAACTTCCTACAAAGAATGAGAAGAAATAACTAACCCAGGTTTGAAAGAAAAGGGACAGACTTTCTATGGAATTCATATTTAATTAAAGCTCTAAAGGACAAAAGTACAATAGAGCAAAATTCTGGTCCCTCTGATATACCTAATGAAAGTTCATAAACAAGGTGTGGGTAGCAAAGAGTGTGTGGGAATGTTGGTAAGGACAGTGGGGAAGAGTCATCCGTGAACATGTTCTTAAATGAAGCAATTCTTGTGTTGTTTTAAAGGGTAACTTGGAGTTTGCCTAAGTGATTAGAGAAGGATGCCTCGGCTTATGGAAGTTCAAAGCCATAAAGATGTGATAAACTACTGCAGATATTTTCATGTATATTTGTTATTGCTTCTAGTAATGGTGATCTAAAAACTCCTACTTAAGACAACTTAAAAATCCAGACAAAATAGCTTTAAAAGTTAAAAATATCAGAATGATTATAAAAATAAGTGAGGGATTACTGGGCCAATACGAAACACAATGAGAGCCTAGAGATATATGCCCTGAAGCCATTTTAGCTATGAGAGCATTAGAAACTGCTAAAACACACTGAGCTGTGTTTTTAATAGACACTTGATACTAGAGAAAAAAAATTCAAATTCCAGCAGCAATCAAATTTGAGGACTTTGGTACAACCCAAATTTAAGTTGAGATCCCCAAAGCACAAGGAGAAGCAGAAATAAGACTAGAGCCTACCTTGCCTTCTGTGTAAACTGAGAAAGTCAACCACTGAATTTGGAGTATGATTGTCTTGTAGAGTCTCAGATATAAGAGAAAATCCTGCCAAGGAGGACCATACCATTATTATAGCTCTTAATTATTCCTACTCAATAAGAGTTTCAAATATAATGTCTTGAACATACCAAAATGTAACAAAGCACACAAAGAAAAACCATTAACAAGATTTTGATAGACAAAATGGGATTAAGTATGATATTAAAATGATCAATAAATATTGTAAAATGGCTTGATTACTCTGCTCAAAGAAATGAGAGGGGAAGCAAATTGGACAAAAAACTGAAACTAAAAAATGATATTGAGAAAGATTTTATAAATGAACCAAATGGATACTCTAGAACTTTAAAGATATGACAGCCAATTTAAGATACCACAGGGGTGCCTGGGTGGCTCACTTAATTAAACCTCCAATTCTTTTTCCTTTTTTTTTAACACCTTAATTTTATTTTATTTCTTTCATTTTGGCTCAGGTCATGATGTCAGGGTTGTGAAATAGAGCCCAGAGTTGGGCTCTGTGCTGAGCCTGGAGCCTGCTTAAGATTCTTTTCCCTTCTTTTTCTATCCCTTCCTGCGCTCTCACTCGCTCGCTCTCTCTTGCTTGCAAATAAATAAATAAATAGATAGATAATAGACAAAGCAAAATAAAAGCAGATTATGAAAATAAATATAAAGTTTTTGAAATGAAAGCAAGTTCAAAGTAAAATAGAGAAGACCTACACAGCTAAAAGTTCATTCAGGAAATCTATTATTAAAGAAGTCAGTATGACACAATGTTAAGATATCAAAAGATTGGAGCATGTACTTTACAGAAAGGGTAATCCAAATGGCCACTCATAGGTAAAAACTGTTTATCTTTACTATGAATCTGGAATTAAATAAAATTAAAAATGAATTAAAACCTAAAATGACATACTATTACACACTTACTATATTGGGCAACAGTAAAATTGTCTTGCAAGAATGTGAAAGAATGAAAGTGCCCATAATAAAAACATTTGCGGTAAGTTGGACAATATTTAGAAAACTTAAAAATAAAAATAAAGATTTGGTCCATTCCTAGAAATACAACATGGAACTTAATGAATATTTTCACCAGGATATGCAAACAGATGATTATAGCTATTTCATTCATAACGGCAGATCAGTAGTGGTCTAATTGCACAATGTTACATTAAATAAGAGAGAATATTAACAAACTGGGAGGAGGGGCTAGGTTGTTATCATAAACAGATCTTCTATGGTGCTGATTATGTTCTATTTCTCAAAATCTTTAAGTTAAAAATTTTTCAAATTTATATCTAGATAGATAGATGATAGATGGACATATCCCAGAAGCTGCAATGCTAGTCTAAGACCAGGCTTTAAAGGGCTTTTCTATACTCTACTAAATACTTGAAACCATTCATTATATCATAGCTCAGTGTTCAAATCTCCATTTGTTTCCTCAGTTTCCTAATATTTATCTTAAGGTGACCTGATGCAGACTTTTGATGACCTTTGTCTAAATATTTCTATTTTAACAAAGTCCTTTTTAAGACCGAGAGACTAAAACTTAGAAAAATACTCTGATTGTTATCTCACTAGGGTGGAAAATATATAGTTACCCATTAACTAATGATATCCATGTCTACATTAGATCCATGACATTTTTAATTCTTGGGAGCTTTTGGTTAAATGAATTTTTAAGCTTCCTTTAAATGAAGCTTTAAGCCATCACCACATGAATAAAATTAAAGAACTAAATGAAAACAGGCCAAGTATTTACAGAGTAATAGAATGTGCAGTGGAAAGAGTACAATTCTGAAATCATAAAGCCTAAATTAGTGTGATGCATCTTTACTAGCCATGTAATCATAAACCAGTTATCTAAATGTGTTAGCCTCAGTTTTTTCACCCATAAAATGGTGATGATAATACTTATTATGCAGAGTTGCTGTGTGGATGTGATGAAGCATGGAGCATGAGAGTCTATTTTTATACTTATAATAATTCTAATAATAGTAATTAAATTGTTCAAAATGGTAATATTCATTTATATTGAGGCATTGTATTGACTATTCATAGACACATTTACCAAAATAAATTTCATTTTACGTTACCCCCTCTGAGGATATGTATTCCCTAATTCAATATGAATCTCATTATGAATAATAATTATCATAATAAATATGCTGATTTTTCTTCTATTTATTTTTAGGGAAGTATCCTTTACTGTTGAACATAAAGAAACTTAAGCGAGTCTGTCTTATTCAAAATTTGCATGCTGCTTTCTTATGAAACTAGATTATAGAGTTGTATGAAATAAATTCATGCAGTTAAGACATTTGGAAAACTGGGTGGTCAGTTTAGTATTTCAAAAGAAGATTTTAAATTTAAACCTTAAAACTGAGCTCTTTCAGCCTTATTTATAGACCATACTTTATGCTTCCTAAGTACTCCTTCATTGTAAACTAAGTAATAGTTTTTGTCACAGTGTATATAATGAAAATGGATTTTATATTCTATTATTTCAGAGTTTGTTGCAGTTTCTACTTCCTTACTTCCTTTTTTGAAAAATAGATTAATTCTACAAAACGTTTTTGCCAGCTTTATTGAAAAAAAATCGACATATTATAATTTGTAAATTTAAGAAATGATTTCTTATAACATTGCAAACTTTTAACATTGTGTAAATTTTGTTCAATTTGATAAATCGGTGTACATCTTTATTGCAATATAATCTACATAAAAATGTTAATACATCTACTATCTCGTATAGTTGCCACTGTTTTTTATGCATGTATCGTAAGGAATTTTAAGATCTACTCTCTTAGCAACTTCTATGTATATAGTATAGTAGAGATAAACTTCAGAGGTCTTGTGGGTTTTGTTCCAGACTGCCTCAATAAAGTGATTATCTCAATAAACTAAGTCAAATTATTATTATTATTATTATTTTTTGATTTCCCAGTGCATATAAAAAATTATGTTTCCCAGTGCATATAAAAAATAAACACTATACTGTACTGTTCAAAAGCATTATGTTTTTAAAGAAAAACAATGTATATACCTTAAGTAAACTAGTTCTGAGTTTTCAGTGGGTCATAATTACTGATCACAGATCACCATAACAAATACAATAATAATGAAAAAACTTGAAATATTGCAAGAATTACCAACATGTGACAGAGAGACACAAAATGAACAAATGTTGTTAGAAAAATGGTGGCAGCAGACCTCTTTTATACAAGATTGCTATAAACTTTCAACTTGTAAGAATGTGATATATGCAAAGTTTAATAAAGGGAAGCACAATAAAAAAAGTATGTATATTTTATTAACTATGATCATCATGCTGTACATTAGATCCCCAGAACTTTTTCGTATTATAGTTGCAAGTATGCACCCTTTGACCACCTTACTCCACCCCAGGTTCACCCCTTGTCAACTCAACTCTAAGTTTCCATTAGTTTGCCTTTTCCTCAGATTCTGTATGTAAGGGATATCACAATACATAAATTTAAAAAATATATAAAATCTTTGAAATATTTCACTTAGTATAACACCTTCAAGATCCATCCATGCTGTTGTAAATGGCAGTATTTCTTAATTTTTCATGGGTAAGTAGTATTCCATAGTATATATTTACCATACTTATTTTATTCATTCATCCATTAATGGATACTGAAGTTATTTCCATCTCTTGCTTAGAGTTAATAATTTTATAATAAACATAAGAGTGCAGATATGTCTTTGAAAAGTGACTTCGTTTCCTTTAGATATATTCCAAGAAGTGGGATTACTGAATCATATGGTAATTTTACTTTTAATAATATGAATAGTCTCCATACTGTTTTCCATACAAATTTATATCCCTATCACAGTGCATAAGTTCCCCATTTTCCCTAATATTTACCAAAATTTCTGGTAGTATATATTCTAATAGGTAGTAATATCTTGCTGTGTTTTTCAGAGGTAAACAACAACAACATCATAATGACTTTGCCCTGAGTTTTTTACATTGAGCACTTTTTAATGCTCCTGTTGGTCATTTATATAACTTTTTTGAAAAAAAAAAGTCTATTGAGATCCTTTTGATATTTTTTTAATTATATATTTTTTCTATTTGTATCTGTTGGTTATTAACCTCTTTTCAGATATAAGATTTGTAAGTATTTTTTTACATTCTGTGGATTGTGTTTTCATTCTCTCTCTCTCTCTTTTTTGGCAATGCAGAAACTTTAGTTTGATGTAATACGATTTATTTATTTTTGCTTTTTTTGCTTGTGTTTTTGGTCTGGTATCCAAAAAACTATTGGCAAGACCAATGTCAAGGAGAATTTTTCCTATGTTTTCCTTTAGCAAATGTAGTTTCATGCATCACCTTTAAGTCTTTAATCTATTTCAAGTTAAGCCTTATGAGTGATATAAGGTTCCAGTTTCATACTGTTTATGTGACTATTCAGTTTTAAATATCATTTATTGAACAGACTATCTTAACCCATTACATATGTTGGCCCCTGTCAAATATTAGGTGACTCTATGAAAGGATTTATTTCTGTTCTACTTGTTTATTGGTCTGTTTTTATGCCAGTATACTTTATTGTTTTGAGCATGATGGCTTTGTAGTATAGTTTCAAATCAAGAAGTGTAATTTCTCTTCTTCATTCTTTTTCAGAACTGCTTTGATTATTTGTTTTCTTTTATGGTCTCATATAAATTTTAGGATTCTTTACTTACTTCTGTAAAAAAATAATATTGGATTTTATAAAGATTTTTAATTTATTTATTTGACAGAGAGAGATGACAAGCAGGCAGAGAGGCAGGCAGGCAGAAAAGAGGAAGCAGGCTTCTTGCTGAGCAGAGAGCCTGATGCAGGGCTCGATCCCAGAACCCTGGAATCATGACCTGAGTTGAAGGCAGCGGCTTAACCCACTGAGCCACCCAGGCGCCCCTAACATTGGATTTTTGATAGGAATTGGATTTACAGTTGGTTTTCAGTAGTATGGACATTTTAACAATGTTAATTCTTACCATTTATAAATATGAGCTATCTTTCCATTTGTGTATCCTTCAATTTCTTTATCAATGTCATAGTTTATGGAGTACAGATCTTTCATCTTCTTAGTTAAATCTATTCCTAAGTATTTTATTATTTTTGATGCTATTGTGAATTAGATTGTTTTCTTTATTTTTTCAGGTAGTTCATCATTAGAGTGTTAAAATGCTCCTGTCTTTTGCTTACTTTGGCTTACTTTGGATGATATGAAAAACAGGGAAGCATTCCATATTTAAAAAAATGAAACAAAACAAAATTCTTGTCTTATATATATATTGATCTTGTATTTGGCGGCTTTACTAAATTTGTTTATTCAAATTTTTTTGTGAAGTTTTTAGGATTTTTTAACATGTAAGTTCATGTTATCCAAAAAAAGAAAATTTTACTTCTTCCTTTTTTATTTGGAGTCTCTTATTTCTTTGTGTTTCTTGTTTCTCTGGCTAGGACATCCAGTACTATGTCAAATGAGAGTAGTGAAAGTGGACACACTTGTCTTTATTCTGATCCTTAAGGGGAAAACTTTCAAACTTTTTTGATTGAATATGAGATTAGCTCTGGGCTTGCAATATGTGGTTTTTTTTAATGGATTTTTTAAATTATTTTTTTAAAATTTTTTATAAACATATAATGTGTTTTTATCCCTAGCGGTACAGGTCTGTAAATCACCAGGTTTACACATTTCACAGCACTCACCATCACTCACATAGCACCTGCCCTCCCCAATGTCCATACCCCCACCATCCTCTCCCAACACACCTCCCCCCAGCAACCCTCAGTCTGTTTTGTGAGATTCAGTCTTTTATGGTTTGTCTCCCTCCCAATCCCACTTCATCATATCAGGGAGATCATAGGATAGTTGTCTTTCTCAGATTGATTTATTTCGCCAAGCATAATACCCTCTAGTTCCATCCACGTCATCACAAATAGCAGGATTTCATTTCTTTTGATGGCTGCATAGTATTCCATTGTACATATATACCACATCTTATTTATTGATTCATCTGTTGAAGGACATTTAGGTTCTTTCCATAGTTTAACAATTGTGGACATTGCTGCTATAAACATTTGGGTGCATGTGCCCCTTCAGAATGCCACGTTTGTATCTGTAGGGTACCCAGTACTACAATCACTGGGTCATAGGCTAGTTCTATTTTCAGCTTTTTGAGGCACCTCCACGCTGTTTTCCAGAGTGGTCGCACCAGCTTGCATTCCCACGTACAGTGTAGGAGGGTTGCCCTTTCTCCACATCCTCTCCAGCATCTGTCATTGACTGACTTGTTCATTTTAGCCATTCTGAAAGGTGTGAGGTGGTATCTCATTCTGGTTTTGATTTGTATTTCCCTGATGCCGAGTAATGTGGAGCATTTTTTCATGTGTCTGTTGGCCATTTGGCTGTATTCTTTGCAGAAATGTCTGTTCATGTCCTCTGCCCATTTCTTCATTGGATTATTTGTTCTTAGGGTGTTGAGTTTGATAAGCTCTTTATAGATTTTGGATACTGGTTCTTTACCTGGTATGTCATTTGCAAATATCTTCTCCCAGATAACTTCTGACAGTCATCTTTTGGCTTTGTTAACTGTTTCCTTTGCTGGGCAAAAGCTTTTTGATCTGATGAAATCCCAAGAGTTCATTCTTGCCCTTGCTTCCCTTGCCTTTGGCGATGTTCCTAGGAAGAAGTTGCTGCTGCTGAGGTCAAAGAGGTTGCTACCTGTTCTCTCCTCAAGGATTTTGATGGATTACTTTCTCACATTATGCTTCTTCATCCATTTCCAGTCTATTTTCATGTATGGTGTAAGGAAATGGTCCAATTTCATTTTTCTGCATGTGGCTGTTCAATTTTCCCAACCCTAAGGCCAGAGGCTCCTTCTCTACTCTGGGGGTGACGTGCTGTGCCTTCCCCCATGTGCTCCTGAGGACTGCGGTGTCAGACGTGTGTGACCATGCTTCTCTCTCAGACAGAGGGGATGCTAGGGAAAAAGTATTTCGCTCCATGCGGGTATCTTCCACCGTGCTGCGGAGACGAGCTCAGGCAAGCAGCAGCAGCATCCACAAACCCAACTCTGATTTCCCAACGAATGCTGTGCTTTCCCAGGGGAGATGCCCAGGCAAAGAGGCTTTCGCTGTATGCGGGTTTCTCCCACCGCAAGACTGGGCTCAGGCAAGCAGCAGCAGCCCGCAGATCATTTCTCAGCGAATGCTGTGCTTTCGCAGAAGCTTTGGCTTGGAGCGAACAGCACTTCGCCACTGCTTCCTCAGCAAGGCTTCAGTCGCGTTACGGAAGAAGAGCTGCAGGAGAGCTGGTGCCTCTTGGGCCTTGCTTTCCCGGGCTCCATGTTCGAGTCCTGGGTTCACCCTGCCAGGCCGAACTAAGAAGACACAGCCACAACCGTGAAGTAGCGTGCATAGCCTAGGGTGGCACTCTATGCACACTACCATCTCCCGGTTTAGGCATCGCTAGGCCTTTTACTCTAGCACTCAAGCGGACTTGGGGACTAGGCCAGTGCTTTCCCCACCGGAAAGGAGAGGTGACAGGATCCCTGCACACCGCTGTGTGCACTGAATAGGGAGCTTTGGGGGACTGTCCCCACTCCTTCCCCTTCAACCCCATGCCTCCTCCAAGCTTCCACATCCTGGAGGAAGAAGGCATCTGATGGCCAGTTCTTTCTGGGAGTTGTTTCTCGACTTCAGGGTAGGCACCTGGTAGCAAGCCCATCTCTCCACCACGGACAGGTGGCCAAGGAGCTGCTGTCTCCTTGAGCCCAAAGGTCAGGACCGGCATGCTTTCTGCCCAGACTCCTTCCTCAGAGTGGAGCCCTTTCCCCTGCCCTAATCTAGCCCTCCTGTCTCTTAGCAGCCAGGCTTCCGTTGCTCTGCAGTGACAGACGTGTCCCTTTCCTTAAGGCTCTTTCCACAGGTGCCACCGCGCTTCTCTCTCAGGCAGAGGGGATGCCCAGGCAAAGAGGATTTCGCTCCATGCGGGTTTAGTCCACCGTGCTGTGGAGACTAGCGGAGGCATGCAGCAGGCAGCATCCCACAGACCCGACTCTGATTTCCCAAAGAATGCTGTGCTTTCCCAGAAGGGATGCCCGGCAAAGAGGCTTTCGCTGTATGCGGGTTTCTCCCACCGCAAGACTGGGCTCAGGGAAGCAGCAGCAGCCCGCAGATCATTTCTCAGCGAATGCTGTGCTTTCGCAGAAGCTTTGGCTTGGAGCGAACAGCACTTCGCCGCTGCCTCCTCAGAATCGACTTTGATTTCCCAGCGACTGCTCTGCTTTTGTAGAGGTTTTCAGCTTGGCGCGTATCGCACTTCGCTGCTGCTTCCTCAGCAAGGCTTTGGTCGTTCGCTCTATCGCAGCAGGGAAGAAGAGCCGCGGGAGAGCTGGTGCCTCTTGGGGCTTGCTTTCCCGGGCTCCAAGTTCGCGCCCGGGGTTCACCTTGCTAAGCCGAACTAAGCAGACACAGTCACAGCCCTGCAGCAGCGAGCCTGGCCTAGCATGGCACTCTATGCCTATTACCACCTCCTGGTGACGGTAAAGCTTTGCCTTCTGCTCAGGCGCTCAGGCACACTCGGGGACTAGGCCAGTGCCTTCACCACAGGAGAGAGGAGGCAACAGGATGCATGCACACGGCCCGTGCACCGGGATGGGGAACTGTGGGGGACTGTCACCACTCCTTCCACGGCACACCCCCTGCCAGCCACAACGCTGCCACATCTTGGTGGAACACGGCATCTGACTGGCCATTTCTCCATGGGGTTGTTTCTGCGAGTTGCGGGTATGGCACCTGGGGGCAAGCCCGTCTGCCCTTCCACAGGTGGCCAACGAGATGCTCTCCCCTTGGGACCAGAGGCACAAGACAGGCCTGCCTTCTGCCCAGACTCCTTCCTCAGAGGATAGCACGCGCCCCTGCGCTAGTCGTCCTCTCATGTCTCCTTAGCAGCCAGGCTTCCATTTCTCCGCACAGGGAGCGGGTGACACTTGTCTTGCTACCGGCCTGCTGTTCGTGCCATGGCAGCCTATCCTGCTTCCCGAGCGTTTCCCGATCCCAAGACCAAGGGCTCCTTCTCTTCCCCGCGAGCGGCGTGCTGCACCTTCCCCACACTTGCTCCTGGGGAGCGCGGTGACAGACGTGTGCAACCACGCTTCCCTCTCAGGCAGAAGGGGTGCTAGGGCAGAGTATTTTGCTCCATTTGGGTATCTTCCACCATGCTGCGGAAACTAGCTCAGGCAAGCAGCCGCAGCATCCCCAAACCCAACTCACATTTCCCAACGAATGCTGTGATTCCCAGTGTAGATTACAAGGCAAAGAGGCTTTCGCGGTATGCGGGTTTCTCCAGCCGCGAGACTGGGCTCAGGCAAGCAGCAGTAGCCCGCAGAACATTTCTCAGCGAATGCTGTGCTTTCTCAGAGGCTTTGGCTTGGAGCGATAGCACTTCGCCGCTGCTTCCTAAGCAAGGCTTCAGTCAAGTCAGGGAAGCAGAGCTGCGGGAGAGCTGGTGCCTTTTGGGCCTTGCTTTCCCGGGCTTCATGTTCGCCTCCTGGGTTCACCCTTCCAGGCCGAATTAAGCAGACACAACCACAACACTGCAGTGGCACCCTATGCACACTACTATCTCCCGGTGTAGGCATCGCTTGGCCTTTTACTCTGACGCTCAGGCGTTCTCGCGGACTAGCCCAGTGCTTTCCCCACGGGAAAGGTGATGTGACAGGATCCCTGCACACCGCCCATACACTGAATAGGGAGCTTTCAGGAACTGTCCTCACCCCATCCCCTTAATCCCCATGCCTCCTACAAGCTTCCACATCCTGAAGGAAGACGGCATCTGACTCCCTGTTATTTCAGGGAGTTGTTTCTGCGAGTTTAGCGTAGGCTCCTTGTGGCTAGCGCATGTCTGCCCCAGGGACAGGTGGCCACGGAGCTGCTGTCTCCTTGGGCCCTGAGGCTCAGGACAGGCATGCTTTCTGCCCCGACTCCTTCCTAAGAGTGGAGCATGCGCCCTGCCATACACATCCCCTTCTTTTTCTGTAGCAGAGAGGCTTCCGTCTCTCTGCACAGGGAGCAGGTGGCACTTGAATTACCACCTGCCGCGGTGCCTGCCAGGTCCAGCTCTCCTGTTTCACAACCATTTCCAGACCAGAAAGCCAACGACTCCTGCTCTTCTCCCTGGGCAGCGTGCTGCAACTTATACAGACATGCTCCTGGGGAGCGCAGTGACAGACGTGTCCCTTTCCTTAAGGTTCTTTCCAGAGGCGCATCGGCGCTTCTCGCTCAGGCCGAGTGGTGCTAGGGCAAAGAGGATTTTGCTCCATGCGGGTATCTTCCACCATGCTGCGGAGACTAGCTCAGGCAAGCAGCAGCAGCATCCCAAAACCCAAATCACATTTCCCTACGAATGCTGTGATTTCCCAGGGTAGATGACAAGGCAAAGAGGCTTTCGCTGTATGCGGGTTTCTCCAGCCGCGAGACTGGACTCAGGCAAGCAGCAGTAGCCCGCAGAACATTTCTCAGAGAATGCTGTGCTTTCTCAGAGGCTTTGGCTTGGAGCGAACAGCACTTCTCCGCTGCTTCCTCAGCAAGGCTTCAGTCGCGTCAGGGAAGCAGAGCTGCGGGAGAGCTGGTGCCTTTTGGACCTTGCTTACCCGGGCTCCATGTTCGCCTCCTGGGTTCACCCTGCCAGGCCGAAATAAGCAGACACAGCCACAACCCTGCAGTAGCGTGCGGAGCCTAGGATGGCAACCAATGCACACTACCATCTCCCGGTGTAGGCATCGCTTGGCCTTTTACTCTGGCGCTCAGGCGTTCTCGCGGACTAGCCCAGTGCTTTCGCCACAGGAAAGCAGACGTGACAGGATCCCAGCACACCGCCCGTGCACTAAATAGGGAGCTTTCTGGGAAGTCCTCACCCCTTCGCCCTAAACTCCATGCCACCTCCAAGCTTCCACATCCTGAAGGAAGACGGCATCTGACTCGGTTATTTCAGGGAGCTGTTTCTGCGAGTTCAGCGTAGGCTCCTGGTGGCTAGCGCATGTCTGCCCCAGGGACAGGTGGCCAAGGAGCTGCTGTCTCCTTGGGCCCTGAGGCTCAGGACAGGCATGCTTTCTGCCCCGACTCCTTCCTAAGAGTGGAGCATGCGCCCTGCCATACACATCCCCTCCTTTTTCTGTAGCAGAGAGGCTTCCGTCTCTCTGCACAGGGAGCAGGTGGCACTTGTATTACCACCGGCCACTGTGCCTGCCAAGTCCAGCTCTCCTGTTTCGCAACCGTTTCCAGACCAGAAAGCCAACGACTCCTGCTCTTCTCCCTGAGCAGCGTGCTGCAACTTATACAGACATGCTCCTGGGGAGTGCAGTGACAGACGTGTCCCTTTCCTTAAGGTTCTTTCCAGAGGCGCAACGGCGCTTCTCGCTCAGGCCGAGTGGTGCTAGGGCAAAGAGTATTTTGCTCCATGCGGGTATCTTCCACCATGCGGCGGAGAGTAGCTCAGGCAAGCAGCAGCAGCATCCCCAAACCCAAATCACATTTCCCTACGAATGCTGTGATTTCCCAGGGTAGATGACAAGGCAAAGAGGCTTTTGCTGTATGCGGGTTTCTCCCACCGAGAGACTGGGCACAGGCAAGCAGCAGAAGAGCCGCAGAACCGAATTCTGATTTCTCAGCAAATGCTCTTCTTTCGCAGCGGCTTTGGCTTGAAGCGAACAGCACTTCGCCGCTGCTTCCTCAGCAAAGCTTCAGTCATGTCAGGGAAGAAGTGCTGCCAGAGAGCTGGTGCCTCTTGGGGCCTTGCTATCCCGGGTTCCAAGTTCCCATCCTGGGTTCATTCTGCCAAGCTGAAATAAGCAGACACAGCCTCGACCCTGCGTGGCCTAGGATGGCACTCTGCTCACAATGCCATCTCTCAGGATACGCACGGCCGGCCCTTTTGCTCTGGCATTCAGGTGGACAGCGGACTAGGCCAGTGCCTTCTCCATCCTTGAGGAGACGTGAGAGGAGCACTGCACATCGCCCGTGCCCTGGAATGGGGAGTAATCGGTAACTGTCCCTGTTTCCCCGGGACATGCCCTGCCTCCGCCAATGCTGCCACATCCTGGAGGAAGAGGTCATCTGATTGCCCGTTCCTCCAGGAGGTGTTTCTGCGAGTTCAGGGCTGGAAGCTTGGTGGCAAACCCACGTCTGCCCTCTGGACAGGTGGCCAAGGTGATGCTTTCCACTTGGGACCAGAGGCACAGGAAAGTCCTTCCTTCTGCCCAGACTCCTTCCTCAGATTGGAGCACGTTCCCCGGCCCAATCGCCCCCTCAAGTCTCCTTAGCAGCCAGGCTTCGTCTCTCTGCACAGGGAGTGGGTGACACTTGTCTTGCCACCGGCCCGCTGTTCCTGCCAGGGCCAGCTCTCCAGCTTCGCGACCATTTCCCGACCACAAGGCCAATGGCTCCTTCTCTTCTCCTGGGAAGCTGCTGCAATTTCCCCAGACAGGCTCCTGGGGAGCCCAGTGACAGACATGTCCCCTTCCTTAAGGCTCTTTCCACAGGCGCAACCACGGTTCTCTCTCAGGCAGTGGGGATG
Organism: Mustela nivalis; assembly: GCF_964662115.1. NCBI lineage: Eukaryota > Metazoa > Chordata > Mammalia > Carnivora > Mustelidae > Mustela > Mustela nivalis. Next base: position 22,493,980 of record NC_139022.1, on the reverse strand, counting down.
CCCAGGCAAAGAGGATTTCACCTCATGCGGGTTTATTACACCGTGCTGTTGGGTCTTGCTCAGGCAAGCAGCAGCAGCATCCCACAGACCCGACTCTGATTTCCCAAAGAATGCTGTGCTTTCCCAGAGGAGATTCTCAGGCAAAGACCCTTTCACTGTATGAGGGTTTCTCCCGCCATGCTGCGAATACTAGGCTAAGGCAAGCAGCAACAGCAGCCCACAAAAACGACTCTGATTTCCCAGCGACTGCTATGCTTTCACAGAGGTTTTCAGCTTGGCGCGAACGGCACTTCGCTGCTGCTTCCTCAGCAAGGCTTTGGGTGTTCGCTCTGTCGCATCAGGGAAGAAGAGCTGCGGGACAGCTGGTCCCTCTTGGGCCTTGCTTTCCCGGGCTCTATGTTGGCACCCTGGGTTCACCCTGCCAGTCCAAACTAAGCAGACACAGCCACAACGCTGCAGCAGCGTGCATGGCCTAGGATAGCACTCAATGCATTCTCCCAGTGTAGGCAACAACCCTGTATCTGACTGACTTGTTAATTCTGGGAATGTCTTGCAGATTAATTTGCTTGCCAGAGGTGGTTCCTCTAAGAACCCTAATTAGTTAAGAAAACTTTTTAACATTTTCATTGCTATTTATTATTATTATTATTATTATTATTGCTAATATCTCTATTATAAATAATTCACAAGGGCATCTTTCTGACAAAAGACAAAGAGCTGGCTACTAGTAGAAAAAGTACTTTTGACTCTGTCAGTGAAAGTGGTAAAGGGATTTGAGAAAATAAGGCAAAGCACTGGAATTATGTGTTAAAACTTTAAATAATATAGACACATTTACTTAATTTCTAATACTGTTGTTGCTTATAATTAAATAAGATGTTTTCCATGAACCACCCATTACAGAAAATATATTGTTTATACAGATTAAATTTTCATCAAAAGGGATGCCTGGGCGGCTCAGTTGGTTAAGCAGCTGGCTTTGGCTCAGGTCATGATCCCAGCATCCTGGGATCGAATCCCACATTGGGCTCCTTGCTCGGCCGGGAGCCTGCTTCTCCCTCTGCCTCTGCCTGCCATTCTGTCCGCCTGTGCTTGCTCTCTCGCCCACTCTCTCTGATAAATAAATAAAATCTTAAAATAAATAAATAAATTTTCATCAAAAAATAGTAAGTGTATTTTATTGTAGGATCATGATCAGCATTTTGCAGATGAGAAAAGTGAAATTTAGAAAAGTATGTCTCTTCAAATCCCTCATACAATATCTGGCCTAGATAGAAGGATATACTATCACAATTGAGGAAGATAATTGAGATTACTTAAAATGATAAACTTTACTGTATAGGGTTTTTAAAAGTTTGCCACAGATTCAGATTCTTTTAAAATATATATCTATTTTGTGTAAAGAGAATGCACTGAGAAGTAAAAAGTAAGTGATATATCAGTGCTACCAACTAATGGCTATAATATCATCACCTTATTTATGAACAATGAAACAGTGTGCAATATTTAAATAAATTTAAATAAATTCCTATTTATTTTATATATTTATAAATTTAAATAAATTCCTATTTATTTATTATTAAAGAAATTCCTCTACAAACAGTATGTTTTGAAGGTTGCTAGCAGGAAAGTGTTGTACTTCATGGATGTAATCAGAAAATATGATCTAAAAGTCTGCTTTAAAGGGCGCCTGGGTGGCTCAGTGGGTTAAAATTCTGCTTTCAAGAAGCTATAACAGTAAGTACTGAGCATTAGCTATTATATGCTATGGATGAATAACTGAAATCTACATTTGAAACTAATGGTACACTATATGTTAACTAATTGAATTTTAAAGAGTTAATAAAAAAAACACTATTTTGTAAAAGAATATTCCCAACAGGCTCTTTTGCTTTAAAATACTCACTCTGTAATGAGAGTCATTATTTTTGTCCAGCAAATTCTTACATCACTGTTTATCCCTTCCCTGCTTTATCCCTTCCCAGTATCAATAAAGGCTCACTTGGATTACCTAGAAGCCATGAGAAAGCTTGTAATAGATCTGGCTGGTTTTCACCAGCAATTTGACCACCATGTGCACAGGGAAGTCTATTGATAAAGGCTTTATTGCAATAAATTGCAAATACATGGATGATTTTGAATTCTCTTTCTTGAGGTCTTGTTTCATGATAATAAATGTAGGGTGGCTTATTGGAATGGATGTTATTAACATATTTTCATAGTTCTAAGTACATGGAATTGTAAAATAGATTAATGAATGTGGCATTACTGACAACCGTCCTCATTTTGAAATCAAATTACAGTGTACTGAGCTGAGGAGGCAAAGCAGATTTGGGATTATGAGGGAAATAATTTTAAAAAGTCTTAGGGGTATGATCAGACTATTGGGTAATTCAGTAGAAAAATATCAACTGCTTGAGATTCTGTGTTCCCTGATTTCAGAGAGACGTTAAGATAAATAAGTAGCACGAGGAGACTAGGAAGCCAAACATAAGTGATACTTTTGTGCCAGGGTGTGTATACATCTGTTTATCTTCTTGCTTTACCACTAAGGTTGCTCCTAGAGGAGAGTTTAAATATGTGTTGGAGCTAATCTCTGTGGATTACACAAGAAACCACATCCTACAGCTCTCCCTGAAACACCGCTTATGATTTCAATGTAATTTGGTTTTTGCATTTTTAGAAATAACAAAATACTTTGCAAACTCATCTACTTTATTACCACCACAAGTGAGTCAGCTGACACCACATTTTAACACAGTGACAGTCACAGAGGAATGGAGGAGTGAGTAGAGTTATCGATATATGTGCTTTAAAGAAGTATGACAGGGTAGGAGCTATTTCCAGGAACCAAAACATGGGTCAGCAGCTGTGCAGGAAAAGTGATGGAATAAATGACTCATTTCAGAGGAGTTCTATAACATATTAGTTCTATAATGTATCTTCAGCACCCAATTACCTGCTTTGATCTAAAGATAAGGATTTACAGTTAAGATCCCATTTATGATTTGTCTGGTAGGGTCTGAATCATGTTTACTATTGTTTTGACTATTACTTGAAACCTATAGTAGTACTTGGGATATGTGTTGTGTATTCTGTGAACATGTGCTATTTTTAGATTAGATAATTCCTGTCTCGAACCCCCGTTAATTTGTTTGCTTTTGTTTATTTGATAGTGCTTTCAGTAAATGGATATATCTGAAAAATTGCAAAGCCATTATTAAAATAAGTTATTATTATATATAGCATGGAATTGCACATTCCTCCTTTGAATCCGACAGAGCTTCACCATATCCTTAACAATTTGGGAAAAACACGCTATTATTTTTCTTCATAAAATTTCTCCTGTTAGGTTGTGATGGTTGTCATCAGCAGTAACTCCTCTGAAGGCTTTGTCAAAAGAGTTGAAAAAAATTGGAAAGGTGTGAATGAAGCTGTTTGCTGAATATAAAGAAAAGAGCATTGAAGTACAATTCAAACTCTTACTTCTCCTTCTATGCTTTCAGATGTTTGACATTTGAAAATTTTGCTTCTAGAAGAGATGCCTTATATAATTCTTACTTTAAGGAGCAAGTTGCTTTTATAAATTTTTTTATTATTCTACCATTCAAGTATTTCCATTTAAATTAAATTCAAAACCATTAAAAAAATCAAAAGTGCAGCCATTATTCAATTCCTGTGCTAAATAATTTTAGAATGCTTTGTGTTATTGAACCTACGGGGTATTTCTGTAGTTTTAACTCTTTCTTTCTGTGATTTTTCCCATTAGTCACATAAGGACTGAATAGAACATTCCTTGGCCTCATGAAGTTGAGAATCTAGCAAGGGAGTCAAACAATTCAATCACTCAGAGACAATTTATTGAGTGCCTGGCCTAAGATGAGCACAGCAAAACCCCATCCCAGAGGAATCATTTTTTTTAAGAGTTCTACCTTATTTTTTTCAAGATTTTATTTATTTATTTGACAGAGAGAGTAGGCAGAGAGGCAGGCAGAGAGAGAGAGGAGGAAGCAGGCTCCCTGCTGAGCAGAGAGCCCGATGCGGGACTCGATCCCAGGACTCTGAGATCATGACCTGAGCCGAAGGCAGCGGCTTAACCCACTGAACCACCCAGGTGCCCCCCAGAGGAATCATTTTAATGGGAGAGATAGATTATAGGTAAGCCAACTTTAAAAAGAAAAAAATCGTACTGGTTTTTCTTTAATAGTGATGCATATTTGAACTAAATAAGCACATTTTAATAAAAGCAGTGATTGAGAAGAGGTTTTGTAACTGAGTGGTCCGAAAGGGCCTCTCTGAAAAAGTCTGTTTTGAACAGATTTCTGAATAATATCAGCCAGGAAGCTGCGTAAAAATCTCAGGGATGGGTGATTTTTCCAATCAAAAAACTGTAAAGGCTCCAAAGTCACAATACAGCTGTAAGTTTCTCTAATAAAGTAACTTCCTACAAAGAATGAGAAGAAATAACTAACCCAGGTTTGAAAGAAAAGGGACAGACTTTCTATGGAATTCATATTTAATTAAAGCTCTAAAGGACAAAAGTACAATAGAGCAAAATTCTGGTCCCTCTGATATACCTAATGAAAGTTCATAAACAAGGTGTGGGTAGCAAAGAGTGTGTGGGAATGTTGGTAAGGACAGTGGGGAAGAGTCATCCGTGAACATGTTCTTAAATGAAGCAATTCTTGTGTTGTTTTAAAGGGTAACTTGGAGTTTGCCTAAGTGATTAGAGAAGGATGCCTCGGCTTATGGAAGTTCAAAGCCATAAAGATGTGATAAACTACTGCAGATATTTTCATGTATATTTGTTATTGCTTCTAGTAATGGTGATCTAAAAACTCCTACTTAAGACAACTTAAAAATCCAGACAAAATAGCTTTAAAAGTTAAAAATATCAGAATGATTATAAAAATAAGTGAGGGATTACTGGGCCAATACGAAACACAATGAGAGCCTAGAGATATATGCCCTGAAGCCATTTTAGCTATGAGAGCATTAGAAACTGCTAAAACACACTGAGCTGTGTTTTTAATAGACACTTGATACTAGAGAAAAAAAATTCAAAATCCAGCAGCAATCAAATTTGAGGACTTTGGTACAACCCAAATTTAAGTTGAGATCCCCAAAGCACAAGGAGAAGCAGAAATAAGACTAGAGCCTACCTTGCCTTCTGTGTAAACTGAGAAAGTCAACCACTGAATTTGGAGTATGATTGTCTTGTAGAGTCTCAGATATAAGAGAAAATCCTGCCAAGGAGGACCATACCATTATTATAGCTCTTAATTATTCCTACTCAATAAGAGTTTCAAATATAATGTCTTGAACATACCAAAATGTAACAAAGCACACAAAGAAAAACCATTAACAAGATTTTGATAGACAAAATGGGATTAAGTATGATATTAAAATGATCAATAAATATTGTAAAATGGCTTGATTACTCTGCTCAAAGAAATGAGAGGGGAAGCAAATTGGACAAAAAACTGAAACTAAAAAATGATATTGAGAAAGATTTTATAAATGAACCAAATGGATACTCTAGAACTTTAAAGATATGACAGCCAATTTAAGATACCACAGGGGTGCCTGGGTGGCTCACTTAATTAAACCTCCAATTCTTTTTCCTTTTTTTTTAACACCTTAATTTTATTTTATTTCTTTCATTTTGGCTCAGGTCATGATGTCAGGGTTGTGAAATAGAGCCCAGAGTTGGGCTCTGTGCTGAGCCTGGAGCCTGCTTAAGATTCTTTTCCCTTCTTTTTCTATCCCTTCCTGCGCTCTCACTCGCTCGCTCTCTCTTGCTTGCAAATAAATAAATAAATAGATAGATAATAGACAAAGCAAAATAAAAGCAGATTATGAAAATAAATATAAAGTTTTTGAAATGAAAGCAAGTTCAAAGTAAAATAGAGAAGACCTACACAGCTAAAAGTTCATTCAGGAAATCTATTATTAAAGAAGTCAGTATGACACAATGTTAAGATATCAAAAGATTGGAGCATGTACTTTACAGAAAGGGTAATCCAAATGGCCACTCATAGGTAAAAACTGTTTATCTTTACTATGAATCTGGAATTAAATAAAATTAAAAATGAATTAAAACCTAAAATGACATACTATTACACACTTACTATATTGGGCAACAGTAAAATTGTCTTGCAAGAATGTGAAAGAATGAAAGTGCCCATAATAAAAACATTTGAGGTAAGTTGGACAATATTTAGAAAACTTAAAAATAAAAATAAAGATTTGGTCCATTCCTAGAAATACAACATGGAACTTAATGAATATTTTCACCAGGATATGCAAACAGATGATTATAGCTATTTCATTCATAACGGCAGATCAGTAGTGGTCTAATTGCACAATGTTACATTAAATAAGAGAGAATATTAACAAACTGGGAGGAGGGGCTAGGTTGTTATCATAAACAGATCTTCTATGGTGCTGATTATGTTCTATTTCTCAAAATCTTTAAGTTAAAAATTTTTCAAATTTATATCTAGATAGATAGATGATAGATGGACATATCCCAGAAGCTGCAATGCTAGTCTAAGACCAGGCTTTAAAGGGCTTTTCTATACTCTACTAAATACTTGAAACCATTCATTATATCATAGCTCAGTGTTCAAATCTCCATTTGTTTCCTCAGTTTCCTAATATTTATCTTAAGGTGACCTGATGCAGACTTTTGATGACCTTTGTCTAAATATTTCTATTTTAACAAAGTCCTTTTTAAGACCGAGAGACTAAAACTTAGAAAAATACTCTGATTGTTATCTCACTAGGGTGGAAAATATATAGTTACCCATTAACTAATGATATCCATGTCTACATTAGATCCATGACATTTTTAATTCTTGGGAGCTTTTGGTTAAATGAATTTTTAAGCTTCCTTTAAATGAAGCTTTAAGCCATCACCACATGAATAAAATTAAAGAACTAAATGAAAACAGGCCAAGTATTTACAGAGTAATAGAATGTGCAGTGGAAAGAGTACAATTCTGAAATCATAAAGCCTAAATTAGTGTGATGCATCTTTACTAGCCATGTAATCATAAACCAGTTATCTAAATGTGTTAGCCTCAGTTTTTTCACCCATAAAATGGTGATGATAATACTTATTATGCAGAGTTGCTGTGTGGATGTGATGAAGCATGGAGCATGAGAGTCTATTTTTATACTTATAATAATTCTAATAATAGTAATTAAATTGTTCAAAATGGTAATATTCATTTATATTGAGGCATTGTATTGACTATTCATAGACACATTTACCAAAATAAATTTCATTTTACGTTACCCCCTCTGAGGATATGTATTCCCTAATTCAATATGAATCTCATTATGAATAATAATTATCATAATAAATATGCTGATTTTTCTTCTATTTATTTTTAGGGAAGTATCCTTTACTGTTGAACATAAAGAAACTTAAGCGAGTCTGTCTTATTCAAAATTTGCATGCTGCTTTCTTATGAAACTAGATTATAGAGTTGTATGAAATAAATTCATGCAGTTAAGACATTTGGAAAACTGGGTGGTCAGTTTAGTATTTCAAAAGAAGATTTTAAATTTAAACCTTAAAACAGAGCTCTTTCAGCCTTATTTATAGACCATACTTTATGCTTCCTAAGTACTCCTTCATTGTAAACTAACTAATAGTGTTTGTCACATTGTATATAACTAAAATGGATTTTGTATTCTATTATTTCAGAGTTAGTTGCAGTTTCTACTTCCTTACTTCCTCTTTTGAAAAATAGATTAATTCTACAAAAGGTTATTTCCAGCTTTATTGAAAAATAATTGACATATTATAATTTGTAAATTTAAGAAATGATTTCTTATAACACTGCAAACTTTTAACATTGTGCAAATTTTGTACCATTTGATAAATTGGTATACATCTGCATTGCAATATAATCTACATAAAAATGTTAATACATCTACTATCTCATATAGTTGCCTCTGTTTTTTATGCATGTATTGTAAGGAATTTTAAGATCTACTCTCTTAGCAACTTTTATGTATATAGTACAGTAGAGATAAACTTCAGAGGTCTTGTGGGTTTTGTTCCAGACCGCCTCAATAAAGTGATTATTTCAATAAACTAAGTCAAATCATTATTATTATTTTTTGGTTTCCCAGTGCAAATAAAAAATTGTGCTTCCCAGTGCATATAAAAAATAAACACTATACTGTACTGTTCAAAAGCATTATGTCTTTAAAGAAAAACAATGTATATACCTTAAGTAAACTAGTTCTGAGTTTTCAGTGGGTCATAAATACTGATCACAGATCACCATAACAAATACAATAATAATGAAAAAACTTGAAATATTGCAAGAATTACCAACATGTGACAGAGAGACACAAAATGAACAAATGTTGTTAGAAAAATGGTGGCAGCAGACCTCTTTTATACAAGATTGCTATAAACTTTCAACTTGTAAGAATGTGATATATGCAAAATTTAATAAAGGGAAGCACAATAAAAAAGTATGTATATATTATTAACTATGATCATCATGCTGTACATTAGATCCCCAGAACTTTTTCCTATTATAGTTGCAAGTTTGTACCCTTTGACCACCTTATTCCACCCCAGGTTCACCCCTTGTCAACTCAACTCTAAGTTTCCATTAGTTTGCTTTTTCTTCAGATTCTGTATGTAAGGGATATCGTAATACATAAATTTAAAAATATATAAAATCTTTGAAATATTTCACTTAGTATAATACCTTCAAGATCCATCCATGGTATTGTAAATGGCAGTATTTCTTAATTTTTCATGGTTAAGTAGTATTCCATAGTATATATTTACCATACTTATTTTATTCATTCATCCATTAATGGATACTGAAGTTATTTCCATCTCTTGCTTAGAGTTAATAATTTTATAATAAACATAAGAGTGCAGAGATGTCTTTGAAAAGTGACTTCGTTTCCTTTAGATATATTCCAAGAAGTGGGATTACTGAATCATATGGTAATTTTACTTTTAATAATATGAATAGTCTCCATACTGTTTTCCATACAAATTTATATCCCTATCACAGTGCATAAGTTCCCCATTTTCCCCAATATTTACCAAAATTTGTTAGTTTTAATTTTTTGGTAGTATATATTCTAACAGGTAGTAATATCTTGCTGTGTTTTTCAGAGGTAAACAAAAACAACAACATAATGATTTTGCCCTGAGTTTTTTACGTTGAGCAGTTTTTAATGCTCCTGTTGGTCATTTATATAACTTTTTTGAAAAAAAAGTCTATTGAGATCCTTTTGCTATTTTTTTAATTATATATTTTTTTCTTTTTGTATCTGTTATTTATTAACCTCTTTTCAGATATAAGTTTTGTAAGTATTTTCTTCCATTCTGTGGATTGTGTTTTCATTCCCCCTTTTTTTTTTGGCAATGTAGAAAATTTAGTTTGATGTAATACCATTTATTTATTTTTGCTTGTGTTTTTGGTCTGGTATCCAAAAAACTATTGGCAAGACCAATGTCAAGGAGAATTTTTCCTATGTTTTCCTTTAGGAAATTTAGTTTCATGCATCACATTTAAGTCTTTAATCTATTTCAAGTTAAGATTTATGAGTGATATAAGGTTCCAGTTTCATACTGTCTATGTGACTATTCAGTTTTAAATACATTTACTGAACAGACTATCTTTACCCATTACATATGTTGACCCCTGTCAAATATTAGGTGACTGTATGAAAGGATTTATTTCTGGACTCTCAATTCTGTTCTACTTGTTTATTGGTCTGTTTTTATGCCAGTATACTTTATTGTTTTGAGCATGAGGGCTTTGTAGTATAGCTTCAAATCAAGAGTGTAATTTCGCTTCTTCATTCTTTCTCAGAACTGCTTTGATTATTTGTTGTCTTTTATGGTCTCATATAAATTTTAGGATTCTTTACTTACTTCTGTAAAAACACAATATTGGATTTTTTTAAAGATTATTTATTTATTTATTTATTTATTTATTTATTTGAGAGAGAGAGATGACAAGCAGGCAGAGAGGCAGGCAGAGAGAGAAGAGGTAGCAGCTTCCTGCTGAGCAGAGAGGCTGATGCGGGGCTCGATCCCAGGACCCTGAGCCGTAGGCAGCAGCTTGACCCACTGAGCCACCCAGGTGCCCCTAACATTGGATTTTTGATAGGAATTGAATTTACAGATGGTTTTCGGTAGTATGGACATTTTAACAATGTTAATTCTTACCAGTCATAAATATGAGCTATCTTTCCATTTGCGTCTCCTTCAATTTCTTTATCAATGTCATAGATTATGGGGTACAGATCTTTCATAGTCTTAGTTAAATCTTATCCTAAGTATTATATTAGTTTTGATGCTAGTGTGAATTAGATTGTTTTCTTTATTTTTTCAGATAGTTCATCATTAGAGTGTTAAAATGCTCCTGTCTTGTGCTTACATTGGCAGCACATATACTAAAATTGGAATGATGCAGAGAAGATTAGCGTGATCACTGAGCAAGGATGACATGAAAAACTATTAAAAAAACAAAACAAAACAAAATTCTTGTCTTCTATATATTGATCTTGTATTTGGCAGCTTTACTAAATTTGTTTATTCAAAAATTTTTATGAAGTTTTTAGGATTTTTTTACATGTAAGTTCATGTTATCCAAAAAAAGAAAATTTTACTTCTTCCTTTTTTTTTTTTTTATTTGGAGTCTCTTATTTCTTTGTGTTCCTTGTTTCTCTGGCTAGGACATCCAGTACTATGTCAAATGAGAGTAGTGAAAGTGGACACACTTGTCTTTTTTCTGATCTTTAAGGGGAAAACTTTCAAACTTTTTTGATTGAATATGAGATTAGCTCTGGGCTTGCAATATGTGGTTTTTCTTTAATGGATTTTTTAAATTATTTTTTTAAAATTTTTTATAAACATATAATGTGTTTTTATCCCTAGGGGTACAGGTCTGTGAATCACCAGGTTTACACATTTCACAGCACTCACCATCACTCACCATAGCACCTGCCCTCCCCAATGTTTATACCCCCACCATCCTCTCCCAACACACCTCCCCCCAGCAACCCTCAGTCTGTTTTGTGAGATTCAGTCTTTTATGGTTTGTCTCCCTCCCAATCCCATCTTCTTTTATTTTTCTTTTCGTACTCCCGAAACCGCCTATGTTGCATCTCCACTTCATCATATCAGGGAGATCATAGGATAGTTGTCTTTCTCAGATTGATTTATTTCGCCAAGCATAATACCCTCTAGTTCCATCCATGTCATCACAAATAGCAGGATTTCATTTCTTTTGATGGCTGCATTGTATCCCTTTGTACATATATACCACATCTTATTTATTGATTCATCTATTGAAGGACATTTAGGTTCTTTCCATAGTTTAACTATTGTGGACATTGCTGCTATAAACATTTGGGTGCATGTGCCCCTTCAGAATGCCACGTTTGTATCTTTAGGGTATATACCCAGTACTGCAATCACTGGGTCATAAACTAGTTCTATTTTCAGCTTTTTGAGGCACCTCCACGCTGTTTTCCAGAGTGGTTGCACCAGCTTGCATTCCCACGTACAGTGTAGGAGGGTTGCCCTTTCTCCACATCCTCGCCAGCATCTGTCATTGACTGACTTGTTCATTTTAGCCATTCCGAAAGGTGTGAGGTGGTATCTCATTCTGGTTTTGATTTGTATTTCCCTGATGCCGAGTGATGTGGAGCATTTTTTCATGTGTCTGTTGGCCATTTGGATGTATTCTTTGCAGAAATGTCCGTTCATGTCCTCTGCCCATTTCTTCATTGGATTATTTGTTCTTAGGGTGTTGAGTTTGATAAGATCTTTATAGATTTTGGATAGATACTGGCCCTTTATCTGGTATGTCATTTGCAAATATCTTCTCCCAGATAACTTCTGACAGTCATCTTTTGGCTTTGTTAACTGTTTCCTTTGCTGGGCAAAAGCTTTTTGATCTGATGAAATCCCAAGAGTTCATTCTTGCCCTTGCTTCCCTTGCCTTTGGTGATGTTCCTATGAAGAAGTTGCTGCTGGTGAGGTCAAAGAGTTTGCTGCCTGTTCTCTCCTCAAGGATTTTGATGGATTCCTTTCTCACATTATGCTTCTTCATCCATTTCCAGTCTATTTTCATGTATGGTGTAAGGAAATGGTCCAACTTCATTTTTCTGCATGTGGCTGTTCAATTTTCCCAACACCATTTGTTGAAGAGGCTGTCTCTTTTCCATAGGACATTCCTTCCTGCTTTGTTGACGATTAGTTGACCATAGAGTGGAGGGTGTATTTCTGGGCTCTCTATTCTGTTCCATTGATCTATGTCTGTTTTGGGGACAGTTCCCTACCATCTTGATGATGACAACTTTGTAATAGAGCTTGAAGTCTGGAATTGTGATGCCAACAACTTTGGCTTTCTCTTTCAATATTCCTCTGGCTATTCGAGGTATTTTCTGGTTCCATATATATTTTAGGATGATTTGTCCCATTTCTTTGAAAAAAATGGACGAGATTTTGATAGGGATTGCATTAAATGTGTAGATTGCTTTAGGTAGCATAGACATTTTCACAATATTTGTTTTTCCAATACGGGAGCATGGAACATTTTTCCATTTCTTTGTGTCTTCTTCAATTTCTTTCATGAGTACTCACTTTGGAGTTTTCTGAGTATAGATTCTTTGTCTCTTTGGTTAGGTTTATTCCTAGGTATCTTAGGGTTTTGAGTGCAATTGTAAATGGGATTCACTCCTTAATTTCTATTTCTTCAGTCTTGTTGGTTTAAAAAAATGCAACCAATTTCTGTGCATTGATTTTATATTCTGACACTTTACAGAATTCCTATACAAGTTATAGCAGATTTGGATTGGAGTCCTTTAAGTTTTCCACATACAGTGTCATATCCTCTGCAAGCAGGGATAGTTTGACTTCTCTTTTGCCAATTTGGCAAAATTTGGATGCCCTTAATTTCTTTTTGTTGTCTGATTGCTGAGGCTAGGACTTCTAGTACGATGTTGAATAGCAGTGGTGATAACGGACATCCCTGCCGTGTTCCTGACCTCAGCGGAAAAGTATTCCATTTTTCTCCATGGAGAATGATATTTGCAGTGGGTTTTTCATAGATGGCTTTGATAATATTGATAATATGTGCCCTCTATCCCTACACTTTGAAGAGTTTTAATCAGGAAGGGACACTGCACTTTGCCAAATGCTTTTTCAGCATCTATGGAGAGTATCATGTGGTTCTTGTTCTTTCTTTTATTAATGCGTTGTATCACATTGATTGATTTGCATATGTCGAACCAACCTTGTAGCCCTGAAATAAATCCCACTTGGTCGTGGTGAATAATCCTTTTAATGTACTGTTGAATCCTATTGGCTAGTATTTTGGTGAGAATTTTCACATCTGTGTTCATCAAGGATATTGGTTTGCTGTTCTCTTTTTTGATGGGATCCTTGTCTGGTTTTGGGATCAAGGTGATGCTGGCCTCATAAAATGAGTTTGGAAGTTTTCCTTCCATTTCTATTTTTTTGTAACAGTATCATGAGAATAGGAATTAATTCTTCTTTAAATGTTTGGTAGAATTTCCCTGGGAAGCCATCTGGCCCGGGGCTTTTGTTTGTTTGGAGATTTTTGATGACTGTTTCAATCTCCGTACTGGTTATGGGTCTGTTCAGGTTTCCTATTTCTTCCTGGTTCAGTTGTGGTAGTTTATATGTCTCTAGGAATGTATCCATTTCTTCCAGATTGTTGAATTTGTTGGCGTAGAGTTGCTCATAGTATGTTCTTATAATTGTTTGTATTTCTTTGGTGTTGGATGTGATCTCTCCTCTTTCATTCATTAATTTATTTATTTGGGTTCTTTCTCTTTTCTTTTTGATAAGTGTGGAAAGGGTTTTATCAATCTTATTAATTCTTTCAAAGAACCACCTCTATTGTTTTTTGTTGTTGTTGTTGATTTTTTGTGGTTTTTATTTGTTTGTTTATTTGTTTCTATTTCATTGATTTCTGCTCTGATCTTTATTATTCCTCTTCTGCTGGGTTTAGGCTTTCTTTGTTGTTCTTTCTTCATCTCCTTTAGGTGTAGGGTTATGTTGGGTATTTGAGATCTGAGAGAGAAGCGTGGTTGCACACGTGTGTCACTGCGCTCCCCAAAAGCATGTCTGGGGAAGGTGCAGCACGCCACCCCAGGAGAAGAGAAGGATACGTTGGCCTTGTGGTCGGGAAAGGTCGGGAAGCAGAATAGCCTGCCGTGGCAGGAACAGCAGGCCGGTGGCAAGACAAGTGTCACCCGCTCCCTGTGCAGAGAGACAAAGCCTGGTTCCTAAGGAGACATGAGGGGATGACTAGGGCAGGGATGCATGCTCCACTCTGAGGAAGGAGTCTGGGCAGAAGGCAGGCCTGTCCTGTGCCTCTGATCCCAAGGGGATAGCATCTCCTTGACCACCTGTCCGTAGGGCCGACTTGGGCTAGCTACCAGGCGCCATACCCGGAACTCGCAGAAATAGCTCCCTCGAGAAACGGGCAGTCAGATGCCATCTTCCTCCAAGATGTGACAGCGTTTTCGGTGGCAGGGGATTTGCCGGGGAAGGAGTGGGGACAATCTCCCAAAGCTCCCCATTCCAGTAAACGGGCGGTGTTCAGGGATCCTGTCGCCTCTCCTCTCCTGTGGGGAAGGCACTGGCCTTAACTGCGAGTCCGCCTGAGGGCCTGTGCAAAAGGCCAAGCGTTGCCTACACTGGGAGAATGTAGTGTGCATTGAGTGCCATCCTAGGCCACGCACGCTGCTGCAGCGTTGTGGCTATGTCTGCTTAGTTCGGACTGGCAGGGTGAACCCAGGGTGCCAACATAGAGCCCGGGAAAGCAAGGCCCAAGAGGAACCAGCTCTCCCGCAGCTCTTCTTCCCTGATGCGACAGAGCGAACACCCAAAGCCTTGCTGAGGAAGCAGCAGTGAAGTGCCGTTCGCGCCAAGCTGAAAACCTCTGTGAAAGCATAGCAGTCGCTGGGAAATCAGAGTCGTTTTTGTGGGCTGCTGTTGCTGCTTGCCTTAGCCTAGTATTCGCAGCACGGCGGGAGAAACCCTCATACAGCGAAAGGGTCTTTGCCTGGGCATCTCCTCTGGGAAAGCACAGCATTCTTTGGGAAATCAGAGTCGGGTCTGTGGGACGCTGCTGCTGCTTGCCTGAGCAAGACCCCACAGCACGGTGTAATAAACCCGCATGGGGCGAAATCCTCTTTGCCTGGGCATCCCCACTGCCTGAGAGAGAACTGTGGTTGCGCCCATGGAAAGAGCCTTAAGGAAGGGGAAATGTCTGTCACTGGGCTCCCCAGGAGCCTGTCTGGGGAAAGTGCAGCAAGCTTCCCAGGAGAAGAGAAGGAGCCATTGGCCTTGTGGTCGGGAAATGGTCGCGAAGCTGGAGAGCTGGCCCTGGCAGGAACAGCGGGCCGGTGGCAAGACAAGTGTCACCCACTCCCTGTGCAGAGAGACGAAGCCTGGCTGCTAAGGAGACTTGAGGGGGCGATTGGGCCGGGGAACGTGCTCCAATCTGAGGAAGGAGTCTGGGCAGAAGGAAGGCCTTTCCTTCCCAAGTGGAAAGCATCTCCTTGGCCATCTGTCCAGAGGGCAGACGTGGGCTTGCCACCAAGCTTCCAGCCCTGAACTCGCAGAAACACCTCCTGGAGGAATGGGCAATCAGATGCCGTCTTCCTCCAGGATGTGGCAGCATTGGCGGAGGCAGGGGGTGTCCCGGGGAAACAGGGACAGTTACCGATTACTCCCCATTCCAGGGCACGGGCGGCGTGCAGTGATCCTCTCACATCTCCTCAAGGATGGAGACGGCACTGGCCTAGTCCCCTGTCCACCTGAACGCCAGAGCAAAAGGGCCGGCCGTGCGTATGCTGAGAGATGGCATTGTGAGCAGAGTGCCATCCTAGGCCACGCAGGGTCGAGGCTGTGTCTGCTTATTTCAGCTTGGAAGAATGAACCCAGGTTGTGAACTTGGAGCCCGGGATAGCAAGGCCCCAAGAGACACCAGCTCTCTGGCAGCACTTCTTCCCTGACGCGACTGAAGCCTTGCTGAGGAAGCAGCGGTGAAGTGCTGTTCGCTTCAAGCCAAAGCCTCTGTGAAAGCACAGCATTGGCTGAGAAATCAGAAGTCGGTTCTGCGGGCTCTTCTGCTGCTTGCCCGTCTCCAGTCTCTCGGTGGGAGAAACCCGAATACAGCGAAAGCCTCTTTGTCCGGGCACCTCCTCTGGGAAGCACAGCATTCGTTGGGAAATCAGAATCGAATGTGTGGAATGCAGCAGCTGAATGCCTGAGCTAGTCTCCGCAGCACGGTGGAAGATACCTGCATGGAGAGAAATACTCTTTGCCCTAGCATCCCTTCTGCCTGAGAGAGAAGTGTGGTTGCACATATCTGTCACCGCGCTCCCCAGGACCAAGTGTGGGGAAGGCGCAGCACGACGCCCCCGGGAAGGGAAGGAGCCCTTGGCCTTGGGGTCGGGAAACGCTCAGGAAGCAGGATAGCCTGCCGTGGCACGAACAGCAGGCCGGTGGCAAGACAAGTTTCACCCGCTCCCTGTTCAGAGAGATGGAAGCCTGGAAGCTAAGGAGACATGAGGGGACGACTAGGGCAGGGGCGTGAGCTCCACTCTGAGGAAGGAGACTGGGCAGAAGGCAGGCCTGTCTTGTGCCTCAGGATGAAGGGGACAGCATCTCCTTGGCCACCTGTCCCAAGGGCAGACTTGGGCTTGCCACCAGGTGCGATAACCGAACTCGCAGAAACAACCCCATGGAGAAACGGGCAGTCAGATGCCGTCTTCCTCCAAGATGTGGCAGCGATGTGGGTGGCAGGGGGTGTGCCGGGGAAGGAGTGGAGACTGTCCCCCACAGTTCCCCATCCAAGTGCACGGGCCGTGTGCAGGGATCCTATCGCTTCCTCTCTCCTGTGCTGAAGGCACTGGCCTAGACCCCGAGTCTGCCTGAGCGCCGGAGCAAAAGGCAAAGCCTTACCTACCCCAGGAGATGGTAATAGGCATAGAGTGCCATGCTAGGCCACGCAAGCTGATGCAGGGCTGTGACTGTGTCTGCTTAGTTCGGCTTAGCAAGGTGAACCCCGGGCGCGAACTTGGAGCCCGGGAAGCAAGGCCCAAGAGGCACCAGCTCTCCCGCGGTTCTTCTTCCCTGCCGCGACAGAGCAAACGACCAAAGCCTTGCTGAGAAAGCAGCAGCATAGTGCGTTTCGCGCCAAGTTGGAAACCTCTGGGAAAGCACAGCAGTCTCTGGGAAATCAGAGTCGGTTCTGCGGGCTCTTCTGCTGCTTGCCTGAGCCCAGTCTCGTGGTGGGAGAAACCCGCATACAGCGAAACCCCTTTGCCCGGGCATCCTCTTTGAGAAAGCACAGCTTTCGTTGGGAAATCAGAATCGGATGTGCGTGATGCTGCAGCTTAATGCCTGAGCTATTCTCTGCAGCATGGTGGAAGATACCCGCATGGAGCGAAATCCTCTTTGCCCTATTACCCCTCTGCCTGAGAGAAGCGCGGTTGCGCCTGTGGAAAGAGCCTTAAGGAAAGGGACACGTCTATCACTGCGCTCCCCAGGAGCATGTCTGTGGAAGGTGCAGCACGCTGCCCAGGGAGAAGAGCAGGAGCCGTTGGCTTTCTGGTCTGGAAACGGTTGCAAAACAGGAGAGCCGGCCCTGGCAGGCACAGCGGCCGGTAGCAATACAAGTGTCACCCGCTCCCTGTGCAGAGAGACAGTAGCCTGTCTCCTACAAGAGAGGAGGAGATGAGTAGGGCAGGGCGCGTGCTCCACTCTTAGGAAGGAGTCTGGGCAGAAAGCATACCTGTCCTGAGCCTCTGGGCCCAAGGAGACAGCAGCTCCTTGGCCACCTGTCCCTGAAGCAGACATGCGCTAGCCACCAGGAGCCTACGCTGAACTCGCAGAAACAGCTCCCTGAAATAACAGGGAGTCAGATGCCGTCTTCCTTCAGGATATGGAAGCTTGTAGGAGGCATGGGGTTTAAGGGGATGGGGTGAGGACAGTCCCCGAAAGCTCCCTATTTAGTGCACGGGCGGTGTGCAGGGATCCTGTCACTTCTCCTTTCCTGTGGGGAAAGCACTGGGCTAGTCCGCGAGAACGCCTGAGCGCCAGAGTAAAAGGCCAAGCGAATCCTACACAGGGAGATGGTAGTGTGCATAGGGTGCCATCCTAGGCTCCGCAAGCTACTGCAGGGTTGTGGCTGTGTCTGCTTAATTCGTCCTGGCAGGGTAATCCCAGGAGGCGAACATGGAGCCCGGGAAAGCAAGGCCCAAAAGGCACCAGCTCTCCCGCAGCTCTGCTTTTCTGACGCGACTGAAGCCTTGCTGAGGAAGTAGCGGCGAATTGCTGTTCGCTCCAGCCAAAGCCTCTGAGAAAGCACAGCATTCGCTGAGAAATGATCTGCGGGCTACTGCTGCTTGCCTGAGCCCAGTCTCGCGGCTGGAGAAACCCGCATACAGTGTAGGCCTCTTTGCCTTGTCATCTACCCTCGGAAATCACAGCATTCGTAGGGAAATGTGATTTGGGTTTGGGGATGCTGCTGCTGCTTGCCTGAGCTAGTCTCCGCAGCGCGGTGGAAGATACCCGAATGGAGCAAAATACTCTTTGCCCTAGCATCCCTTCTGCCTGAGAGGGAAGAGTGGTTGCACACGGCTCTCACCGCGCTCCCCAGGAGCAAGTGTGGGGAAGGCGCAGCACGCCGCCCCCGGAGAAGAGAAGGAGCCCTAGGCCTTGGGGACGGGAAACGCTCGGGAAGCAGGATAGCCTGCCATGGCACGAACAGCAGGCCGGTAGCAAGAAAAGTGTCACCCGCTCCCTGTGTGGAGAGATGGAAGCCTGGCTGCTAAGGAGACATGAGGGGACGACTAGGGCAGGGGCACGTGCTATCCTCTGAGGAAGGAGTATGGGCAGAAGGCAGGCCTGTCTTGTGCCTCTGGTCCCAAGGGAACAGCATCTCCTTGGCCACCTGTCCCAAGGGCAGACTTGGGCTTGCCACCAGATGCCATACCCGCAACTCGCAGAAACAACCCCATGGAGAAACGGGCAGTCAGATGCCGTTTTCCACCAAGATGTGGCAGCAATGTGGGTGGCAGGGGGTGTGCCAGGGAAGGAGTGGAGACTGTCCTCCACAGTTCCCCACCCAAGTGCACTGGCCGTTTGCAGGGATCCTGTCGCCACCTCTCTCCTGTGCTGAAGGCACTGGCCTAGACCCCAAGTCAGCCGGAGCGCCAGAGTAAAAGGCAATGCCTTACCTACCCCTAGAGATGGTAATAGGCATAGAGTGCCATGCTAGGCCACGCAAGCTGCTACAGGGCTGTGACTGTGTCTGCTTAGTTCGGCTTAGCAAGGTGAACCCCGGGTGTGGTCTTGGAGCTCAAGAAAGCAAGGCCCAAGAGGCACCAGCACTCCCGCAGCTCTTCTTCCCTGAAGCAAACGAACCCTTGCTGAGGAAGCAGCAGTGAAGTGCGGTTCACTCCAAAACAGCGTGGAGGTGCCTCAAAAAGCTGAAAATAGAACTAGTTTATGACCCAGTGATTGCAGTACTGGGTATATACCCTAAAGATACAAACGTGGCATTCTGAAGGGGCACATGCACCCAAATGTTTATAGCAGCAATGTCCACAATAGTTAAACTATGGAAAGAACCTAAATGTCCTTCAATAGATGAATCAATAAATAAGATGTGGTATATATGTACAATGGGATACTATGCAGCCATCAATAGAAATGAAATCCTGCTATTTGTGATGACATGGATGGAACTAGAGGGTATTATGCTTGGCGAAATAAATCAATCTGAGAAAGACAACTATCCTATGATCTCCCTGATATGATAAAGTGGAGATGCAACATAGGTTGTTTCGGGCGTACGAAAAGAAAAATAAAAGAAGATGGTATTGGGAGGGAGACAAACCATAAAAGACTGAATCTCACAAAACAGACTGAGGGTTGCTGGGGGGAGGTGTGTTGGGAGAGGATGGTGGGGGTATGGACATTGGGGAGGGCAGGTGCTATGGTGAGTGATGGTGAGTGCTGTGAAATGTGTAAACCTGGTGATTCACAGACCTGTACCCCTAGGGATAAAAACACATTATATGTTTATAAAAAATTTTAAAAAAATAATTTAAAAAATCCATTAAAGAAAAAACACATATTGCAAGCCCAGAGCTAATCTCATATTCAACCAAAAAAGTTTGAAAGTTTTTCCCTTAAAGATCAGAAAAAAGACAAGTGTGTCCACTTTCACTACTCTCATTTGACATAGTACTGGATGTCCTAGCCAGAGAAACAAGAAACACAAAGAAATAAGAGACTCCAAATAAAAAAAAAAAAGGAAGAAGTAAAATTTTCTTTTTTTGGATAACATGAACTTACATGTAAAAAAATCCTAAAATCTTCATAAAAATTTTTGAATAAACAAATTTAGTAAAGCTGCCAAATACAAGATCAATATATAGAAGACAAGAATTTTGTTTTGTTTTGTTTTTTTAATAGTTTTTCATGTCATCCTTGCTCAGTGATCACGCTAATCTTCTCTGCATCATTCCAATTTTAGTATATGTGCTGCCAATGTAAGCACAAGACAGGAGCATTTTAACACTCTAATGATGAACTATCTGAAAAAATAAAGAAAACAATCTAATTCACACTAGCATCAAAACTAATATAATACTTAGGATAAGATTTAACTAAGACTATGAAAGATCTGTACCCCATAATCTATGACATTGATAAAGAAATTGAAGGAGACGCAAATGGAAAGATAGCTCATATTTATGACTGGTAAGAATTAACATTGTTAAAATGTCCATACTACCGAAAACCATCTGTAAATTCAATTCCTATCAAAAATCCAATGTTAGGGGCACCTGGGTGGCTCAGTGGGTCAAGCTGCTGCCTACGGCTCAGGGTCCTGGGATCGAGCCCCGCATCAGCCTCTCTGCTCAGCAGGAAGCTGCTACCTCTTCTCTCTCTGCCTGCCTCTCTGCCTGCTTGTCATCTCTCTCTCTCAAATAAATAAATAAATAAATAAATAATCTTTAAAAAAATCCAATATTGTGTTTTTACAGAAGTAAGTAAAGAATCCTAAAATTTATATGAGACCATAAAAGACAACAAATAATCAAAGCAGTTCTGAGAAAGAATGAAGAAGCGAAATTACACTCTTGATTTGAAGCTATACTACAAAGCCCTCATGCTCAAAACAATAAAGTATACTGGCATAAAAACAGACCAATAAACAAGTAGAACAGAATTGAGAGTCCAGAAATAAATCCTTTCATACAGTCACCTAATATTTGACATATGTAATGGGTAAAGATAGTCTGTTCAGTAAATGATATTTAAAACTGAATAGTCACATAAACAGTATGAAACTGGAACCTTATATCACTCATAAATCTTAACTTGAAATAGATTAAAGACTTAAATGTGATGCATGAAACTAAATTTCCTAAAGGAAAACATAGGAAAAATTCTCCTTGACATTGGTCTTGCCAATAGTTTTTTGGATACCAGACCAAAAACACAAGCAAAAATAAATAAATGGTATTACATCAAACTAAATTTTCTGCATTGCCAAAAAAAAAAGGGGGGGAATGAAAACACAATCCACAGAATGGAAGAAAATACTTACAAAACTTATATCTGAAAAGAGGTTAATAAATAACAGATACAAAAAGAAAAAAATATATAATTAAAAAAATAGCAAAAGGATCTCAATAGACTTTTTTTTCAAAAAAGTTATATAAATGACCAACAGGAGCATTAAATGTGCTCAACGTAAAAAACTCAGGACAAAGTCATTATGTTGTTGTTTTTGTTTACCTCTGAAAAACACAGCAAGATATTACTACCTATTAGAATATATACTACCAAAAAATTAAAACTAACAAATTTTGGTAAATATTGGGGAAAATGGGGAACTTATGCACTGTGATAGGGATATAAATTTGTATGGAAAACAGTATGGAGACTATTCATACTATTAAAAGTAAAATTACCATATGATTCAGTAATCCCACTTCTAGGGATATAGCTAAAGGAAACGAAGTCACTATTCGAAGACATCTCTGCACTCTTATGTTTATTATAAAATTATTAACTCTAAGCAAGAGATGGAAATAACTTCAGTATCCATTAATGGATGAATGAATAAAATAAGTATTGTAAATATATACTATGGAATACTACTTAACCATGAAAAATTAAGAAATACTGCCATTTACAATACCATGGATGGATCTTGAAGGTATTATACTAAGTGAAATATTTCAAAGATTTTATATATTTTTTAATTTATGTATTACGATATCCCTTACATACAGAATCTGAAGAAAAAGCAAACTAATGGAAACTTAGAGTTGAGTTGACAAGGGGTGAACCTGGGGTGGAATAAGGTGGTCAAAGGGTACAAACTTGCAACTATAATAGTAAAAAGTTCTGGGGATCTAATGTACAGCATGATGATCATTGTTAATAATATATACATACTTTTTTTATTGTGCTTCCCTTTATTAAATTTTGCATATATCACATTCTTACAAGTTGAAAGTTCATAGCAATCTTGTATAAAATAGGTCTGCTGCCACCATTTTTCTAACACCATTTGTTCATTTTGTGTCTCTCTGTCACATGTTGGTAATTCTTGCAATATTTCAAGTTTTTTCATTATTATTGTATTTGTTATGGTGATCTGTGATCAGTATTTATGACCCACTGAAAACTCAGAACTAGTTTACTTAAGGTATATACATTGTTTTTCTTTAAAGACATAATGCTTTTGAACAGTACAGTATAGTGTTTATTTTTTATATGCACTGGGAAACACAATTTTTTATTTGCACTGGGAAACCAAAAAATAATAATAATGATTTGACTTAGTTTATTGAAATAATCACTTTATTGAGGCGGTCTGGAACAAAACCCACAAGACCTCTGAAGTTTATCTCTACTGTACTATATACATAAAAGTTGCTAAGAGAGTAGATCTTAAAATTCCTTACAATACATGCATAAAAAACAGAGGCAACTATATGAGATAGTAGATGTATTAACATTTTTATGTAGATTATATTGCAATGCAGATGTATACCAATTTATCAAATGGTACAAAATTTGCACAATGTTAAAAGTTTGCAGTGTTATAAGAAATCATTTCTTAAATTTACAAATTATAATATGTCAATTATTTTTCAATAAAGCTGGAAATAAGCTTTTGTAGAATTAATCTATTTTTCAAAAGAGGAAGTAAGGAAGTAGAAACTGCAACTAACTCTGAAATAATAGAATACAAAATCCATTTTAGTTATATACACTGTGACAAACACTATTAGTTAGTTTAGAATGAAGGAATACTTATGAAGCATGAAGGATGGTCTATAAATAAGGCTGAAAGAGCTCAGTTTTAAGGTTTAAATTTAAAATCTTCTTTTGAAATACTAAACTGATCACCCAGTTTTCCAAACATAAATGTCTTAACTGCATGAATTTATTTCATACAACTCTATAATCTAGTTTCATAAGAAAGCAGCATGCAAATTTTGAATAAGACAGACTTGCTTAAGTTTCTTTATGTTCAACAGTAAAGGATACTTCCCTAAAAATAAATAGAAAAACCAGCATATTTATCATGATAATTATTATTCATAATAAGATTCATATTGAATTAAGGAATATATAGCCTCAGAGGGGGTAAAGTAAAATGAAATTTATTTTGGTAAATGTGTCTATGAATAGTCAATACAATGCCTCAATATAAATGAATATTATCATTTTGAACAATTTAATTACTATTATTAGAATTATTATAAGTATAAAAATAGCTATCATTTTAGCATGGAATATGAGACTCTCATGCTCCATGCTTCATTACATCCACACAACAATTCTGCATAATAAGTATTATCATCACCATTTCATGGGTGAAAAAACTGCGGCTAACACATTTAGATAACTGGTTTATGATTACATGGCTAGTAAAGATGCATCACACTAATTTAGGCTTTATGATTTCAGAATTGTACTCTTTCCACTGCACAATCTATTACTCTGTAAATACTTGGCCTGTTTTCATTTAGTTCTTTAATTTTATTCATGTGGTGATGGCTTAAAGCTTCATTTAAAGGAAGTTAAAAAAAATTCATTTAACCAAAAGCTCCCAAGAATTAAAAATGTCATGGAGCTAATGTAGACATGGATATCATTAGTTAATGGGTAACCATATATTTTCCACTCTAGTGAGATAAAAATCAGAGTGTTTTTCTAAGTTTTAGTCTCTGAGTATTAAAAAGGACTTTGTTAAAATAGAAATATTTAGACAAAGGTCATCAAAAGTCTGCATCAGGTCACCTTAAGATAAATATTAGAAAACTGAGGAAACAAATGGAGATTCGAACACTGAGCTATGATATAATGAATGGTTTAAAGTTTTTAGTAGAATATAGAAAAGCCCTTTAAAGCCTGGTCTTAGCCTAGCATTGCAGCTTCTGGGATATCTGTCTATCTATCATCTATCTATCTATCTATTTAGATATAAATTTGAAAATTTTTTAACTTAAAGATTTTGAGAAATAGAACATAATCAGCACCATAGAAGATCTGTTTATGATAACAACCTAGCCCCTTCTCCCAGTTTGTTAATATTCTCTCTTATTTAATGTAACATTGTGCAAATAGACCACTGCTGATCTGCCGTTATGAATGAAATAACTATAATCATCTGTTTTCATATCCTGGTGAAAATATTCATTTAATTCAATGTTGTATTTCCAGGAATGGACCAAATTTTTTTTTAATTTTTAAGTCTTCTAAATTTTGTCCAACCTACCTCAAATGTTTTTATTATGGGCACTGTCATTCTTTCACATTCTTGCAAGACATTTTTACTGTTTCCCAATATGGTAAGTGTGTAATAGTATGCCATTCTAGGTTTTAATTTATTTTTAATTTAATTTAATTTAATTCCAGATTCATAATAAAGATAAACAGCTTTTACCTATGAGTGGCCATTTGGATTACCCTTTCTGTAAAGTACATGCTCCAATCTTTTGATATCTTAACATTGTGTCATACTGACTTCTTTAATAATAGATTTCCTGAATGAACTTTTAGCTGTGTAGGTCTTCTCTATTTTATTTTGAACTTGCTTTCATTTCAAAAACTTTATATTTATTTTCATAATCTGCTTTTATTTTGCTTTGTCTATTATCTATCTATTTATTTATTTATTTGCAAGCAAGAGAGAGCGAGCGAGTGAGAGCGCAGGAAGGGATAGAAAAAGAAGGGAAAAGAATCTTAAGCAGGCTCCAGGCTCAGCAAAGAGCCCATCTCTGGGCTCTATTTCACAACCCTGACATCATGACCTGAGCCAAAATGAAAGAAATAAAATAAAATTAAGGTGTTAAAAAAAAAAGGAAAAAGAATTGGAGGTTTAATTAAGTGAGCCACCCAGGCACCCCTGTGGTATCTTAAATTGGCTGTCATATCTTTAAAGTTCTAGAGTATCCATTTGGTTCATTTATAAAATCTTTCTCAATATCATTTTTTAGTTTCAGTTTTTTGTTCAATTTGCTTCCCCTCTCATTTCTTTGAGCAGAGTACTCAAGCCATTTTACAATCTTTATTGATCATTTTAATATCATACTTAATCCCATTTTGTCTATCAAATCTTGTTAATGGTTTTTCTTTGTGTGCTTTGTTACATTTTGGTATGTTCAAGACATTATATTTGAAACTCTTACTGAGTAGGAATAATTAAGAGCTATAATAATGGTATGGTCCTCCCTGGCAGGATTTTCTCTTATATCTGAGACAATCATACTCCAAATTCAGTGGTTGACTTTCTCAGTTTACACAGAAGGCAAGGTAGGCTCTAGTCTTATTTCTGCTTCTCCTTGTGCTTTGGGGATCTCAACTTAAATTTGGGTTGTACCAAAGTCCTCAAATTTGATTGCTGCTGGATTTTGAATTTTTTTTCTCTAGTATCAAGTGTCTATTAAAAACACAGCTCAGTGTGTTTTAGCAGTTTCTAATGCTCTCATAGCTAAAATGGCTTCAGGGCATATATCTCTAGGCTCTCATTGTGTTTCGTATTGGCCCAGTAATCCCTCACTTATTTTTATAATCATTCTGATATTTTTAACTTTAAAAGCTATTTTGTCTGGATTTTTAAGTTGTCTTAAGTAAAAGTTTTTAGATCACCATTACTAGAAGCAACAACAAATATACATGAAAATATCTGCAGTAGTTTATCACATCTTTATGGCTTTCAACTTCCATAAGCCGAGGCATCCTTCTCTAATCACTTAGGCAAACTCCAAGTTACCCTTTAAAACAACACAAGAATTGCTTCATTTAAGAACATGTTCACGGATGACTCTTCCCCACTGTCCTTACCAACATTCCCACACACTCTTTGCTACCCACACCTTGTTTATGAACTTTCATTAGGTATATCAGCGGGACCAGAATTTTGCTCTATTGTATTTTTGTCCTTTAGAGCTTTAATTAAATATGAATTCCATAGAAAGTCTGTCCCTTTTCTTTCAAACCTGGGTTAGTTATTTCTTCTCATTCTTTGTCAGAAGTTATTTTATTAGAGAAACTTACAGCTGTATTGTGACTTTGGAGCCTTTACAGTTTTTTGACTGGAAAAATCACCCATCCCTGAGATTTTTACGCAGCTTCCTGGCTGATATTATTCAGAAATCTGTTCAAAACAGACTTTTTCAGAGAGGCCCTTTCGGACCACTCAGTTACAAAAACTCTTCTCAATCACTGCTCTTATTAAAATGTGCTTATTTAGTTCAAATATGCATCACTATTAAAGAAAAACCAGTATGATTTTTTTCTTTTTAAAGTTGGCTTACCTATTATCTATCTCTCCCATTAAAATGATTCCTCTGGGGGGCACCTGGGTGGCTCAGTGGGTTAAGCCGCTGCCTTCGGCTCAGGTCATGATCTCAGAGTCCTGGGATCGAGTCCCGCATCTGGCTCTCTGCTCAGCAGGGAGCCTGCTTCCTCCTCTCTCTCTCTGCCTGCCTCTCTGCCTACTCCCTCTGTCAAATAAATAAATAAAATCTTGAAAAAAAAAGGTAGAACTCTTAAAAAAAATGATTCCTCTGGGATGGGGTTTTGCTGTGCTCATCTTAGGCCAGGCACTCAATAAATTGTCTCTGTATGATTGAATTGTTTGACTCCCTTGCTAGATTCTCAACTTCATGAGGCCAAGGATTGTTCTATTCAGTCCTTTATCCTCAATGTCTGTTATATTGCAGTCACTTATGTGACTAATGGGAAAAATCACAGAAAGAAAGAGTTAAAACTACAGAAATACCCCGTAGGTTCAATAACACAAAGCTTTCTAAAATTATTTAGCCCAGGAATTGAATACTGGCTGCACTTTTTATTTTTTTAAATGGTTTTGAATTTAATTTAAATGGAAATACTTGAATGGTAGAATAATAAAAAAAATTATAAAAGCAACTTGCTCCTTAAAGTAAGAATTATATAGGGCATCTCTTCTAGAAGCAAAATTTTCAAATGTCAAACATCTGAAAGCATAGAAGGAGAAGTAAGAGTGTGAATTGTACTTCAATGCTCTTTTCTTTATATTCAGCAAACAGCTTCATTCACACCTTTCCAATTTTTTTCAACTCTTTTGACAAAGCCTTCAGAGGAGTTACTGCTGATGACAACCATCACAGCCTAACAGGAGAAATTTTATGAAGAAAAATAATAGCGTGTTTTTCCCAAATTGTTAAGGATATGGTGAAGCTCTGTCGGATTCAAAGGAGGAATGTGCAATTCCATGCTATATATAATAATAACTTATTTTAATAATGGCTTTGCAATTTTTCAGATATATCCATTTACTGAAAGCACTATCAAATAAACAAAAGCAAACAAATTAACAGGGGTTCGAGACAGGAATTATCTAATCTAAAAATAGCACATGTTCACAGAATACAAAACACATATCCCAAGTACTACTATAGGTTTCAAGTAATAGTCAAAACAATAGTAAACGTGATTCAGACCCTACCAGACGAATCATAAATGGGATCTTAACTGTAAATCCTTATCTTTAGATCAAAGCGGGTAATTGGGTGCTGAAGATACATTATAGAACTAATATGTTATAGAACTCCTCTGAAATGAGTCATTTATTCCATCACTTTTCCTGCACAGCTGCTGACCCATGTTTTGGTTCCTGGAAATAGCTGCTACCCTGTCATACTTCTTTAAAGCACATATATCGATAACTCTACTCACTCCTCCATTCCTCTGTGACTGTCACTGTGTTAAAATGTGGAGTCAGCTGACTCACTTGTGGTGGTAATAAAGTAGATGAGTTTGCAAAGTATTTTGTTATTTCTAAAAATGCAAAAACCAAATTACATTGAAATCATAAGCGGTGTTTCAGGGAGAGCTGTAGGATGTGGTTTCTTGTGTAATCCACAGAGATTAGCTCCAACACATATTTAAACTCTCCTCTAGGAGCAACCTTAGTGGTAAAGCAAGAAGATAAACAGATGTATACACACCCTGGCACAAAAGTATCACTTATGTTTGGCTTCCTAGTCTCCTCGTGCTACTTATTTATCTTAACGTCTCTCTGAAATCAGGGAACACAGAATCTCAAGCAGTTGATATTTTTCTACTGAATTACCCAATAGTCTGATCATACCCCTAAGACTTTTTAAAATTATTTCACTCATAATCCCAAATCTGCTTTGCCTCCTCAGCTCAGTACACTGTAATTTGATTTCAAAATGAGGACGGTTGTCAGTAATGCCACATTCATTAATCTATTTTACAATTCCATGTACTTAGAACTATGAAAATATGTTAATAACATCCATTCCAATAAGCCACCCTACATTTATTATCATGAAACAAGACCTCAAGAAAGAGAATTCAAAATCATCCATGTATTTGCAACTTATTGCAATAAAGCCTTTATCAATAGACTTCCCTGTGCACATGGTGGTCAAATTGCTGGTGAAAACCAGCCAGATCTATTACAAGCTTTCTCATGGCTTCTAGGTAATCCAAGTGAGCCTTTATTGATACTGGGAAGGGATAAAGCAGGGAAGGGATAAACAGTGATGTAAGAATTTGCTGGACAAAAGTAATGACTCTCATTACAGAGTGAGTATTTTAAAGCAAATGAGCCTGTTGGGAATATTCTTTTACAAAATCGTGTTTTTTTATTAACTTTTTAAAGTTCAATTAGTTAACATATAGTGTACCATTAGTTTCAAATGTAGATTTCAGTTATTCATCCATAGCATATAATAGCTAATGCTCAGTACTTACTGTTATAGCTTCTTGAAAGCAGAATTTTAACCCACTGAGCCACCCAGGCGCCCTTGAAAGCAGAAATTTAGATCATATTTTCTGATTACTTCCATGAAGTACAACACTTTCCTGCTAGCAACCTTCAAAACATACTGTTTGTAGGGGAATTTCTTTAATAATAAATAAATAGGAATTTATTTAAATTTATAAATATATAAAATAAATAGGAATTTATTTAAATTTATTTAAATATTGCACACTGTTTCATTGTTCATAAATAAGGTGATGATATTATAGCCATTAGTTGGTAGCACTGATATATCACTTTCTTTTTACTTCTCAGTGCATTCTCTTTACACAAAATAGATATATATTTTAAAAGAATCTGAATCTGTGGCAAACTTTTAAAAACCCTATACAGTAAAGTTTATCATTTTAAGTAATCTCAATTATCTTCCTCAATTGTGATAGTATATCCTTCTATCTAGGCCAGATATTGTATGAGGGATTTGAAGAGACATACTTTTCTAAATTTCACTTTTCTCATCTGCAAAATGCTGATCATGATCCTACAATAAAATACACTTACTATTTTTTGATGAAAATTTATTTATTTATTTTAAGATTTTATTTATTTATCAGAGAAAGTGGGCGAGAGAGCAAGCACAGGCAGACAGAATGGCAGGCAGAGGCAGAGGGAGAAGCAGGCTCCCGGCCGAGCAAGGAGCCCATTGTGGGACTCGATCCCAGGATGCTGGGATCATGACCTGAGCAAAAGCCAGCTGCTTAACCAACTGAGCCGCCCAGGCGTCCCTTTTGATGAAAATTTAATCTGTATAAACAATATATTTGCTGTAATGCGTGGTTCATGGAAAACATCTTATTTAATTATAAGCAACAACGGTATTAAAAATTAAGTAAATGTGTCTATAATATTTAAAGTTTAACACATAATTCCAGTGCTTTGCCTTATTTTCTCAAATCCCTTTACCACTTTCACTGACAGAGTCAAATGTACATTTTCTACTAGTAGCCAGCTCTTTGTCTTTTGTCAGAAAGATGCCCTTGTAAATTATTTATAATAGAGATATTAGCAATAATAATAATAATAATAATAATAAATAGCAATGAAAATGTTAAAAAAAGTTTTCTTAACTAATTAGGGTTCTTAGACATCAATTAGAGGAACCACCTCTGGCAAGCAAATTAATCTGCAAGACATTCCCAGAATTAACAAGTCAGTCAGATACAGGGTTGTTGCCCACACTGAGAGAATGTAGTGTGCATTGAGTGCCATCCTAGGCCACGCACGCTGGTGCAGCGTTGTGGCTGTGTTTGCTTAGTTCGGACTGGCAGGATGAACCCAGGGTGCCAACATAGAGCCCGGGAAAGCAAGGCCCAAGAGGGACCAGCTCTCCCGCAGCTCTTCTTCCCTGATGCGACAGAGCAAACACCGAAAGCCTTGCTGAGGAAGCAGCAGCGAAGTGCCGTTCGCGCCAAGCTAAAAACCTCTGTGAAAGCATAGCAGTCGCTGGGAAATCAGAGTCGTTTTTGTGGGCTGCTGTTGCTGCTTGCCTTAGCCTAGTATTCGCAGCATGGCGGGAGAAACCCTCATACAGCGAAAGGGTCTTTGCCTGGGCATCTCCTCTGGGAAAGCACAGCATTCTTTGGGAAATCAGAGTCGGGTCTGTGGGACGCTGCTGCTGCTTGCCTGAGCAAGACCCCACAGCACGGTGTAATAAACCCGCATGGGGCGAAATCCTCTTTGCCTGGGCATCCCCACTGCCTGAGAGAGAACTGTGGTTGCGCCCATGGAAAGAGCCTTAAGGAAGGGGAAATGTCTGTCATTGGGCTCCCCAGGAGCCTGTCTGGGGAAAGTGCAGCAAGCTTCCCAGGAGAAGAGAAGGAGCCATTGGCCTTGTGGTCGGGAAATGGTCGCGAAGCTGGAGAGCTGGCCCTGGCAGGAACAGCGGGCCGGTGGCAAGACAAGTGTCACCCACTCCCTGTGCAGAGAGACGAAGCCTGGCTGCTAAGGAGACTTGAGGGGGCGATTGGGCCGGGGAACGTGCTCCAATCTGAGGAAGGAGTCTGGGCAGAAGGAAGGCCTTTCCTGTGCCTCTGGTCCCAAGTGGAAAGCATCACCTTGGCCACCTGTCCAGAGGGCAGACGTGGGCTTGTCACCAAGCTCCCAGCCCTGAACTCGCAGAAACACCTCCTGGAGGAACGGGCAATCAGATGACGTCTTCCTCCAGGATGTGGCAGCATTGGCGGAGGCAGGGGATGTCCCGGGGAAACAGGGACAGTTACCGATTACTCCCCATTCCAGGGCACGGGCGATGTGCAGTGCTCCTCTCACGTCTCCTCAAGGATGGAGACGGCACTGGCCTAGTCCCCTGTCCACCTGAACGCCAGAGCAAAAGGGCCGGCCGTGCATATGCTGAGAGATGGCATTGTGAGCAGAGTGCCATCCTAGGCCACGCAGGGTCGAGGATGTGTCTGCTTATTTCAGCTTGGCAGAATGAACCCAGGATGGGAACTTGGAACCCGGGATAGCAAGGCCCCAAAGGCACCAGCTCTCTGGCAGCACTTCTTCCCTGACATGACTGAAGCTTTGCTGAGGAAGCAGCGGCGAAGTGCTGTTCGCTTCAAGCCAAAGCCTCTGCGAAAGAAGAGCATTTGCTGAGAAATCAGAATTCGGTTCTGCGGGCTCTTCTGCTGCTTGCCTGTGCCCAGTCTCTCGGTGGGAGAAACCCGCATACAGCAAAAGCCTCTTTGCCCGGGCATCTCCTCTGGGAAAGCACAGCATTCAGTTGGAAATCAGAATCGGATGTGTGGGATGCAGCAGCTGAATGCCTGAGCTAGTCTCCGCAGCACGGTGGAAGATACCTGCATGGAGAGAAATATTGTTTGCCCTAGCATCCCTTCTGCCTGAGAGAGAAGCGTGGTTGCACACGTGTGTCACTGCGCTCCCCAGGAGCAAGTGTGGGGAAGGCACAGCACGCCGCCCCTGGAGAAGAGAAGGAGACCTTGGACTGGGATCGGGAAACACTCGGGAAGCAGGATAGCCTGCCATGGAACGAACAGCAGGCCGGTAGCAAGACAAGTGTCACCCGCTCCCTGTGCGGAGAGATGGAGGCTGGCTGCTAAGGAGACATGAGGGGATGACTAGGGCAGGGGCGTGAGCTCCACTCTGAGGAAGGAGTCTGGGCAGAAGGCAGGCCTGTGTTGTGCCTCCCGTCCCAAGGGGACAGCATCTCCTTGGCCACCTGTCCCAAGGGAGTCGTGGGTTTGCCACCAGGTGCCATGCCCGCACCTCGCAGAAACAACCCCATGGGGAAACGGGCAGTCAGATGCCGTCTTCCGCCAAGATGTGGCAGCGATGTGGGTGGCAGGGGTGTGCAGGGGAAGAAGTGGAGACTGTCCCCCACAGTTCCCCATCCAAGTGCACGGGCCGTGTGCAGGGATCCTGTCGCCACCTCTCTCCTGTGCTGAAGGCACTGGCCTAGACCCCGAGTCTGCCAGAGCGCCGGAGCAAAAGGCAAAGCCATACTTACTCCAGGAGATGGTAATAGGCATAGAGTGCCATGCTAGGCCACGCAAGCTGCTGCAGGGCTGTGACTGTGTCTGCTTAGTTCGGCTTAGCAAGGTGAACGCCAGGTGCGGTCTTGGAGCTCGGGAAAGCAAGGCCCACGAGGCACCAGCTCTCCCGCTGTTCTTCTTCCCTGCCGCGAAAGAGTGAAAGACCAAGCCTTGCTGAGGACAGCAGCGTAGTGCGGTTCCTGCCAAGTTGAAAACCTCTGGGAAAGCATAGCAGTCGCTGGGAAATCAGAGTCGGTTCTGCGGTCTCTTCTGCTGCTTGCCTGAGCCCAGTCTCGAGGTGGGAGAAACCCGCATACAGCGAAACCCCTTTGCCCGGTCATCACCTCTAGGAAAGCACAGCATCCGTTGGGAAATCCGAATCGGATGTGTGTGATGCTGCAGCTTAATGCCTGAGCTAGTCTCCGCAGCATGGTGGAAGACACCCGCATGGAGCGAAATCCTCTTTGCCCTAGCACCCCTCTGCCTGAGAGAGAAGCGCGGTTGCGCCGGTGGAAAGAGCCTTAAGGAAAGGGACACGTCTATCACTGCACTCCCCAGGAGCATGTTTGTGGAAGGTGCAGCACGCTGCCCAGGTAGAAGAGCAGGAGACGTTGGCTTTCTGGTCTGGAAACGGTTGGGAAACAGGAGAGCCGGCCCTGGCAGGCACCGCGGCCGGTGGCAATACAAGTGTCACCCGCTCCCTGTGCAGAGAGACGGAAGTCTTTCTGCTACGGAGAGAGGAGGGGATGTGTAGGGCATGGCGCGTGCTCCACTCTTAGGAAGGAGTCTGGGCAGAAAGCATGCCTGTCCTGAGCCTCTGGGCCCAAGGAGACAGCAGCTTTTTGGCCACCTGTCCCTGGGGAAGACATGCGCTAGCCACCAGGAGCCTACGCTGAACTCGCAGAAACAGCTCCCTGAAATAACAGGGAGTCAGATGCCGTCTTCCTTCAGGATGTGGAAGCTTGGAGGTGGCATGGGGTTTAAGGGGATGGGGTGAGGACAGTCCCCGAAAGCTCCCTATTTAGTGCACGGGCGGTGTGCAGGGATCCTGTCACGTCTCCTTTCCTGTGGGGAAAGCACTGGACTAGTCCGCAAGAACGCTTGAGCGCCAGAGTAAAAGGACAAGCGATGCCTACACCGGGAGATGATAGTGTGCATTGGGTGCCATCCTAGGCTCCGCACGCTACTGCAGGGTTGTAGCTGTGTCTGCTTAATTCGGCCTGGCAGGGTGAACCCAGGAGGCAAACATGGAGCCCGGGAAAGCAAGGCCCAAAAGGCACCAGCTCTCACGGAGCTCTGCTTACCTGACGCGTCTGAATCCTTGCTGAGGAAGCAGCGGCGAAGTGCTGTTCGCTCCAAGCCAAAGCCTCTGAGAAAGCACAGCATTCGCTGAGAAATGTTCTGCGGGCTACTGCTGCTTGCCTGAGCCCAGTCTCGCGGCTGGAGAAACCCGCATACAGCGAAAGCCTCTTTGCCTTGTCATCTACACTGGGAAATCACAGCATTTGTAGGGAAATGTGATTTGGGTTTGGGGATGCTGCTGCTGCCTGCCTGAGCTCGTCTCCGCAGCACGGTGGAAGATACCCGCATGGAGCAAAATACTCTGCCCTAGCACCCCTTCTGCCTGAGAGGGAAGCGTGGTTGCACACGTCTGTCACCGCGCTCCCCAGGAGCAAGTGTGGGGAAGGCGCCGCACGCCGCTCGCGGGGAAGAGAAGGAGCCCTTGGTCTGGGATCGGGAAACGCTCGGGAAGCAGGATAGGCTGCCATGGCACGAACAGCAGGCCGGTAGCAAGACAAGTGTCACCCGCTCCCTGTGCGGAGAGATGGAAGCCTGGCTGCTAAGGAGTCATGAGAGGACGACTAGCGCAGGAGCGCGTGCTATCCTCTGAGGAAGGAGTCTGGGCAGAAGGCAGGCCTGTGTTGTGCCTCCCGTCCCAAGGGGACAGCATCTCCTTGGCCACCTGTCCCAAGGGAGTCGTGGGTTTGCCACCAGGTGCCATGCCCGCACCTCGCAGAAACAACCCCATGGGGAAACGGGCAGTCAGATGCCGTCTTCCGCCAAGATGTGGCAGCGATGTGGGTGGCAGGGGTGTGCAGGGGAAGAAGTGGAGACTGTCCCCCACAGTTCCCCATCCAAGTGCACGGGCCGTGTGCAGGGATCCTGTCGCCACCTCTCTCCTGTGCTGAAGGCACTGGCCTAGACCCCGAGTCTGCCAGAGCGCCGGAGCAAAAGGCAAAGCCATACTTACTCCAGGAGATGGTAATAGGCATAGAGTGCCATGCTAGGCCACGCAAGCTGCTGCAGGGCTGTGACTGTGTCTGCTTAGTTCGGCTTAGCAAGGTGAACGCCAGGTGCGGTCTTGGAGCTCGGGAAAGCAAGGCCCACGAGGCACCAGCTCTCCCGCTGTTCTTCTTCCCTGCCGCGAAAGAGTGAAAGACCAAGCCTTGCTGAGGACAGCAGCGTAGTGCGGTTCCTGCCAAGTTGAAAACCTCTGGGAAAGCATAGCAGTCGCTGGGAAATCAGAGTCGGTTCTGCGGTCTCTTCTGCTGCTTGCCTGAGCCCAGTCTCGAGGTGGGAGAAACCCGCATACAGCGAAACCCCTTTGCCCGGTCATCACCTCTAGGAAAGCACAGCATCCGTTGGGAAATCCGAATCGGATGTGTGTGATGCTGCAGCTTAATGCCTGAGCTAGTCTCCGCAGCATGGTGGAAGACACCCGCATGGAGCGAAATCCTCTTTGCCCTAGCACCCCTCTGCCTGAGAGAGAAGCGCGGTTGCGCCGGTGGAAAGAGCCTTAAGGAAAGGGACACGTCTATCACTGCACTCCCCAGGAGCATGTTTGTGGAAGGTGCAGCACGCTGCCCAGGTAGAAGAGCAGGAGACGTTGGCTTTCTGGTCTGGAAACGGTTGGGAAACAGGAGAGCCGGCCCTGGCAGGCACCGCGGCCGGTGGCAATACAAGTGTCACCCGCTCCCTGTGCAGAGAGACGGAAGTCTTTCTGCTACGGAGAGAGGAGGGGATGTGTAGGGCATGGCGCGTGCTCCACTCTTAGGAAGGAGTCTGGGCAGAAAGCATGCCTGTCCTGAGCCTCTGGGCCCAAGGAGACAGCAGCTTTTTGGCCACCTGTCCCTGGGGAAGACATGCGCTAGCCACCAGGAGCCTACGCTGAACTCGCAGAAACAGCTCCCTGAAATAACAGGGAGTCAGATGCCGTCTTCCTTCAGGATGTGGAAGCTTGGAGGTGGCATGGGGTTTAAGGGGATGGGGTGAGGACAGTCCCCGAAAGCTCCCTATTTAGTGCACGGGCGGTGTGCAGGGATCCTGTCACGTCTCCTTTCCTGTGGGGAAAGCACTGGACTAGTCCGCAAGAACGCTTGAGCGCCAGAGTAAAAGGACAAGCGATGCCTACACCGGGAGATGATAGTGTGCATTGGGTGCCATCCTAGGCTCCGCACGCTACTGCAGGGTTGTGGCTGTGTCTGCTTAATTCGGCCTGGCAGGGTGAACCCAGGAGGCAAACATGGAGCCCGGGAAAGCAAGGCCCAAAAGGCACCAGCTCTCACGGAGCTCTGCTTACCTGACGCGTCTGAATCCTTGCTGAGGAAGCAGCGGCGAAGTGCTGTTCGCTCCAAGCCAAAGCCTCTGAGAAAGCACAGCATTCGCTGAGAAATGTTCTGCGGGCTACTGCTGCTTGCCTGAGCCCAGTCTCGCGGCTGGAGAAACCCGCATACAGCGAAAGCCTCTTTGCCTTGTCATCTACACTGGGAAATCACAGCATTTGTAGGGAAATGTGATTTGGGTTTGGGGATGCTGCTGCTGCCTGCCTGAGCTCATCTCCGCAGCACGGTGGAAGATACCCGCATGGAGCAAAATACTCTGCCCTAGCACCCCTTCTGCCTGAGAGGGAAGCGTGGTTGCACACGTCTGTCACCGCGCTCCCCAGGAGCAAGTGTGGGGAAGGCGCCGCACGCCGCTCGCGGGGAAGAGAAGGAGCCCTTGGTCTGGGATCGGGAAACGCTCGGGAAGCAGGATAGGCTGCCATGGCACGAACAGCAGGCCGGTAGCAAGACAAGTGTCACCCGCTCCCTGTGCGGAGAGATGGAAGCCTGGCTGCTAAGGAGTCATGAGAGGACGACTAGCGCAGGGGCGCGTGCTATCCTCTGAGGAAGGAGTCTGGGCAGAAGGCAGGCCTGTGTTGTGCCTCCCGTCCCAAGGGGACAGCATCTCCTTGGCCACCTGTCCCAAGGGAGTCGTGGGTTTGCCACCAGGTGCCATGCCCGCACCTCGCAGAAACAACCCCATGGGGAAACGGGCAGTCAGATGCCGTCTTCCGCCAAGATGTGGCAGCGATGTGGGTGGCAGGGGTGTGCAGGGGAAGAAGTGGAGACTGTCCCCCACAGTTCCCCATCCAAGTGCACGGGCCGTGTGCAGGGATCCTGTCGCCACCTCTCTCCTGTGCTGAAGGCACTGGCCTAGACCCCGAGTCTGCCAGAGCGCCGGAGCAAAAGGCAAAGCCATACTTACTCCAGGAGATGGTAATAGGCATAGAGTGCCATGCTAGGCCACGCAAGCTGCTGCAGGGCTGTGACTGTGTCTGCTTAGTTCGGCTTAGCAAGGTGAACGCCAGGTGCGGTCTTGGAGCTCGGGAAAGCAAGGCCCACGAGGCACCAGCTCTCCCGCTGTTCTTCTTCCCTGCCGCGAAAGAGTGAAAGACCAAGCCTTGCTGAGGACAGCAGCGTAGTGCGGTTCCTGCCAAGTTGAAAACCTCTGGGAAAGCATAGCAGTCGCTGGGAAATCAGAGTCGGTTCTGCGGTCTCTTCTGCTGCTTGCCTGAGCCCAGTCTCGAGGTGGGAGAAACCCGCATACAGCGAAACCCCTTTGCCCGGTCATCACCTCTAGGAAAGCACAGCATCCGTTGGGAAATCCGAATCGGATGTGTGTGATGCTGCAGCTTAATGCCTGAGCTAGTCTCCGCAGCATGGTGGAAGACACCCGCATGGAGCGAAATCCTCTTTGCCCTAGCACCCCTCTGCCTGAGAGAGAAGCGCGGTTGCGCCGGTGGAAAGAGCCTTAAGGAAAGGGACACGTCTATCACTGCACTCCCCAGGAGCATGTTTGTGGAAGGTGCAGCACGCTGCCCAGGTAGAAGAGCAGGAGACGTTGGCTTTCTGGTCTGGAAACGGTTGGGAAACAGGAGAGCCGGCCCTGGCAGGCACCGCGGCCGGTGGCAATACAAGTGTCACCCGCTCCCTGTGCAGAGAGACGGAAGTCTTTCTGCTACGGAGAGAGGAGGGGATGTGTAGGGCATGGCGCGTGCTCCACTCTTAGGAAGGAGTCTGGGCAGAAAGCATGCCTGTCCTGAGCCTCTGGGCCCAAGGAGACAGCAGCTTTTTGGCCACCTGTCCCTGGGGAAGACATGCGCTAGCCACCAGGAGCCTACGCTGAACTCGCAGAAACAGCTCCCTGAAATAACAGGGAGTCAGATGCCGTCTTCCTTCAGGATGTGGAAGCTTGGAGGTGGCATGGGGTTTAAGGGGATGGGGTGAGGACAGTCCCCGAAAGCTCCCTATTTAGTGCACGGGCGGTGTGCAGGGATCCTGTCACGTCTCCTTTCCTGTGGGGAAAGCACTGGACTAGTCCGCAAGAACGCTTGAGCGCCAGAGTAAAAGGACAAGCGATGCCTACACCGGGAGATGATAGTGTGCATTGGGTGCCATCCTAGGCTCCGCACGCTACTGCAGGGTTGTGGCTGTGTCTGCTTAATTCGGCCTGGCAGGGTGAACCCAGGAGGCAAACATGGAGCCCGGGAAAGCAAGGCCCAAAAGGCACCAGCTCTCACGGAGCTCTGCTTACCTGACGCGTCTGAATCCTTGCTGAGGAAGCAGCGGCGAAGTGCTGTTCGCTCCAAGCCAAAGCCTCTGAGAAAGCACAGCATTCGCTGAGAAATGTTCTGCGGGCTGCTGCTGCTTGCCTGAGCCCAGTCTCGCGGCTGGAGAAACCCGCATACAGCGAAAGCCTCTTTGCCTTGTCATCTACACTGGGAAATCACAGCATTTGTAGGGAAATGTGATTTGGGTTTGGGGATGCTGCTGCTGCCTGCCTGAGCTCGTCTCCGCAGCACGGTGGAAGATACCCGCATGGAGCAAAATACTCTGCCCTAGCACCCCTTCTGCCTGAGAGGGAAGCGTGGTTGCACACGTCTGTCACCGCGCTCCCCAGGAGCAAGTGTGGGGAAGGCGCCGCACGCCGCTCGCGGGGAAGAGAAGGAGCCCTTGGTCTGGGATCGGGAAACGCTCGGGAAGCAGGATAGGCTGCCATGGCACGAACAGCAGGCCGGTAGCAAGACAAGTGTCACCCGCTCCCTGTGCGGAGAGATGGAAGCCTGGCTGCTAAGGAGTCATGAGAGGACGACTAGCGCAGGGGCGCGTGCTATCCTCTGAGGAAGGAGTCTGGGCAGAAGGCAGGCCTGTGTTGTGCCTCCCGTCCCAAGGGGACAGCATCTCCTTGGCCACCTGTCCCAAGGGAGTCGTGGGTTTGCCACCAGGTGCCATGCCCGCACCTCGCAGAAACAACCCCATGGGGAAACGGGCAGTCAGATGCCGTCTTCCGCCAAGATGTGGCAGCGATGTGGGTGGCAGGGGTGTGCAGGGGAAGAAGTGGAGACTGTCCCCCACAGTTCCCCATCCAAGTGCACGGGCCGTGTGCAGGGATCCTGTCGCCACCTCTCTCCTGTGCTGAAGGCACTGGCCTAGACCCCGAGTCTGCCAGAGCGCCGGAGCAAAAGGCAAAGCCATACTTACTCCAGGAGATGGTAATAGGCATAGAGTGCCATGCTAGGCCACGCAAGCTGCTGCAGGGCTGTGACTGTGTCTGCTTAGTTCGGCTTAGCAAGGTGAACGCCAGGTGCGGTCTTGGAGCTCGGGAAAGCAAGGCCCACGAGGCACCAGCTCTCCCGCTGTTCTTCTTCCCTGCCGCGAAAGAGTGAAAGACCAAGCCTTGCTGAGGACAGCAGCGTAGTGCGGTTCCTGCCAAGTTGAAAACCTCTGGGAAAGCATAGCAGTCGCTGGGAAATCAGAGTCGGTTCTGCGGTCTCTTCTGCTGCTTGCCTGAGCCCAGTCTCGAGGTGGGAGAAACCCGCATACAGCGAA
Source organism: Mustela nivalis (assembly GCF_964662115.1). NCBI lineage: Eukaryota > Metazoa > Chordata > Mammalia > Carnivora > Mustelidae > Mustela > Mustela nivalis. The sequence continues at coordinate 22,453,912 of NC_139022.1, read as the reverse complement.
ACCCCTTTGCCCGGTCATCACCTCTAGGAAAGCACAGCATCCGTTGGGAAATCCGAATCGGATGTGTGTGATGCTGCAGCTTAATGCCTGAGCTAGTCTCCGCAGCATGGTGGAAGACACCCGCATGGAGCGAAATCCTCTTTGCCCTAGCACCCCTCTGCCTGAGAGAGAAGCGCGGTTGCGCCGGTGGAAAGAGCCTTAAGGAAAGGGACACGTCTATCACTGCACTCCCCAGGAGCATGTTTGTGGAAGGTGCAGCACGCTGCCCAGGTAGAAGAGCAGGAGACGTTGGCTTTCTGGTCTGGAAACGGTTGGGAAACAGGAGAGCCGGCCCTGGCAGGCACCGCGGCCGGTGGCAATACAAGTGTCACCCGCTCCCTGTGCAGAGAGACGGAAGTCTTTCTGCTACGGAGAGAGGAGGGGATGTGTAGGGCATGGCGCGTGCTCCACTCTTAGGAAGGAGTCTGGGCAGAAAGCATGCCTGTCCTGAGCCTCTGGGCCCAAGGAGACAGCAGCTTTTTGGCCACCTGTCCCTGGGGAAGACATGCGCTAGCCACCAGGAGCCTACGCTGAACTCGCAGAAACAGCTCCCTGAAATAACAGGGAGTCAGATGCCGTCTTCCTTCAGGATGTGGAAGCTTGGAGGTGGCATGGGGTTTAAGGGGATGGGGTGAGGACAGTCCCCGAAAGCTCCCTATTTAGTGCACGGGCGGTGTGCAGGGATCCTGTCACGTCTCCTTTCCTGTGGGGAAAGCACTGGACTAGTCCGCAAGAACGCTTGAGCGCCAGAGTAAAAGGACAAGCGATGCCTACACCGGGAGATGATAGTGTGCATTGGGTGCCATCCTAGGCTCCGCACGCTACTGCAGGGTTGTGGCTGTGTCTGCTTAATTCGGCCTGGCAGGGTGAACCCAGGAGGCAAACATGGAGCCCGGGAAAGCAAGGCCCAAAAGGCACCAGCTCTCACGGAGCTCTGCTTACCTGACGCGTCTGAATCCTTGCTGAGGAAGCAGCGGCGAAGTGCTGTTCGCTCCAAGCCAAAGCCTCTGAGAAAGCACAGCATTCGCTGAGAAATGTTCTGCGGGCTGCTGCTGCTTGCCTGAGCCCAGTCTCGCGGCTGGAGAAACCCGCATACAGCGAAAGCCTCTTTGCCTTGTCATCTACACTGGGAAATCACAGCATTTGTAGGGAAATGTGATTTGGGTTTGGGGATGCTGCTGCTGCCTGCCTGAGCTCGTCTCCGCAGCACGGTGGAAGATACCCGCATGGAGCAAAATACTCTGCCCTAGCACCCCTTCTGCCTGAGAGGGAAGCGTGGTTGCACACGTCTGTCACCGCGCTCCCCAGGAGCAAGTGTGGGGAAGGCGCCGCACGCCGCTCGCGGGGAAGAGAAGGAGCCCTTGGTCTGGGATCGGGAAACGCTCGGGAAGCAGGATAGGCTGCCATGGCACGAACAGCAGGCCGGTAGCAAGACAAGTGTCACCCGCTCCCTGTGCGGAGAGATGGAAGCCTGGCTGCTAAGGAGTCATGAGAGGACGACTAGCGCAGGGGCGCGTGCTATCCTCTGAGGAAGGAGTCTGGGCAGAAGGCAGGCCTGTGTTGTGCCTCCCGTCCCAAGGGGACAGCATCTCCTTGGCCACCTGTCCCAAGGGAGTCGTGGGTTTGCCACCAGGTGCCATGCCCGCACCTCGCAGAAACAACCCCATGGGGAAACGGGCAGTCAGATGCCGTCTTCCGCCAAGATGTGGCAGCGATGTGGGTGGCAGGGGTGTGCAGGGGAAGAAGTGGAGACTGTCCCCCACAGTTCCCCATCCAAGTGCACGGGCCGTGTGCAGGGATCCTGTCGCCACCTCTCTCCTGTGCTGAAGGCACTGGCCTAGACCCCGAGTCTGCCAGAGCGCCGGAGCAAAAGGCAAAGCCATACTTACTCCAGGAGATGGTAATAGGCATAGAGTGCCATGCTAGGCCACGCAAGCTGATGCAGGGCTGTGACTGTGTCTGCTTAGTTCGGCTTAGCAAGGTGAACGCCAGGTGCGGTCTTGGAGCTCGGGAAAGCAAGGCCCACGAGGCACCAGCTCTCCCGCTGTTCTTCTTCCCTGCCGCGAAAGAGTGAAAGACCAAGCCTTGCTGAGGACAGCAGCGTAGTGCGGTTCCTGCCAAGTTGAAAACCTCTGGGAAAGCATAGCAGTCGCTGGGAAATCAGAGTCGGTTCTGCGGTCTCTTCTGCTGCTTGCCTGAGCCCAGTCTCGAGGTGGGAGAAACCCGCATACAGCGAAACCCCTTTGCCTGGTCATCACCTCTAGGAAAGCACAGCATCCGTTGGGAAATCCGAATCGGATGTGTGTGATGCTGCAGCTTAATGCCTGAGCTAGTCTCCGCAGCATGGTGGAAGACACCCGCATGGAGCGAAATCCTCTTTGCCCTAGCACCCCTCTGCCTGAGAGAGAAGCGCGGTTGCGCCGGTGGAAAGAGCCTTAAGGAAAGGGACACGTCTATCACTGCACTCCCCAGGAGCATGTTTGTGGAAGGTGCAGCACGCTGCCCAGGTAGAAGAGCAGGAGACGTTGGCTTTCTGGTCTGGAAACGGTTGGGAAACAGGAGAGCCGGCCCTGGCAGGCACCGCGGCCGGTGGCAATACAAGTGTCACCCGCTCCCTGTGCAGAGAGACGGAAGTCTTTCTGCTACGGAGAGAGGAGGGGATGTGTAGGGCATGGCGCGTGCTCCACTCTTAGGAAGGAGTCTGGGCAGAAAGCATGCCTGTCCTGAGCCTCTGGGCCCAAGGAGACAGCAGCTTTTTGGCCACCTGTCCCTGGGGAAGACATGCGCTAGCCACCAGGAGCCTACGCTGAACTCGCAGAAACAGCTCCCTGAAATAACAGGGAGTCAGATGCCGTCTTCCTTCAGGATGTGGAAGCTTGGAGGTGGCATGGGGTTTAAGGGGATGGGGTGAGGACAGTCCCCGAAAGCTCCCTATTTAGTGCACGGGCGGTGTGCAGGGATCCTGTCACGTCTCCTTTCCTGTGGGGAAAGCACTGGACTAGTCCGCAAGAACGCTTGAGCGCCAGAGTAAAAGGACAAGCGATGCCTACACCGGGAGATGATAGTGTGCATTGGGTGCCATCCTAGGCTCCGCACGCTACTGCAGGGTTGTGGCTGTGTCTGCTTAATTCGGCCTGGCAGGGTGAACCCAGGAGGCAAACATGGAGCCCGGGAAAGCAAGGCCCAAAAGGCACCAGCTCTCACGGAGCTCTGCTTACCTGACGCGTCTGAATCCTTGCTGAGGAAGCAGCGGCGAAGTGCTGTTCGCTCCAAGCCAAAGCCTCTGAGAAAGCACAGCATTCGCTGAGAAATGTTCTGCGGGCTGCTGCTGCTTGCCTGAGCCCAGTCTCGCGGCTGGAGAAACCCGCATACAGCGAAAGCCTCTTTGCCTTGTCATCTACACTGGGAAATCACAGCATTTGTAGGGAAATGTGATTTGGGTTTGGGGATGCTGCTGCTGCCTGCCTGAGCTCGTCTCCGCAGCACGGTGGAAGATACCCGCATGGAGCAAAATACTCTGCCCTAGCACCCCTTCTGCCTGAGAGGGAAGCGTGGTTGCACACGTCTGTCACCGCGCTCCCCAGGAGCAAGTGTGGGGAAGGCGCCGCACGCCGCTCGCGGGGAAGAGAAGGAGCCCTTGGTCTGGGATCGGGAAACGCTCGGGAAGCAGGATAGGCTGCCATGGCACGAACAGCAGGCCGGTAGCAAGACAAGTGTCACCCGCTCCCTGTGCGGAGAGATGGAAGCCTGGCTGCTAAGGAGTCATGAGAGGACGACTAGCGCAGGGGCGCGTGCTATCCTCTGAGGAAGGAGTCTGGGCAGAAGGCAGGCCTGTGTTGTGCCTCCCGTCCCAAGGGGACAGCATCTCCTTGGCCACCTGTCCCAAGGGAGTCGTGGGTTTGCCACCAGGTGCCATGCCCGCACCTCGCAGAAACATCCCCATGGGGAAACGGGCAGTCAGATGCCGTCTTCCGCCAAGATGTGGCAGCGATGTGGGTGGCAGGGGTGTGCAGGGGAAGAAGTGGAGACTGTCCCCCACAGTTCCCCATCCAAGTGCACGGGCCGTGTGCAGGGATCCTGTCGCCACCTCTCTCCTGTGCTGAAGGCACTGGCCTAGACCCCGAGTCTGCCAGAGCGCCGGAGCAAAAGGCAAAGCCATACTTACTCCAGGAGATGGTAATAGGCATAGAGTGCCATGCTAGGCCACGCAAGCTGATGCAGGGCTGTGACTGTGTCTGCTTAGTTCGGCTTAGCAAGGTGAACGCCAGGTGCGGTCTTGGAGCTCGGGAAAGCAAGGCCCACGAGGCACCAGCTCTCCCGCTGTTCTTCTTCCCTGCCGCGAAAGAGTGAAAGACCAAGCCTTGCTGAGGACAGCAGCGTAGTGCGGTTCCTGCCAAGTTGAAAACCTCTGGGAAAGCATAGCAGTCGCTGGGAAATCAGAGTCGGTTCTGCGGTCTCTTCTGCTGCTTGCCTGAGCCCAGTCTCGAGGTGGGAGAAACCCGCATACAGCGAAACCCCTTTGCCCGGTCATCACCTCTAGGAAAGCACAGCATCCGTTGGGAAATCCGAATCGGATGTGTGTGATGCTGCAGCTTAATGCCTGAGCTAGTCTCCGCAGCATGGTGGAAGACACCCGCATGGAGCGAAATCCTCTTTGCCCTAGCACCCCTCTGCCTGAGAGAGAAGCGCGGTTGCGCCGGTGGAAAGAGCCTTAAGGAAAGGGACACGTCTATCACTGCACTCCCCAGGAGCATGTTTGTGGAAGGTGCAGCACGCTGCCCAGGTAGAAGAGCAGGAGACGTTGGCTTTCTGGTCTGGAAACGGTTGGGAAACAGGAGAGCCGGCCCTGGCAGGCACCGCGGCCGGTGGCAATACAAGTGTCACCCGCTCCCTGTGCAGAGAGACGGAAGTCTTTCTGCTACGGAGAGAGGAGGGGATGTGTAGGGCATGGCGCGTGCTCCACTCTTAGGAAGGAGTCTGGGCAGAAAGCATGCCTGTCCTGAGCCTCTGGGCCCAAGGAGACAGCAGCTTTTTGGCCACCTGTCCCTGGGGAAGACATGCGCTAGCCACCAGGAGCCTACGCTGAACTCGCAGAAACAGCTCCCTGAAATAACAGGGAGTCAGATGCCGTCTTCCTTCAGGATGTGGAAGCTTGGAGGTGGCATGGGGTTTAAGGGGATGGGGTGAGGACAGTCCCCGAAAGCTCCCTATTTAGTGCACGGGCGGTGTGCAGGGATCCTGTCACGTCTCCTTTCCTGTGGGGAAAGCACTGGACTAGTCCGCAAGAACGCTTGAGCGCCAGAGTAAAAGGACAAGCGATGCCTACACCGGGAGATGATAGTGTGCATTGGGTGCCATCCTAGGCTCCGCACGCTACTGCAGGGTTGTGGCTGTGTCTGCTTAATTCGGCCTGGCAGGGTGAACCCAGGAGGCAAACATGGAGCCCGGGAAAGCAAGGCCCAAAAGGCACCAGCTCTCACGGAGCTCTGCTTACCTGACGCGTCTGAATCCTTGCTGAGGAAGCAGCGGCGAAGTGCTGTTCGCTCCAAGCCAAAGCCTCTGAGAAAGCACAGCATTCGCTGAGAAATGTTCTGCGGGCTGCTGCTGCTTGCCTGAGCCCAGTCTCGCGGCTGGAGAAACCCGCATACAGCGAAAGCCTCTTTGCCTTGTCATCTACACTGGGAAATCACAGCATTTGTAGGGAAATGTGATTTGGGTTTGGGGATGCTGCTGCTGCCTGCCTGAGCTCGTCTCCGCAGCACGGTGGAAGATACCCGCATGGAGCAAAATACTCTGCCCTAGCACCCCTTCTGCCTGAGAGGGAAGCGTGGTTGCACACGTCTGTCACCGCGCTCCCCAGGAGCAAGTGTGGGGAAGGCGCCGCACGCCGCTCGCGGGGAAGAGAAGGAGCCCTTGGTCTGGGATCGGGAAACGCTCGGGAAGCAGGATAGGCTGCCATGGCACGAACAGCAGGCCGGTAGCAAGACAAGTGTCACCCGCTCCCTGTGCGGAGAGATGGAAGCCTGGCTGCTAAGGAGTCATGAGAGGACGACTAGCGCAGGGGCGCGTGCTATCCTCTGAGGAAGGAGTCTGGGCAGAAGGCAGGCCTGTGTTGTGCCTCCCGTCCCAAGGGGACAGCATCTCCTTGGCCACCTGTCCCAAGGGAGTCGTGGGTTTGCCACCAGGTGCCATGCCCGCACCTCGCAGAAACAACCCCATGGGGAAACGGGCAGTCAGATGCCGTCTTCCGCCAAGATGTGGCAGCGATGTGGGTGGCAGGGGTGTGCAGGGGAAGAAGTGGAGACTGTCCCCCACAGTTCCCCATCCAAGTGCACGGGCCGTGTGCAGGGATCCTGTCGCCACCTCTCTCCTGTGCTGAAGGCACTGGCCTAGACCCCGAGTCTGCCAGAGCGCCGGAGCAAAAGGCAAAGCCATACTTACTCCAGGAGATGGTAATAGGCATAGAGTGCCATGCTAGGCCACGCAAGCTGATGCAGGGCTGTGACTGTGTCTGCTTAGTTCGGCTTAGCAAGGTGAACGCCAGGTGCGGTCTTGGAGCTCGGGAAAGCAAGGCCCACGAGGCACCAGCTCTCCCGCTGTTCTTCTTCCCTGCCGCGAAAGAGTGAAAGACCAAGCCTTGCTGAGGACAGCAGCGTAGTGCGGTTCCTGCCAAGTTGAAAACCTCTGGGAAAGCATAGCAGTCGCTGGGAAATCAGAGTCGGTTCTGCGGTCTCTTCTGCTGCTTGCCTGAGCCCAGTCTCGAGGTGGGAGAAACCCGCATACAGCGAAACCCCTTTGCCCGGTCATCACCTCTAGGAAAGCACAGCATCCGTTGGGAAATCCGAATCGGATGTGTGTGATGCTGCAGCTTAATGCCTGAGCTAGTCTCCGCAGCATGGTGGAAGACACCCGCATGGAGCGAAATCCTCTTTGCCCTAGCACCCCTCTGCCTGAGAGAGAAGCGCGGTTGCGCCGGTGGAAAGAGCCTTAAGGAAAGGGACACGTCTATCACTGCACTCCCCAGGAGCATGTTTGTGGAAGGTGCAGCACGCTGCCCAGGTAGAAGAGCAGGAGACGTTGGCTTTCTGGTCTGGAAACGGTTGGGAAACAGGAGAGCCGGCCCTGGCAGGCACCGCGGCCGGTGGCAATACAAGTGTCACCCGCTCCCTGTGCAGAGAGACGGAAGTCTTTCTGCTACGGAGAGAGGAGGGGATGTGTAGGGCATGGCGCGTGCTCCACTCTTAGGAAGGAGTCTGGGCAGAAAGCATGCCTGTCCTGAGCCTCTGGGCCCAAGGAGACAGCAGCTTTTTGGCCACCTGTCCCTGGGGAAGACATGCGCTAGCCACCAGGAGCCTACGCTGAACTCGCAGAAACAGCTCCCTGAAATAACAGGGAGTCAGATGCCGTCTTCCTTCAGGATGTGGAAGCTTGGAGGTGGCATGGGGTTTAAGGGGATGGGGTGAGGACAGTCCCCGAAAGCTCCCTATTTAGTGCACGGGCGGTGTGCAGGGATCCTGTCACGTCTCCTTTCCTGTGGGGAAAGCACTGGACTAGTCCGCAAGAACGCTTGAGCGCCAGAGTAAAAGGACAAGCGATGCCTACACCGGGAGATGATAGTGTGCATTGGGTGCCATCCTAGGCTCCGCACGCTACTGCAGGGTTGTGGCTGTGTCTGCTTAATTCGGCCTGGCAGGGTGAACCCAGGGGGCAAACATGGAGCCCGGGAAAGCGAGGCCCAAAAGGCACCAGCTCTCACGGAGCTCTGCTTACCTGACGCGTCTGAATCCTTGCTGAGGAAGCAGCGGCGAAGTGCTGTTCGCTCCAAGCCAAAGCCTCTGAGAAAGCACAGCATTCGCTGAGAAATGTTCTGCGGGCTACTGCTGCTTGCCTGAGCCCAGTCTCGCGGCTGGAGAAACCCGCATACAGCGAAAGCCTCTTTGCCTTGTCATCTACACTGGGAAATCACAGCATTTGTAGGGAAATGTGATTTGGGTTTGGGGATGCTGCTGCTGCCTGCCTGAGCTCGTCTCCGCAGCACGGTGGAAGATACCCGCATGGAGCAAAATACTCTGCCCTAGCACCCCTTCTGCCTGAGAGGGAAGCGTGGTTGCACACGTCTGTCACCGCGCTCCCCAGGAGCAAGTGTGGGGAAGGCGCCGCACGCCGCTCGCGGGGAAGAGAAGGAGCCCTTGGTCTGGGATCGGGAAACGCTCGGGAAGCAGGATAGGCTGCCATGGCACGAACAGCAGGCCGGTAGCAAGACAAGTGTCACCCGCTCCCTGTGCGGAGAGATGGAAGCCTGGCTGCTAAGGAGTCATGAGAGGACGACTAGCGCAGGGGCGCGTGCTATCCTCTGAGGAAGGAGTCTGGGCAGAAGGCAGGCCTGTGTTGTGCCTCCCGTCCCAAGGGGACAGCATCTCCTTGGCCACCTGTCCCAAGGGAGTCGTGGGTTTGCCACCAGGTGCCATGCCCGCACCTCGCAGAAACATCCCCATGGGGAAACGGGCAGTCAGATGCCGTCTTCCGCCAAGATGTGGCAGCGATGTGGGTGGCAGGGGTGTGCAGGGGAAGAAGTGGAGACTGTCCCCCACAGTTCCCCATCCAAGTGCACGGGCCGTGTGCAGGGATCCTGTCGCCACCTCTCTCCTGTGCTGAAGGCACTGGCCTAGACCCCGAGTCTGCCAGAGCGCCGGAGCAAAAGGCAAAGCCATACTTACTCCAGGAGATGGTAATAGGCATAGAGTGCCATGCTAGGCCACGCAAGCTGCTGCAGGGCTGTGACTGTGTCTGCTTAGTTCGGCTTAGCAAGGTGAACGCCAGGTGCGGTCTTGGAGCTCGGGAAAGCAAGGCCCACGAGGCACCAGCTCTCCCGCTGTTCTTCTTCCCTGCCGCGAAAGAGTGAAAGACCAAGCCTTGCTGAGGACAGCAGCGTAGTGCGGTTCCTGCCAAGTTGAAAACCTCTGGGAAAGCATAGCAGTCGCTGGGAAATCAGAGTCGGTTCTGCGGTCTCTTCTGCTGCTTGCCTGAGCCCAGTCTCGAGGTGGGAGAAACCCGCATACAGCGAAACCCCTTTGCCCGGTCATCACCTCTAGGAAAGCACAGCATCCGTTGGGAAATCCGAATCGGATGTGTGTGATGCTGCAGCTTAATGCCTGAGCTAGTCTCCGCAGCATGGTGGAAGACACCCGCATGGAGCGAAATCCTCTTTGCCCTAGCACCCCTCTGCCTGAGAGAGAAGCGCGGTTGCGCCGGTGGAAAGAGCCTTAAGGAAAGGGACACGTCTATCACTGCACTCCCCAGGAGCATGTTTGTGGAAGGTGCAGCACGCTGCCCAGGTAGAAGAGCAGGAGACGTTGGCTTTCTGGTCTGGAAACGGTTGGGAAACAGGAGAGCCGGCCCTGGCAGGCACCGCGGCCGGTGGCAATACAAGTGTCACCCGCTCCCTGTGCAGAGAGACGGAAGTCTTTCTGCTACGGAGAGAGGAGGGGATGTGTAGGGCATGGCGCGTGCTCCACTCTTAGGAAGGAGTCTGGGCAGAAAGCATGCCTGTCCTGAGCCTCTGGGCCCAAGGAGACAGCAGCTTTTTGGCCACCTGTCCCTGGGGAAGACATGCGCTAGCCACCAGGAGCCTACGCTGAACTCGCAGAAACAGCTCCCTGAAATAACAGGGAGTCAGATGCCGTCTTCCTTCAGGATGTGGAAGCTTGGAGGTGGCATGGGGTTTAAGGGGATGGGGTGAGGACAGTCCCCGAAAGCTCCCTATTTAGTGCACGGGCGGTGTGCAGGGATCCTGTCACGTCTCCTTTCCTGTGGGGAAAGCACTGGACTAGTCCGCAAGAACGCTTGAGCGCCAGAGTAAAAGGACAAGCGATGCCTACACCGGGAGATGATAGTGTGCATTGGGTGCCATCCTAGGCTCCGCACGCTACTGCAGGGTTGTGGCTGTGTCTGCTTAATTCGGCCTGGCAGGGTGAACCCAGGAGGCAAACATGGAGCCCGGGAAAGCAAGGCCCAAAAGGCACCAGCTCTCACGGAGCTCTGCTTACCTGACGCGTCTGAATCCTTGCTGAGGAAGCAGCGGCGAAGTGCTGTTCGCTCCAAGCCAAAGCCTCTGAGAAAGCACAGCATTCGCTGAGAAATGTTCTGCGGGCTACTGCTGCTTGCCTGAGCCCAGTCTCGCGGCTGGAGAAACCCGCATACAGCGAAAGCCTCTTTGCCTTGTCATCTACACTGGGAAATCACAGCATTTGTAGGGAAATGTGATTTGGGTTTGGGGATGCTGCTGCTGCCTGCCTGAGCTCGTCTCCGCAGCACGGTGGAAGATACCCGCATGGAGCAAAATACTCTGCCCTAGCACCCCTTCTGCCTGAGAGGGAAGCGTGGTTGCACACGTCTGTCACCGCGCTCCCCAGGAGCAAGTGTGGGGAAGGCGCCGCACGCCGCTCGCGGGGAAGAGAAGGAGCCCTTGGTCTGGGATCGGGAAACGCTCGGGAAGCAGGATAGGCTGCCATGGCACGAACAGCAGGCCGGTAGCAAGACAAGTGTCACCCGCTCCCTGTGCGGAGAGATGGAAGCCTGGCTGCTAAGGAGTCATGAGAGGACGACTAGCGCAGGGGCGCGTGCTATCCTCTGAGGAAGGAGTCTGGGCAGAAGGCAGGCCTGTGTTGTGCCTCCCGTCCCAAGGGGACAGCATCTCCTTGGCCACCTGTCCCAAGGGAGTCGTGGGTTTGCCACCAGGTGCCATGCCCGCACCTCGCAGAAACAACCCCATGGGGAAACGGGCAGTCAGATGCCGTCTTCCGCCAAGATGTGGCAGCGATGTGGGTGGCAGGGGTGTGCAGGGGAAGAAGTGGAGACTGTCCCCCACAGTTCCCCATCCAAGTGCACGGGCCGTGTGCAGGGATCCTGTCGCCACCTCTCTCCTGTGCTGAAGGCACTGGCCTAGACCCCGAGTCTGCCAGAGCGCCGGAGCAAAAGGCAAAGCCATACTTACTCCAGGAGATGGTAATAGGCATAGAGTGCCATGCTAGGCCACGCAAGCTGCTGCAGGGCTGTGACTGTGTCTGCTTAGTTCGGCTTAGCAAGGTGAACGCCAGGTGCGGTCTTGGAGCTCGGGAAAGCAAGGCCCACGAGGCACCAGCTCTCCCGCTGTTCTTCTTCCCTGCCGCGAAAGAGTGAAAGACCAAGCCTTGCTGAGGACAGCAGCGTAGTGCGGTTCCTGCCAAGTTGAAAACCTCTGGGAAAGCATAGCAGTCGCTGGGAAATCAGAGTCGGTTCTGCGGTCTCTTCTGCTGCTTGCCTGAGCCCAGTCTCGAGGTGGGAGAAACCCGCATACAGCGAAACCCCTTTGCCCGGTCATCACCTCTAGGAAAGCACAGCATCCGTTGGGAAATCCGAATCGGATGTGTGTGATGCTGCAGCTTAATGCCTGAGCTAGTCTCCGCAGCATGGTGGAAGACACCCGCATGGAGCGAAATCCTCTTTGCCCTAGCACCCCTCTGCCTGAGAGAGAAGCGCGGTTGCGCCGGTGGAAAGAGCCTTAAGGAAAGGGACACGTCTATCACTGCACTCCCCAGGAGCATGTTTGTGGAAGGTGCAGCACGCTGCCCAGGTAGAAGAGCAGGAGACGTTGGCTTTCTGGTCTGGAAACGGTTGGGAAACAGGAGAGCCGGCCCTGGCAGGCACCGCGGCCGGTGGCAATACAAGTGTCACCCGCTCCCTGTGCAGAGAGACGGAAGTCTTTCTGCTACGGAGAGAGGAGGGGATGTGTAGGGCATGGCGCGTGCTCCACTCTTAGGAAGGAGTCTGGGCAGAAAGCATGCCTGTCCTGAGCCTCTGGGCCCAAGGAGACAGCAGCTTTTTGGCCACCTGTCCCTGGGGAAGACATGCGCTAGCCACCAGGAGCCTACGCTGAACTCGCAGAAACAGCTCCCTGAAATAACAGGGAGTCAGATGCCGTCTTCCTTCAGGATGTGGAAGCTTGGAGGTGGCATGGGGTTTAAGGGGATGGGGTGAGGACAGTCCCCGAAAGCTCCCTATTTAGTGCACGGGCGGTGTGCAGGGATCCTGTCACGTCTCCTTTCCTGTGGGGAAAGCACTGGACTAGTCCGCAAGAACGCTTGAGCGCCAGAGTAAAAGGACAAGCGATGCCTACACCGGGAGATGATAGTGTGCATTGGGTGCCATCCTAGGCTCCGCACGCTACTGCAGGGTTGTGGCTGTGTCTGCTTAATTCGGCCTGGCAGGGTGAACCCAGGAGGCAAACATGGAGCCCGGGAAAGCAAGGCCCAAAAGGCACCAGCTCTCACGGAGCTCTGCTTACCTGACGCGTCTGAATCCTTGCTGAGGAAGCAGCGGCGAAGTGCTGTTCGCTCCAAGCCAAAGCCTCTGAGAAAGCACAGCATTCGCTGAGAAATGTTCTGCGGGCTACTGCTGCTTGCCTGAGCCCAGTCTCGCGGCTGGAGAAACCCGCATACAGCGAAAGCCTCTTTGCCTTGTCATCTACACTGGGAAATCACAGCATTTGTAGGGAAATGTGATTTGGGTTTGGGGATGCTGCTGCTGCCTGCCTGAGCTCGTCTCCGCAGCACGGTGGAAGATACCCGCATGGAGCAAAATACTCTGCCCTAGCACCCCTTCTGCCTGAGAGGGAAGCGTGGTTGCACACGTCTGTCACCGCGCTCCCCAGGAGCAAGTGTGGGGAAGGCGCCGCACGCCGCTCGCGGGGAAGAGAAGGAGCCCTTGGTCTGGGATCGGGAAACGCTCGGGAAGCAGGATAGGCTGCCATGGCACGAACAGCAGGCCGGTAGCAAGACAAGTGTCACCCGCTCCCTGTGCGGAGAGATGGAAGCCTGGCTGCTAAGGAGTCATGAGAGGACGACTAGCGCAGGGGCGCGTGCTATCCTCTGAGGAAGGAGTCTGGGCAGAAGGCAGGCCTGTGTTGTGCCTCCCGTCCCAAGGGGACAGCATCTCCTTGGCCACCTGTCCCAAGGGAGTCGTGGGTTTGCCACCAGGTGCCATGCCCGCACCTCGCAGAAACAACCCCATGGGGAAACGGGCAGTCAGATGCCGTCTTCCGCCAAGATGTGGCAGCGATGTGGGTGGCAGGGGTGTGCAGGGGAAGAAGTGGAGACTGTCCCCCACAGTTCCCCATCCAAGTGCACGGGCCGTGTGCAGGGATCCTGTCGCCACCTCTCTCCTGTGCTGAAGGCACTGGCCTAGACCCCGAGTCTGCCAGAGCGCCGGAGCAAAAGGCAAAGCCATACTTACTCCAGGAGATGGTAATAGGCATAGAGTGCCATGCTAGGCCACGCAAGCTGCTGCAGGGCTGTGACTGTGTCTGCTTAGTTCGGCTTAGCAAGGTGAACGCCAGGTGCGGTCTTGGAGCTCGGGAAAGCAAGGCCCACGAGGCACCAGCTCTCCCGCTGTTCTTCTTCCCTGCCGCGAAAGAGTGAAAGACCAAGCCTTGCTGAGGACAGCAGCGTAGTGCGGTTCCTGCCAAGTTGAAAACCTCTGGGAAAGCATAGCAGTCGCTGGGAAATCAGAGTCGGTTCTGCGGTCTCTTCTGCTGCTTGCCTGAGCCCAGTCTCGAGGTGGGAGAAACCCGCATACAGCGAAACCCCTTTGCCCGGTCATCACCTCTAGGAAAGCACAGCATCCGTTGGGAAATCCGAATCGGATGTGTGTGATGCTGCAGCTTAATGCCTGAGCTAGTCTCCGCAGCATGGTGGAAGACACCCGCATGGAGCGAAATCCTCTTTGCCCTAGCACCCCTCTGCCTGAGAGAGAAGCGCGGTTGCGCCGGTGGAAAGAGCCTTAAGGAAAGGGACACGTCTATCACTGCACTCCCCAGGAGCATGTTTGTGGAAGGTGCAGCACGCTGCCCAGGTAGAAGAGCAGGAGACGTTGGCTTTCTGGTCTGGAAACGGTTGGGAAACAGGAGAGCCGGCCCTGGCAGGCACCGCGGCCGGTGGCAATACAAGTGTCACCCGCTCCCTGTGCAGAGAGACGGAAGTCTTTCTGCTACGGAGAGAGGAGGGGATGTGTAGGGCATGGCGCGTGCTCCACTCTTAGGAAGGAGTCTGGGCAGAAAGCATGCCTGTCCTGAGCCTCTGGGCCCAAGGAGACAGCAGCTTTTTGGCCACCTGTCCCTGGGGAAGACATGCGCTAGCCACCAGGAGCCTACGCTGAACTCGCAGAAACAGCTCCCTGAAATAACAGGGAGTCAGATGCCGTCTTCCTTCAGGATGTGGAAGCTTGGAGGTGGCATGGGGTTTAAGGGGATGGGGTGAGGACAGTCCCCGAAAGCTCCCTATTTAGTGCACGGGCGGTGTGCAGGGATCCTGTCACGTCTCCTTTCCTGTGGGGAAAGCACTGGACTAGTCCGCAAGAACGCTTGAGCGCCAGAGTAAAAGGACAAGCGATGCCTACACCGGGAGATGATAGTGTGCATTGGGTGCCATCCTAGGCTCCGCACGCTACTGCAGGGTTGTGGCTGTGTCTGCTTAATTCGGCCTGGCAGGGTGAACCCAGGAGGCAAACATGGAGCCCGGGAAAGCAAGGCCCAAAAGGCACCAGCTCTCACGGAGCTCTGCTTACCTGACGCGTCTGAATCCTTGCTGAGGAAGCAGCGGCGAAGTGCTGTTCGCTCCAAGCCAAAGCCTCTGAGAAAGCACAGCATTCGCTGAGAAATGTTCTGCGGGCTACTGCTGCTTGCCTGAGCCCAGTCTCGCGGCTGGAGAAACCCGCATACAGCGAAAGCCTCTTTGCCTTGTCATCTACACTGGGAAATCACAGCATTTGTAGGGAAATGTGATTTGGGTTTGGGGATGCTGCTGCTGCCTGCCTGAGCTCGTCTCCGCAGCACGGTGGAAGATACCCGCATGGAGCAAAATACTCTGCCCTAGCACCCCTTCTGCCTGAGAGGGAAGCGTGGTTGCACACGTCTGTCACCGCGCTCCCCAGGAGCAAGTGTGGGGAAGGCGCCGCACGCCGCTCGCGGGGAAGAGAAGGAGCCCTTGGTCTGGGATCGGGAAACGCTCGGGAAGCAGGATAGGCTGCCATGGCACGAACAGCAGGCCGGTAGCAAGACAAGTGTCACCCGCTCCCTGTGCGGAGAGATGGAAGCCTGGCTGCTAAGGAGTCATGAGAGGACGACTAGCGCAGGGGCGCGTGCTATCCTCTGAGGAAGGAGTCTGGGCAGAAGGCAGGCCTGTGTTGTGCCTCCCGTCCCAAGGGGACAGCATCTCCTTGGCCACCTGTCCCAAGGGAGTCGTGGGTTTGCCACCAGGTGCCATGCCCGCACCTCGCAGAAACAACCCCATGGGGAAACGGGCAGTCAGATGCCGTCTTCCGCCAAGATGTGGCAGCGATGTGGGTGGCAGGGGTGTGCAGGGGAAGAAGTGGAGACTGTCCCCCACAGTTCCCCATCCAAGTGCACGGGCCGTGTGCAGGGATCCTGTCGCCACCTCTCTCCTGTGCTGAAGGCACTGGCCTAGACCCCGAGTCTGCCAGAGCGCCGGAGCAAAAGGCAAAGCCATACTTACTCCAGGAGATGGTAATAGGCATAGAGTGCCATGCTAGGCCACGCAAGCTGCTGCAGGGCTGTGACTGTGTCTGCTTAGTTCGGCTTAGCAAGGTGAACGCCAGGTGCGGTCTTGGAGCTCGGGAAAGCAAGGCCCACGAGGCACCAGCTCTCCCGCTGTTCTTCTTCCCTGCCGCGAAAGAGTGAAAGACCAAGCCTTGCTGAGGACAGCAGCGTAGTGCGGTTCCTGCCAAGTTGAAAACCTCTGGGAAAGCATAGCAGTCGCTGGGAAATCAGAGTCGGTTCTGCGGTCTCTTCTGCTGCTTGCCTGAGCCCAGTCTCGAGGTGGGAGAAACCCGCATACAGCGAAACCCCTTTGCCCGGTCATCACCTCTAGGAAAGCACAGCATCCGTTGGGAAATCCGAATCGGATGTGTGTGATGCTGCAGCTTAATGCCTGAGCTAGTCTCCGCAGCATGGTGGAAGACACCCGCATGGAGCGAAATCCTCTTTGCCCTAGCACCCCTCTGCCTGAGAGAGAAGCGCGGTTGCGCCGGTGGAAAGAGCCTTAAGGAAAGGGACACGTCTATCACTGCACTCCCCAGGAGCATGTTTGTGGAAGGTGCAGCACGCTGCCCAGGTAGAAGAGCAGGAGACGTTGGCTTTCTGGTCTGGAAACGGTTGGGAAACAGGAGAGCCGGCCCTGGCAGGCACCGCGGCCGGTGGCAATACAAGTGTCACCCGCTCCCTGTGCAGAGAGACGGAAGTCTTTCTGCTACGGAGAGAGGAGGGGATGTGTAGGGCATGGCGCGTGCTCCACTCTTAGGAAGGAGTCTGGGCAGAAAGCATGCCTGTCCTGAGCCTCTGGGCCCAAGGAGACAGCAGCTTTTTGGCCACCTGTCCCTGGGGAAGACATGCGCTAGCCACCAGGAGCCTACGCTGAACTCGCAGAAACAGCTCCCTGAAATAACAGGGAGTCAGATGCCGTCTTCCTTCAGGATGTGGAAGCTTGGAGGTGGCATGGGGTTTAAGGGGATGGGGTGAGGACAGTCCCCGAAAGCTCCCTATTTAGTGCACGGGCGGTGTGCAGGGATCCTGTCACGTCTCCTTTCCTGTGGGGAAAGCACTGGACTAGTCCGCAAGAACGCTTGAGCGCCAGAGTAAAAGGACAAGCGATGCCTACACCGGGAGATGATAGTGTGCATTGGGTGCCATCCTAGGCTCCGCACGCTACTGCAGGGTTGTGGCTGTGTCTGCTTAATTCGGCCTGGCAGGGTGAACCCAGGAGGCAAACATGGAGCCCGGGAAAGCAAGGCCCAAAAGGCACCAGCTCTCACGGAGCTCTGCTTACCTGACGCGTCTGAATCCTTGCTGAGGAAGCAGCGGCGAAGTGCTGTTCGCTCCAAGCCAAAGCCTCTGAGAAAGCACAGCATTCGCTGAGAAATGTTCTGCGGGCTGCTGCTGCTTGCCTGAGCCCAGTCTCGCGGCTGGAGAAACCCGCATACAGCGAAAGCCTCTTTGCCTTGTCATCTACACTGGGAAATCACAGCATTTGTAGGGAAATGTGATTTGGGTTTGGGGATGCTGCTGCTGCCTGCCTGAGCTCGTCTCCGCAGCACGGTGGAAGATACCCGCATGGAGCAAAATACTCTGCCCTAGCACCCCTTCTGCCTGAGAGGGAAGCGTGGTTGCACACGTCTGTCACCGCGCTCCCCAGGAGCAAGTGTGGGGAAGGCGCCGCACGCCGCTCGCGGGGAAGAGAAGGAGCCCTTGGTCTGGGATCGGGAAACGCTCGGGAAGCAGGATAGGCTGCCATGGCACGAACAGCAGGCCGGTAGCAAGACAAGTGTCACCCGCTCCCTGTGCGGAGAGATGGAAGCCTGGCTGCTAAGGAGTCATGAGAGGACGACTAGCGCAGGGGCGCGTGCTATCCTCTGAGGAAGGAGTCTGGGCAGAAGGCAGGCCTGTGTTGTGCCTCCCGTCCCAAGGGGACAGCATCTCCTTGGCCACCTGTCCCAAGGGAGTCGTGGGTTTGCCACCAGGTGCCATGCCCGCACCTCGCAGAAACAACCCCATGGGGAAACGGGCAGTCAGATGCCGTCTTCCGCCAAGATGTGGCAGCGATGTGGGTGGCAGGGGTGTGCAGGGGAAGAAGTGGAGACTGTCCCCCACAGTTCCCCATCCAAGTGCACGGGCCGTGTGCAGGGATCCTGTCGCCACCTCTCTCCTGTGCTGAAGGCACTGGCCTAGACCCCGAGTCTGCCAGAGCGCCGGAGCAAAAGGCAAAGCCATACTTACTCCAGGAGATGGTAATAGGCATAGAGTGCCATGCTAGGCCACGCAAGCTGATGCAGGGCTGTGACTGTGTCTGCTTAGTTCGGCTTAGCAAGGTGAACGCCAGGTGCGGTCTTGGAGCTCGGGAAAGCAAGGCCCACGAGGCACCAGCTCTCCCGCTGTTCTTCTTCCCTGCCGCGAAAGAGTGAAAGACCAAGCCTTGCTGAGGACAGCAGCGTAGTGCGGTTCCTGCCAAGTTGAAAACCTCTGGGAAAGCATAGCAGTCGCTGGGAAATCAGAGTCGGTTCTGCGGTCTCTTCTGCTGCTTGCCTGAGCCCAGTCTCGAGGTGGGAGAAACCCGCATACAGCGAAACCCCTTTGCCCGGTCATCACCTCTAGGAAAGCACAGCATCCGTTGGGAAATCCGAATCGGATGTGTGTGATGCTGCAGCTTAATGCCTGAGCTATCTCCGCAGCATGGTGGAAGACACCCGCATGGAGCGAAATCCTCTTTGCCCTAGCACCCCTCTGCCTGAGAGAGAAGCGCGGTTGCGCCGGTGGAAAGAGCCTTAAGGAAAGGGACACGTCTATCACTGCACTCCCCAGGAGCATGTTTGTGGAAGGTGCAGCACGCTGCCCAGGTAGAAGAGCAGGAGACGTTGGCTTTCTGGTCTGGAAACGGTTGGGAAACAGGAGAGCCGGCCCTGGCAGGCACCGCGGCCGGTGGCAATACAAGTGTCACCCGCTCCCTGTGCAGAGAGACGGAAGTCTTTCTGCTACGGAGAGAGGAGGGGATGTGTAGGGCATGGCGCGTGCTCCACTCTTAGGAAGGAGTCTGGGCAGAAAGCATGCCTGTCCTGAGCCTCTGGGCCCAAGGAGACAGCAGCTTTTTGGCCACCTGTCCCTGGGGAAGACATGCGCTAGCCACCAGGAGCCTACGCTGAACTCGCAGAAACAGCTCCCTGAAATAACAGGGAGTCAGATGCCGTCTTCCTTCAGGATGTGGAAGCTTGGAGGTGGCATGGGGTTTAAGGGGATGGGGTGAGGACAGTCCCCGAAAGCTCCCTATTTAGTGCACGGGCGGTGTGCAGGGATCCTGTCACGTCTCCTTTCCTGTGGGGAAAGCACTGGACTAGTCCGCAAGAACGCTTGAGCGCCAGAGTAAAAGGACAAGCGATGCCTACACCGGGAGATGATAGTGTGCATTGGGTGCCATCCTAGGCTCCGCACGCTACTGCAGGGTTGTGGCTGTGTCTGCTTAATTCGGCCTGGCAGGGTGAACCCAGGAGGCAAACATGGAGCCCGGGAAAGCAAGGCCCAAAAGGCACCAGCTCTCACGGAGCTCTGCTTACCTGACGCGTCTGAATCCTTGCTGAGGAAGCAGCGGCGAAGTGCTGTTCGCTCCAAGCCAAAGCCTCTGAGAAAGCACAGCATTCGCTGAGAAATGTTCTGCGGGCTGCTGCTGCTTGCCTGAGCCCAGTCTCGCGGCTGGAGAAACCCGCATACAGCGAAAGCCTCTTTGCCTTGTCATCTACACTGGGAAATCACAGCATTTGTAGGGAAATGTGATTTGGGTTTGGGGATGCTGCTGCTGCCTGCCTGAGCTCGTCTCCGCAGCACGGTGGAAGATACCCGCATGGAGCAAAATACTCTGCCCTAGCACCCCTTCTGCCTGAGAGGGAAGCGTGGTTGCACACGTCTGTCACCGCGCTCCCCAGGAGCAAGTGTGGGGAAGGCGCCGCACGCCGCTCGCGGGGAAGAGAAGGAGCCCTTGGTCTGGGATCGGGAAACGCTCGGGAAGCAGGATAGGCTGCCATGGCACGAACAGCAGGCCGGTAGCAAGACAAGTGTCACCCGCTCCCTGTGCGGAGAGATGGAAGCCTGGCTGCTAAGGAGTCATGAGAGGACGACTAGCGCAGGGGCGCGTGCTATCCTCTGAGGAAGGAGTCTGGGCAGAAGGCAGGCCTGTGTTGTGCCTCCCGTCCCAAGGGGACAGCATCTCCTTGGCCACCTGTCCCAAGGGAGTCGTGGGTTTGCCACCAGGTGCCATGCCCGCACCTCGCAGAAACAACCCCATGGGGAAACGGGCAGTCAGATGCCGTCTTCCGCCAAGATGTGGCAGCGATGTGGGTGGCAGGGGTGTGCAGGGGAAGAAGTGGAGACTGTCCCCCACAGTTCCCCATCCAAGTGCACGGGCCGTGTGCAGGGATCCTGTCGCCACCTCTCTCCTGTGCTGAAGGCACTGGCCTAGACCCCGAGTCTGCCAGAGCGCCGGAGCAAAAGGCAAAGCCATACTTACTCCAGGAGATGGTAATAGGCATAGAGTGCCATGCTAGGCCACGCAAGCTGATGCAGGGCTGTGACTGTGTCTGCTTAGTTCGGCTTAGCAAGGTGAACGCCAGGTGCGGTCTTGGAGCTCGGGAAAGCAAGGCCCACGAGGCACCAGCTCTCCCGCTGTTCTTCTTCCCTGCCGCGAAAGAGTGAAAGACCAAGCCTTGCTGAGGACAGCAGCGTAGTGCGGTTCCTGACAAGTTGAAAACCTCTGGGAAAGCATAGCAGTCGCTGGGAAATCAGAGTCGGTTCTGCGGTCTCTTCTGCTGCTTGCCTGAGCCCAGTCTCGAGGTGGGAGAAACCCGCATACAGCGAAACCCCTTTGCCCGGTCATCACCTCTAGGAAAGCACAGCATCCGTTGGGAAATCCGAATCGGATGTGTGTGATGCTGCAGCTTAATGCCTGAGCTAGTCTCCGCAGCATGGTGGAAGACACCCGCATGGAGCGAAATCCTCTTTGCCCTAGCACCCCTCTGCCTGAGAGAGAAGCGCGGTTGCGCCGGTGGAAAGAGCCTTAAGGAAAGGGACACGTCTATCACTGCACTCCCCAGGAGCATGTTTGTGGAAGGTGCAGCACGCTGCCCAGGTAGAAGAGCAGGAGACGTTGGCTTTCTGGTCTGGAAACGGTTGGGAAACAGGAGAGCCGGCCCTGGCAGGCACCGCGGCCGGTGGCAATACAAGTGTCACCCGCTCCCTGTGCAGAGAGACGGAAGTCTTTCTGCTACGGAGAGAGGAGGGGATGTGTAGGGCATGGCGCGTGCTCCACTCTTAGGAAGGAGTCTGGGCAGAAAGCATGCCTGTCCTGAGCCTCTGGGCCCAAGGAGACAGCAGCTTTTTGGCCACCTGTCCCTGGGGAAGACATGCGCTAGCCACCAGGAGCCTACGCTGAACTCGCAGAAACAGCTCCCTGAAATAACAGGGAGTCAGATGCCGTCTTCCTTCAGGATGTGGAAGCTTGGAGGTGGCATGGGGTTTAAGGGGATGGGGTGAGGACAGTCCCCGAAAGCTCCCTATTTAGTGCACGGGCGGTGTGCAGGGATCCTGTCACGTCTCCTTTCCTGTGGGGAAAGCACTGGACTAGTCCGCAAGAACGCTTGAGCGCCAGAGTAAAAGGACAAGCGATGCCTACACCGGGAGATGATAGTGTGCATTGGGTGCCATCCTAGGCTCCGCACGCTACTGCAGGGTTGTGGCTGTGTCTGCTTAATTCGGCCTGGCAGGGTGAACCCAGGAGGCAAACATGGAGCCCGGGAAAGCAAGGCCCAAAAGGCACCAGCTCTCACGGAGCTCTGCTTACCTGACGCGTCTGAATCCTTGCTGAGGAAGCAGCGGCGAAGTGCTGTTCGCTCCAAGCCAAAGCCTCTGAGAAAGCACAGCATTCGCTGAGAAATGTTCTGCGGGCTGCTGCTGCTTGCCTGAGCCCAGTCTCGCGGCTGGAGAAACCCGCATACAGCGAAAGCCTCTTTGCCTTGTCATCTACACTGGGAAATCACAGCATTTGTAGGGAAATGTGATTTGGGTTTGGGGATGCTGCTGCTGCCTGCCTGAGCTCGTCTCCGCAGCACGGTGGAAGATACCCGCATGGAGCAAAATACTCTGCCCTAGCACCCCTTCTGCCTGAGAGGGAAGCGTGGTTGCACACGTCTGTCACCGCGCTCCCCAGGAGCAAGTGTGGGGAAGGCGCCGCACGCCGCTCGCGGGGAAGAGAAGGAGCCCTTGGTCTGGGATCGGGAAACGCTCGGGAAGCAGGATAGGCTGCCATGGCACGAACAGCAGGCCGGTAGCAAGACAAGTGTCACCCGCTCCCTGTGCGGAGAGATGGAAGCCTGGCTGCTAAGGAGTCATGAGAGGACGACTAGCGCAGGGGCGCGTGCTATCCTCTGAGGAAGGAGTCTGGGCAGAAGGCAGGCCTGTGTTGTGCCTCCCGTCCCAAGGGGACAGCATCTCCTTGGCCACCTGTCCCAAGGGAGTCGTGGGTTTGCCACCAGGTGCCATGCCCGCACCTCGCAGAAACAACCCCATGGGGAAACGGGCAGTCAGATGCCGTCTTCTGCCAAGATGTGGCAGCGATGTGGGTGGCAGGGGTGTGCAGGGGAAGAAGTGGAGACTGTCCCCCACAGTTCCCCATCGAAGTGCACGGGCCGTGTGCAGGGATCCTGTCGCCACCTCTCTCCTGTGCTGAAGGCACTGGCCTAGACCCCGAGTCTGCCAGAGCGCCGGAGCAAAAGGCAAAGCCATACTTACTCCAGGAGATGGTAATAGGCATAGAGTGCCATGCTAGGCCACGCAAGCTGATGCAGGGCTGTGACTGTGTCTGCTTAGTTCGGCTTAGCAAGGTGAACGCCAGGTGCGGTCTTGGAGCTCGGGAAAGCAAGGCCCACGAGGCACCAGCTCTCCCGCTGTTCTTCTTCCCTGCCGCGAAAGAGTGAAAGACCAAGCCTTGCTGAGGACAGCAGCGTAGTGCGGTTCCTGACAAGTTGAAAACCTCTGGGAAAGCATAGCAGTCGCTGGGAAATCAGAGTCGGTTCTGCGGTCTCTTCTGCTGCTTGCCTGAGCCCAGTCTCGAGGTGGGAGAAACCCGCATACAGCGAAACCCCTTTGCCCGGTCATCACCTCTAGGAAAGCACAGCATCCGTTGGGAAATCCGAATCGGATGTGTGTGATGCTGCAGCTTAATGCCTGAGCTAGTCTCCGCAGCATGGTGGAAGACACCCGCATGGAGCGAAATCCTCTTTGCCCTAGCACCCCTCTGCCTGAGAGAGAAGCGCGGTTGCGCCGGTGGAAAGAGCCTTAAGGAAAGGGACACGTCTATCACTGCACTCCCCAGGAGCATGTTTGTGGAAGGTGCAGCACGCTGCCCAGGTAGAAGAGCAGGAGACGTTGGCTTTCTGGTCTGGAAACGGTTGGGAAACAGGAGAGCCGGCCCTGGCAGGCACCGCGGCCGGTGGCAATACAAGTGTCACCCGCTCCCTGTGCAGAGAGACGGAAGTCTTTCTGCTACGGAGAGAGGAGGGGATGTGTAGGGCATGGCGCGTGCTCCACTCTTAGGAAGGAGTCTGGGCAGAAAGCATGCCTGTCCTGAGCCTCTGGGCCCAAGGAGACAGCAGCTTTTTGGCCACCTGTCCCTGGGGAAGACATGCGCTAGCCACCAGGAGCCTACGCTGAACTCGCAGAAACAGCTCCCTGAAATAACAGGGAGTCAGATGCCGTCTTCCTTCAGGATGTGGAAGCTTGGAGGTGGCATGGGGTTTAAGGGGATGGGGTGAGGACAGTCCCCGAAAGCTCCCTATTTAGTGCACGGGCGGTGTGCAGGGATCCTGTCACGTCTCCTTTCCTGTGGGGAAAGCACTGGACTAGTCCGCAAGAACGCTTGAGCGCCAGAGTAAAAGGACAAGCGATGCCTACACCGGGAGATGATAGTGTGCATTGGGTGCCATCCTAGGCTCCGCACGCTACTGCAGGGTTGTGGCTGTGTCTGCTTAATTCGGCCTGGCAGGGTGAACCCAGGAGGCAAACATGGAGCCCGGGAAAGCAAGGCCCAAAAGGCACCAGCTCTCACGGAGCTCTGCTTACCTGACGCGTCTGAATCCTTGCTGAGGAAGCAGCGGCGAAGTGCTGTTCGCTCCAAGCCAAAGCCTCTGAGAAAGCACAGCATTCGCTGAGAAATGTTCTGCGGGCTGCTGCTGCTTGCCTGAGCCCAGTCTCGCGGCTGGAGAAACCCGCATACAGCGAAAGCCTCTTTGCCTTGTCATCTACACTGGGAAATCACAGCATTTGTAGGGAAATGTGATTTGGGTTTGGGGATGCTGCTGCTGCCTGCCTGAGCTCGTCTCCGCAGCACGGTGGAAGATACCCGCATGGAGCAAAATACTCTGCCCTAGCACCCCTTCTGCCTGAGAGGGAAGCGTGGTTGCACACGTCTGTCACCGCGCTCCCCAGGAGCAAGTGTGGGGAAGGCGCCGCACGCCGCTCGCGGGGAAGAGAAGGAGCCCTTGGTCTGGGATCGGGAAACGCTCGGGAAGCAGGATAGGCTGCCATGGCACGAACAGCAGGCCGGTAGCAAGACAAGTGTCACCCGCTCCCTGTGCGGAGAGATGGAAGCCTGGCTGCTAAGGAGTCATGAGAGGACGACTAGCGCAGGGGCGCGTGCTATCCTCTGAGGAAGGAGTCTGGGCAGAAGGCAGGCCTGTGTTGTGCCTCCCGTCCCAAGGGGACAGCATCTCCTTGGCCACCTGTCCCAAGGGAGTCGTGGGTTTGCCACCAGGTGCCATGCCCGCACCTCGCAGAAACAACCCCATGGGGAAACGGGCAGTCAGATGCCGTCTTCCGCCAAGATGTGGCAGCGATGTGGGTGGCAGGGGTGTGCAGGGGAAGAAGTGGAGACTGTCCCCCACAGTTCCCCATCCAAGTGCACGGGCCGTGTGCAGGGATCCTGTCGCCACCTCTCTCCTGTGCTGAAGGCACTGGCCTAGACCCCGAGTCTGCCAGAGCGCCGGAGCAAAAGGCAAAGCCATACTTACTCCAGGAGATGGTAATAGGCATAGAGTGCCATGCTAGGCCACGCAAGCTGATGCAGGGCTGTGACTGTGTCTGCTTAGTTCGGCTTAGCAAGGTGAACGCCAGGTGCGGTCTTGGAGCTCGGGAAAGCAAGGCCCACGAGGCACCAGCTCTCCCGCTGTTCTTCTTCCCTGCCGCGAAAGAGTGAAAGACCAAGCCTTGCTGAGGACAGCAGCGTAGTGCGGTTCCTGCCAAGTTGAAAACCTCTGGGAAAGCATAGCAGTCGCTGGGAAATCAGAGTCGGTTCTGCGGTCTCTTCTGCTGCTTGCCTGAGCCCAGTCTCGAGGTGGGAGAAACCCGCATACAGCGAAACCCCTTTGCCCGGTCATCACCTCTAGGAAAGCACAGCATCCGTTGGGAAATCCGAATCGGATGTGTGTGATGCTGCAGCTTAATGCCTGAGCTAGTCTCCGCAGCATGGTGGAAGACACCCGCATGGAGCGAAATCCTCTTTGCCCTAGCACCCCTCTGCCTGAGAGAGAAGCGCGGTTGCGCCGGTGGAAAGAGCCTTAAGGAAAGGGACACGTCTATCACTGCACTCCCCAGGAGCATGTTTGTGGAAGGTGCAGCACGCTGCCCAGGTAGAAGAGCAGGAGACGTTGGCTTTCTGGTCTGGAAACGGTTGGGAAACAGGAGAGCCGGCCCTGGCAGGCACCGCGGCCGGTGGCAATACAAGTGTCACCCGCTCCCTGTGCAGAGAGACGGAAGTCTTTCTGCTACGGAGAGAGGAGGGGATGTGTAGGGCATGGCGCGTGCTCCACTCTTAGGAAGGAGTCTGGGCAGAAAGCATGCCTGTCCTGAGCCTCTGGGCCCAAGGAGACAGCAGCTTTTTGGCCACCTGTCCCTGGGGAAGACATGCGCTAGCCACCAGGAGCCTACGCTGAACTCGCAGAAACAGCTCCCTGAAATAACAGGGAGTCAGATGCCGTCTTCCTTCAGGATGTGGAAGCTTGGAGGTGGCATGGGGTTTAAGGGGATGGGGTGAGGACAGTCCCCGAAAGCTCCCTATTTAGTGCACGGGCGGTGTGCAGGGATCCTGTCACGTCTCCTTTCCTGTGGGGAAAGCACTGGACTAGTCCGCAAGAACGCTTGAGCGCCAGAGTAAAAGGACAAGCGATGCCTACACCGGGAGATGATAGTGTGCATTGGGTGCCATCCTAGGCTCCGCACGCTACTGCAGGGTTGTGGCTGTGTCTGCTTAATTCGGCCTGGCAGGGTGAACCCAGGAGGCAAACATGGAGCCCGGGAAAGCAAGGCCCAAAAGGCACCAGCTCTCACGGAGCTCTGCTTACCTGACGCGTCTGAATCCTTGCTGAGGAAGCAGCGGCGAAGTGCTGTTCGCTCCAAGCCAAAGCCTCTGAGAAAGCACAGCATTCGCTGAGAAATGTTCTGCGGGCTGCTGCTGCTTGCCTGAGCCCAGTCTCGCGGCTGGAGAAACCCGCATACAGCGAAAGCCTCTTTGCCTTGTCATCTACACTGGGAAATCACAGCATTTGTAGGGAAATGTGATTTGGGTTTGGGGATGCTGCTGCTGCCTGCCTGAGCTCGTCTCCGCAGCACGGTGGAAGATACCCGCATGGAGCAAAATACTCTGCCCTAGCACCCCTTCTGCCTGAGAGGGAAGCGTGGTTGCACACGTCTGTCACCGCGCTCCCCAGGAGCAAGTGTGGGGAAGGCGCCGCACGCCGCTCGCGGGGAAGAGAAGGAGCCCTTGGTCTGGGATCGGGAAACGCTCGGGAAGCAGGATAGGCTGCCATGGCACGAACAGCAGGCCGGTAGCAAGACAAGTGTCACCCGCTCCCTGTGCGGAGAGATGGAAGCCTGGCTGCTAAGGAGTCATGAGAGGACGACTAGCGCAGGGGCGCGTGCTATCCTCTGAGGAAGGAGTCTGGGCAGAAGGCAGGCCTGTGTTGTGCCTCCCGTCCCAAGGGGACAGCATCTCCTTGGCCACCTGTCCCAAGGGAGTCGTGGGTTTGCCACCAGGTGCCATGCCCGCACCTCGCAGAAACAACCCCATGGGGAAACGGGCAGTCAGATGCCGTCTTCCGCCAAGATGTGGCAGCGATGTGGGTGGCAGGGGTGTGCAGGGGAAGAAGTGGAGACTGTCCCCCACAGTTCCCCATCCAAGTGCACGGGCCGTGTGCAGGGATCCTGTCGCCACCTCTCTCCTGTGCTGAAGGCACTGGCCTAGACCCCGAGTCTGCCAGAGCGCCGGAGCAAAAGGCAAAGCCATACTTACTCCAGGAGATGGTAATAGGCATAGAGTGCCATGCTAGGCCACGCAAGCTGATGCAGGGCTGTGACTGTGTCTGCTTAGTTCGGCTTAGCAAGGTGAACGCCAGGTGCGGTCTTGGAGCTCGGGAAAGCAAGGCCCACGAGGCACCAGCTCTCCCGCTGTTCTTCTTCCCTGCCGCGAAAGAGTGAAAGACCAAGCCTTGCTGAGGACAGCAGCGTAGTGCGGTTCCTGCCAAGTTGAAAACCTCTGGGAAAGCATAGCAGTCGCTGGGAAATCAGAGTCGGTTCTGCGGTCTCTTCTGCTGCTTGCCTGAGCCCAGTCTCGAGGTGGGAGAAACCCGCATACAGCGAAACCCCTTTGCCCGGTCATCACCTCTAGGAAAGCACAGCATCCGTTGGGAAATCCGAATCGGATGTGTGTGATGCTGCAGCTTAATGCCTGAGCTAGTCTCCGCAGCATGGTGGAAGACACCCGCATGGAGCGAAATCCTCTTTGCCCTAGCACCCCTCTGCCTGAGAGAGAAGCGCGGTTGCGCCGGTGGAAAGAGCCTTAAGGAAAGGGACACGTCTATCACTGCACTCCCCAGGAGCATGTTTGTGGAAGGTGCAGCACGCTGCCCAGGTAGAAGAGCAGGAGACGTTGGCTTTCTGGTCTGGAAACGGTTGGGAAACAGGAGAGCCGGCCCTGGCAGGCACCGCGGCCGGTGGCAATACAAGTGTCACCCGCTCCCTGTGCAGAGAGACGGAAGTCTTTCTGCTACGGAGAGAGGAGGGGATGTGTAGGGCATGGCGCGTGCTCCACTCTTAGGAAGGAGTCTGGGCAGAAAGCATGCCTGTCCTGAGCCTCTGGGCCCAAGGAGACAGCAGCTTTTTGGCCACCTGTCCCTGGGGAAGACATGCGCTAGCCACCAGGAGCCTACGCTGAACTCGCAGAAACAGCTCCCTGAAATAACAGGGAGTCAGATGCCGTCTTCCTTCAGGATGTGGAAGCTTGGAGGTGGCATGGGGTTTAAGGGGATGGGGTGAGGACAGTCCCCGAAAGCTCCCTATTTAGTGCACGGGCGGTGTGCAGGGATCCTGTCACGTCTCCTTTCCTGTGGGGAAAGCACTGGACTAGTCCGCAAGAACGCTTGAGCGCCAGAGTAAAAGGACAAGCGATGCCTACACCGGGAGATGATAGTGTGCATTGGGTGCCATCCTAGGCTCCGCACGCTACTGCAGGGTTGTGGCTGTGTCTGCTTAATTCGGCCTGGCAGGGTGAACCCAGGAGGCAAACATGGAGCCCGGGAAAGCAAGGCCCAAAAGGCACCAGCTCTCACGGAGCTCTGCTTACCTGACGCGTCTGAATCCTTGCTGAGGAAGCAGCGGCGAAGTGCTGTTCGCTCCAAGCCAAAGCCTCTGAGAAAGCACAGCATTCGCTGAGAAATGTTCTGCGGGCTGCTGCTGCTTGCCTGAGCCCAGTCTCGCGGCTGGAGAAACCCGCATACAGCGAAAGCCTCTTTGCCTTGTCATCTACACTGGGAAATCACAGCATTTGTAGGGAAATGTGATTTGGGTTTGGGGATGCTGCTGCTGCCTGCCTGAGCTCGTCTCCGCAGCACGGTGGAAGATACCCGCATGGAGCAAAATACTCTGCCCTAGCACCCCTTCTGCCTGAGAGGGAAGCGTGGTTGCACACGTCTGTCACCGCGCTCCCCAGGAGCAAGTGTGGGGAAGGCGCCGCACGCCGCTCGCGGGGAAGAGAAGGAGCCCTTGGTCTGGGATCGGGAAACGCTCGGGAAGCAGGATAGGCTGCCATGGCACGAACAGCAGGCCGGTAGCAAGACAAGTGTCACCCGCTCCCTGTGCGGAGAGATGGAAGCCTGGCTGCTAAGGAGTCATGAGAGGACGACTAGCGCAGGGGCGCGTGCTATCCTCTGAGGAAGGAGTCTGGGCAGAAGGCAGGCCTGTGTTGTGCCTCCCGTCCCAAGGGGACAGCATCTCCTTGGCCACCTGTCCCAAGGGAGTCGTGGGTTTGCCACCAGGTGCCATGCCCGCACCTCGCAGAAACAACCCCATGGGGAAACGGGCAGTCAGATGCCGTCTTCCGCCAAGATGTGGCAGCGATGTGGGTGGCAGGGGTGTGCAGGGGAAGAAGTGGAGACTGTCCCCCACAGTTCCCCATCCAAGTGCACGGGCCGTGTGCAGGGATCCTGTCGCCACCTCTCTCCTGTGCTGAAGGCACTGGCCTAGACCCCGAGTCTGCCAGAGCGCCGGAGCAAAAGGCAAAGCCATACTTACTCCAGGAGATGGTAATAGGCATAGAGTGCCATGCTAGGCCACGCAAGCTGATGCAGGGCTGTGACTGTGTCTGCTTAGTTCGGCTTAGCAAGGTGAACGCCAGGTGCGGTCTTGGAGCTCGGGAAAGCAAGGCCCACGAGGCACCAGCTCTCCCGCTGTTCTTCTTCCCTGCCGCGAAAGAGTGAAAGACCAAGCCTTGCTGAGGACAGCAGCGTAGTGCGGTTCCTGCCAAGTTGAAAACCTCTGGGAAAGCATAGCAGTCGCTGGGAAATCAGAGTCGGTTCTGCGGTCTCTTCTGCTGCTTGCCTGAGCCCAGTCTCGAGGTGGGAGAAACCCGCATACAGCGAAACCCCTTTGCCCGGTCATCACCTCTAGGAAAGCACAGCATCCGTTGGGAAATCCGAATCGGATGTGTGTGATGCTGCAGCTTAATGCCTGAGCTAGTCTCCGCAGCATGGTGGAAGACACCCGCATGGAGCGAAATCCTCTTTGCCCTAGCACCCCTCTGCCTGAGAGAGAAGCGCGGTTGCGCCGGTGGAAAGAGCCTTAAGGAAAGGGACACGTCTATCACTGCACTCCCCAGGAGCATGTTTGTGGAAGGTGCAGCACGCTGCCCAGGTAGAAGAGCAGGAGACGTTGGCTTTCTGGTCTGGAAACGGTTGGGAAACAGGAGAGCCGGCCCTGGCAGGCACCGCGGCCGGTGGCAATACAAGTGTCACCCGCTCCCTGTGCAGAGAGACGGAAGTCTTTCTGCTACGGAGAGAGGAGGGGATGTGTAGGGCATGGCGCGTGCTCCACTCTTAGGAAGGAGTCTGGGCAGAAAGCATGCCTGTCCTGAGCCTCTGGGCCCAAGGAGACAGCAGCTTTTTGGCCACCTGTCCCTGGGGAAGACATGCGCTAGCCACCAGGAGCCTACGCTGAACTCGCAGAAACAGCTCCCTGAAATAACAGGGAGTCAGATGCCGTCTTCCTTCAGGATGTGGAAGCTTGGAGGTGGCATGGGGTTTAAGGGGATGGGGTGAGGACAGTCCCCGAAAGCTCCCTATTTAGTGCACGGGCGGTGTGCAGGGATCCTGTCACGTCTCCTTTCCTGTGGGGAAAGCACTGGACTAGTCCGCAAGAACGCTTGAGCGCCAGAGTAAAAGGACAAGCGATGCCTACACCGGGAGATGATAGTGTGCATTGGGTGCCATCCTAGGCTCCGCACGCTACTGCAGGGTTGTGGCTGTGTCTGCTTAATTCGGCCTGGCAGGGTGAACCCAGGAGGCAAACATGGAGCCCGGGAAAGCAAGGCCCAAAAGGCACCAGCTCTCACGGAGCTCTGCTTACCTGACGCGTCTGAATCCTTGCTGAGGAAGCAGCGGCGAAGTGCTGTTCGCTCCAAGCCAAAGCCTCTGAGAAAGCACAGCATTCGCTGAGAAATGTTCTGCGGGCTGCTGCTGCTTGCCTGAGCCCAGTCTCGCGGCTGGAGAAACCCGCATACAGCGAAAGCCTCTTTGCCTTGTCATCTACACTGGGAAATCACAGCATTTGTAGGGAAATGTGATTTGGGTTTGGGGATGCTGCTGCTGCCTGCCTGAGCTCGTCTCCGCAGCACGGTGGAAGATACCCGCATGGAGCAAAATACTCTGCCCTAGCACCCCTTCTGCCTGAGAGGGAAGCGTGGTTGCACACGTCTGTCACCGCGCTCCCCAGGAGCAAGTGTGGGGAAGGCGCCGCACGCCGCTCGCGGGGAAGAGAAGGAGCCCTTGGTCTGGGATCGGGAAACGCTCGGGAAGCAGGATAGGCTGCCATGGCACGAACAGCAGGCCGGTAGCAAGACAAGTGTCACCCGCTCCCTGTGCGGAGAGATGGAAGCCTGGCTGCTAAGGAGTCATGAGAGGACGACTAGCGCAGGGGCGCGTGCTATCCTCTGAGGAAGGAGTCTGGGCAGAAGGCAGGCCTGTGTTGTGCCTCCCGTCCCAAGGGGACAGCATCTCCTTGGCCACCTGTCCCAAGGGAGTCGTGGGTTTGCCACCAGGTGCCATGCCCGCACCTCGCAGAAACAACCCCATGGGGAAACGGGCAGTCAGATGCCGTCTTCCGCCAAGATGTGGCAGCGATGTGGGTGGCAGGGGTGTGCAGGGGAAGAAGTGGAGACTGTCCCCCACAGTTCCCCATCCAAGTGCACGGGCCGTGTGCAGGGATCCTGTCGCCACCTCTCTCCTGTGCTGAAGGCACTGGCCTAGACCCCGAGTCTGCCAGAGCGCCGGAGCAAAAGGCAAAGCCATACTTACTCCAGGAGATGGTAATAGGCATAGAGTGCCATGCTAGGCCACGCAAGCTGATGCAGGGCTGTGACTGTGTCTGCTTAGTTCGGCTTAGCAAGGTGAACGCCAGGTGCGGTCTTGGAGCTCGGGAAAGCAAGGCCCACGAGGCACCAGCTCTCCCGCTGTTCTTCTTCCCTGCCGCGAAAGAGTGAAAGACCAAGCCTTGCTGAGGACAGCAGCGTAGTGCGGTTCCTGCCAAGTTGAAAACCTCTGGGAAAGCATAGCAGTCGCTGGGAAATCAGAGTCGGTTCTGCGGTCTCTTCTGCTGCTTGCCTGAGCCCAGTCTCGAGGTGGGAGAAACCCGCATACAGCGAAACCCCTTTGCCCGGTCATCACCTCTAGGAAAGCACAGCATCCGTTGGGAAATCCGAATCGGATGTGTGTGATGCTGCAGCTTAATGCCTGAGCTAGTCTCCGCAGCATGGTGGAAGACACCCGCATGGAGCGAAATCCTCTTTGCCCTAGCACCCCTCTGCCTGAGAGAGAAGCGCGGTTGCGCCGGTGGAAAGAGCCTTAAGGAAAGGGACACGTCTATCACTGCACTCCCCAGGAGCATGTTTGTGGAAGGTGCAGCACGCTGCCCAGGTAGAAGAGCAGGAGACGTTGGCTTTCTGGTCTGGAAACGGTTGGGAAACAGGAGAGCCGGCCCTGGCAGGCACCGCGGCCGGTGGCAATACAAGTGTCACCCGCTCCCTGTGCAGAGAGACGGAAGTCTTTCTGCTACGGAGAGAGGAGGGGATGTGTAGGGCATGGCGCGTGCTCCACTCTTAGGAAGGAGTCTGGGCAGAAAGCATGCCTGTCCTGAGCCTCTGGGCCCAAGGAGACAGCAGCTTTTTGGCCACCTGTCCCTGGGGAAGACATGCGCTAGCCACCAGGAGCCTACGCTGAACTCGCAGAAACAGCTCCCTGAAATAACAGGGAGTCAGATGCCGTCTTCCTTCAGGATGTGGAAGCTTGGAGGTGGCATGGGGTTTAAGGGGATGGGGTGAGGACAGTCCCCGAAAGCTCCCTATTTAGTGCACGGGCGGTGTGCAGGGATCCTGTCACGTCTCCTTTCCTGTGGGGAAAGCACTGGACTAGTCCGCAAGAACGCTTGAGCGCCAGAGTAAAAGGACAAGCGATGCCTACACCGGGAGATGATAGTGTGCATTGGGTGCCATCCTAGGCTCCGCACGCTACTGCAGGGTTGTGGCTGTGTCTGCTTAATTCGGCCTGGCAGGGTGAACCCAGGAGGCAAACATGGAGCCCGGGAAAGCAAGGCCCAAAAGGCACCAGCTCTCACGGAGCTCTGCTTACCTGACGCGTCTGAATCCTTGCTGAGGAAGCAGCGGCGAAGTGCTGTTCGCTCCAAGCCAAAGCCTCTGAGAAAGCACAGCATTCGCTGAGAAATGTTCTGCGGGCTGCTGCTGCTTGCCTGAGCCCAGTCTCGCGGCTGGAGAAACCCGCATACAGCGAAAGCCTCTTTGCCTTGTCATCTACACTGGGAAATCACAGCATTTGTAGGGAAATGTGATTTGGGTTTGGGGATGCTGCTGCTGCCTGCCTGAGCTCGTCTCCGCAGCACGGTGGAAGATACCCGCATGGAGCAAAATACTCTGCCCTAGCACCCCTTCTGCCTGAGAGGGAAGCGTGGTTGCACACGTCTGTCACCGCGCTCCCCAGGAGCAAGTGTGGGGAAGGCGCCGCACGCCGCTCGCGGGGAAGAGAAGGAGCCCTTGGTCTGGGATCGGGAAACGCTCGGGAAGCAGGATAGGCTGCCATGGCACGAACAGCAGGCCGGTAGCAAGACAAGTGTCACCCGCTCCCTGTGCGGAGAGATGGAAGCCTGGCTGCTAAGGAGTCATGAGAGGACGACTAGCGCAGGGGCGCGTGCTATCCTCTGAGGAAGGAGTCTGGGCAGAAGGCAGGCCTGTGTTGTGCCTCCCGTCCCAAGGGGACAGCATCTCCTTGGCCACCTGTCCCAAGGGAGTCGTGGGTTTGCCACCAGGTGCCATGCCCGCACCTCGCAGAAACATCCCCATGGGGAAACGGGCAGTCAGATGCCGTCTTCCGCCAAGATGTGGCAGCGATGTGGGTGGCAGGGGTGTGCAGGGGAAGAAGTGGAGACTGTCCCCCACAGTTCCCCATCCAAGTGCACGGGCCGTGTGCAGGGATCCTGTCGCCACCTCTCTCCTGTGCTGAAGGCACTGGCCTAGACCCCGAGTCTGCCAGAGCGCCGGAGCAAAAGGCAAAGCCATACTTACTCCAGGAGATGGTAATAGGCATAGAGTGCCATGCTAGGCCACGCAAGCTGATGCAGGGCTGTGACTGTGTCTGCTTAGTTCGGCTTAGCAAGGTGAACGCCAGGTGCGGTCTTGGAGCTCGGGAAAGCAAGGCCCACGAGGCACCAGCTCTCCCGCTGTTCTTCTTCCCTGCCGCGAAAGAGTGAAAGACCAAGCCTTGCTGAGGACAGCAGCGTAGTGCGGTTCCTGCCAAGTTGAAAACCTCTGGGAAAGCATAGCAGTCGCTGGGAAATCAGAGTCGGTTCTGCGGTCTCTTCTGCTGCTTGCCTGAGCCCAGTCTCGAGGTGGGAGAAACCCGCATACAGCGAAACCCCTTTGCCCGGTCATCACCTCTAGGAAAGCACAGCATCCGTTGGGAAATCCGAATCGGATGTGTGTGATGCTGCAGCTTAATGCCTGAGCTAGTCTCCGCAGCATGGTGGAAGACACCCGCATGGAGCGAAATCCTCTTTGCCCTAGCACCCCTCTGCCTGAGAGAGAAGCGCGGTTGCGCCGGTGGAAAGAGCCTTAAGGAAAGGGACACGTCTATCACTGCACTCCCCAGGAGCATGTTTGTGGAAGGTGCAGCACGCTGCCCAGGTAGAAGAGCAGGAGACGTTGGCTTTCTGGTCTGGAAACGGTTGGGAAACAGGAGAGCCGGCCCTGGCAGGCACCGCGGCCGGTGGCAATACAAGTGTCACCCGCTCCCTGTGCAGAGAGACGGAAGTCTTTCTGCTACGGAGAGAGGAGGGGATGTGTAGGGCATGGCGCGTGCTCCACTCTTAGGAAGGAGTCTGGGCAGAAAGCATGCCTGTCCTGAGCCTCTGGGCCCAAGGAGACAGCAGCTTTTTGGCCACCTGTCCCTGGGGAAGACATGCGCTAGCCACCAGGAGCCTACGCTGAACTCGCAGAAACAGCTCCCTGAAATAACAGGGAGTCAGATGCCGTCTTCCTTCAGGATGTGGAAGCTTGGAGGTGGCATGGGGTTTAAGGGGATGGGGTGAGGACAGTCCCCGAAAGCTCCCTATTTAGTGCACGGGCGGTGTGCAGGGATCCTGTCACGTCTCCTTTCCTGTGGGGAAAGCACTGGACTAGTCCGCAAGAACGCTTGAGCGCCAGAGTAAAAGGACAAGCGATGCCTACACCGGGAGATGATAGTGTGCATTGGGTGCCATCCTAGGCTCCGCACGCTACTGCAGGGTTGTGGCTGTGTCTGCTTAATTCGGCCTGGCAGGGTGAACCCAGGAGGCAAACATGGAGCCCGGGAAAGCAAGGCCCAAAAGGCACCAGCTCTCACGGAGCTCTGCTTACCTGACGCGTCTGAATCCTTGCTGAGGAAGCAGCGGCGAAGTGCTGTTCGCTCCAAGCCAAAGCCTCTGAGAAAGCACAGCATTCGCTGAGAAATGTTCTGCGGGCTGCTGCTGCTTGCCTGAGCCCAGTCTCGCGGCTGGAGAAACCCGCATACAGCGAAAGCCTCTTTGCCTTGTCATCTACACTGGGAAATCACAGCATTTGTAGGGAAATGTGATTTGGGTTTGGGGATGCTGCTGCTGCCTGCCTGAGCTCGTCTCCGCAGCACGGTGGAAGATACCCGCATGGAGCAAAATACTCTGCCCTAGCACCCCTTCTGCCTGAGAGGGAAGCGTGGTTGCACACGTCTGTCACCGCGCTCCCCAGGAGCAAGTGTGGGGAAGGCGCCGCACGCCGCTCGCGGGGAAGAGAAGGAGCCCTTGGTCTGGGATCGGGAAACGCTCGGGAAGCAGGATAGGCTGCCATGGCACGAACAGCAGGCCGGTAGCAAGACAAGTGTCACCCGCTCCCTGTGCGGAGAGATGGAAGCCTGGCTGCTAAGGAGTCATGAGAGGACGACTAGCGCAGGGGCGCGTGCTATCCTCTGAGGAAGGAGTCTGGGCAGAAGGCAGGCCTGTGTTGTGCCTCCCGTCCCAAGGGGACAGCATCTCCTTGGCCACCTGTCCCAAGGGAGTCGTGGGTTTGCCACCAGGTGCCATGCCCGCACCTCGCAGAAACATCCCCATGGGGAAACGGGCAGTCAGATGCCGTCTTCCGCCAAGATGTGGCAGCGATGTGGGTGGCAGGGGTGTGCAGGGGAAGAAGTGGAGACTGTCCCCCACAGTTCCCCATCCAAGTGCACGGGCCGTGTGCAGGGATCCTGTCGCCACCTCTCTCCTGTGCTGAAGGCACTGGCCTAGACCCCGAGTCTGCCAGAGCGCCGGAGCAAAAGGCAAAGCCATACTTACTCCAGGAGATGGTAATAGGCATAGAGTGCCATGCTAGGCCACGCAAGCTGATGCAGGGCTGTGACTGTGTCTGCTTAGTTCGGCTTAGCAAGGTGAACGCCAGGTGCGGTCTTGGAGCTCGGGAAAGCAAGGCCCACGAGGCACCAGCTCTCCCGCTGTTCTTCTTCCCTGCCGCGAAAGAGTGAAAGACCAAGCCTTGCTGAGGACAGCAGCGTAGTGCGGTTCCTGCCAAGTTGAAAACCTCTGGGAAAGCATAGCAGTCGCTGGGAAATCAGAGTCGGTTCTGCGGTCTCTTCTGCTGCTTGCCTGAGCCCAGTCTCGAGGTGGGAGAAACCCGCATACAGCGAAACCCCTTTGCCCGGTCATCACCTCTAGGAAAGCACAGCATCCGTTGGGAAATCCGAATCGGATGTGTGTGATGCTGCAGCTTAATGCCTGAGCTAGTCTCCGCAGCATGGTGGAAGACACCCGCATGGAGCGAAATCCTCTTTGCCCTAGCACCCCTCTGCCTGAGAGAGAAGCGCGGTTGCGCCGGTGGAAAGAGCCTTAAGGA
This sequence comes from Mustela nivalis, assembly GCF_964662115.1. Classification (NCBI taxonomy): domain Eukaryota; kingdom Metazoa; phylum Chordata; class Mammalia; order Carnivora; family Mustelidae; genus Mustela; species Mustela nivalis. Next base: position 22,417,292 of record NC_139022.1, on the reverse strand, counting down.
AAGGGACACGTCTATCACTGCACTCCCCAGGAGCATGTTTGTGGAAGGTGCAGCACGCTGCCCAGGTAGAAGAGCAGGAGACGTTGGCTTTCTGGTCTGGAAACGGTTGGGAAACAGGAGAGCCGGCCCTGGCAGGCACCGCGGCCGGTGGCAATACAAGTGTCACCCGCTCCCTGTGCAGAGAGACGGAAGTCTTTCTGCTACGGAGAGAGGAGGGGATGTGTAGGGCATGGCGCGTGCTCCACTCTTAGGAAGGAGTCTGGGCAGAAAGCATGCCTGTCCTGAGCCTCTGGGCCCAAGGAGACAGCAGCTTTTTGGCCACCTGTCCCTGGGGAAGACATGCGCTAGCCACCAGGAGCCTACGCTGAACTCGCAGAAACAGCTCCCTGAAATAACAGGGAGTCAGATGCCGTCTTCCTTCAGGATGTGGAAGCTTGGAGGTGGCATGGGGTTTAAGGGGATGGGGTGAGGACAGTCCCCGAAAGCTCCCTATTTAGTGCACGGGCGGTGTGCAGGGATCCTGTCACGTCTCCTTTCCTGTGGGGAAAGCACTGGACTAGTCCGCAAGAACGCTTGAGCGCCAGAGTAAAAGGACAAGCGATGCCTACACCGGGAGATGATAGTGTGCATTGGGTGCCATCCTAGGCTCCGCACGCTACTGCAGGGTTGTGGCTGTGTCTGCTTAATTCGGCCTGGCAGGGTGAACCCAGGAGGCAAACATGGAGCCCGGGAAAGCAAGGCCCAAAAGGCACCAGCTCTCACGGAGCTCTGCTTACCTGACGCGTCTGAATCCTTGCTGAGGAAGCAGCGGCGAAGTGCTGTTCGCTCCAAGCCAAAGCCTCTGAGAAAGCACAGCATTCGCTGAGAAATGTTCTGCGGGCTGCTGCTGCTTGCCTGAGCCCAGTCTCGCGGCTGGAGAAACCCGCATACAGCGAAAGCCTCTTTGCCTTGTCATCTACACTGGGAAATCACAGCATTTGTAGGGAAATGTGATTTGGGTTTGGGGATGCTGCTGCTGCCTGCCTGAGCTCGTCTCCGCAGCACGGTGGAAGATACCCGCATGGAGCAAAATACTCTGCCCTAGCACCCCTTCTGCCTGAGAGGGAAGCGTGGTTGCACACGTCTGTCACCGCGCTCCCCAGGAGCAAGTGTGGGGAAGGCGCCGCACGCCGCTCGCGGGGAAGAGAAGGAGCCCTTGGTCTGGGATCGGGAAACGCTCGGGAAGCAGGATAGGCTGCCATGGCACGAACAGCAGGCCGGTAGCAAGACAAGTGTCACCCGCTCCCTGTGCGGAGAGATGGAAGCCTGGCTGCTAAGGAGTCATGAGAGGACGACTAGCGCAGGGGCGCGTGCTATCCTCTGAGGAAGGAGTCTGGGCAGAAGGCAGGCCTGTGTTGTGCCTCCCGTCCCAAGGGGACAGCATCTCCTTGGCCACCTGTCCCAAGGGAGTCGTGGGTTTGCCACCAGGTGCCATGCCCGCACCTCGCAGAAACAACCCCATGGGGAAACGGGCAGTCAGATGCCGTCTTCCGCCAAGATGTGGCAGCGATGTGGGTGGCAGGGGTGTGCAGGGGAAGAAGTGGAGACTGTCCCCCACAGTTCCCCATCCAAGTGCACGGGCCGTGTGCAGGGATCCTGTCGCCACCTCTCTCCTGTGCTGAAGGCACTGGCCTAGACCCCGAGTCTGCCAGAGCGCCGGAGCAAAAGGCAAAGCCATACTTACTCCAGGAGATGGTAATAGGCATAGAGTGCCATGCTAGGCCACGCAAGCTGATGCAGGGCTGTGACTGTGTCTGCTTAGTTCGGCTTAGCAAGGTGAACGCCAGGTGCGGTCTTGGAGCTCGGGAAAGCAAGGCCCACGAGGCACCAGCTCTCCCGCTGTTCTTCTTCCCTGCCGCGAAAGAGTGAAAGACCAAGCCTTGCTGAGGACAGCAGCGTAGTGCGGTTCCTGCCAAGTTGAAAACCTCTGGGAAAGCATAGCAGTCGCTGGGAAATCAGAGTCGGTTCTGCGGTCTCTTCTGCTGCTTGCCTGAGCCCAGTCTCGAGGTGGGAGAAACCCGCATACAGCGAAACCCCTTTGCCCGGTCATCACCTCTAGGAAAGCACAGCATCCGTTGGGAAATCCGAATCGGATGTGTGTGATGCTGCAGCTTAATGCCTGAGCTAGTCTCCGCAGCATGGTGGAAGACACCCGCATGGAGCGAAATCCTCTTTGCCCTAGCACCCCTCTGCCTGAGAGAGAAGCGCGGTTGCGCCGGTGGAAAGAGCCTTAAGGAAAGGGACACGTCTATCACTGCACTCCCCAGGAGCATGTTTGTGGAAGGTGCAGCACGCTGCCCAGGTAGAAGAGCAGGAGACGTTGGCTTTCTGGTCTGGAAACGGTTGGGAAACAGGAGAGCCGGCCCTGGCAGGCACCGCGGCCGGTGGCAATACAAGTGTCACCCGCTCCCTGTGCAGAGAGACGGAAGTCTTTCTGCTACGGAGAGAGGAGGGGATGTGTAGGGCATGGCGCGTGCTCCACTCTTAGGAAGGAGTCTGGGCAGAAAGCATGCCTGTCCTGAGCCTCTGGGCCCAAGGAGACAGCAGCTTTTTGGCCACCTGTCCCTGGGGAAGACATGCGCTAGCCACCAGGAGCCTACGCTGAACTCGCAGAAACAGCTCCCTGAAATAACAGGGAGTCAGATGCCGTCTTCCTTCAGGATGTGGAAGCTTGGAGGTGGCATGGGGTTTAAGGGGATGGGGTGAGGACAGTCCCCGAAAGCTCCCTATTTAGTGCACGGGCGGTGTGCAGGGATCCTGTCACGTCTCCTTTCCTGTGGGGAAAGCACTGGACTAGTCCGCAAGAACGCTTGAGCGCCAGAGTAAAAGGACAAGCGATGCCTACACCGGGAGATGATAGTGTGCATTGGGTGCCATCCTAGGCTCCGCACGCTACTGCAGGGTTGTGGCTGTGTCTGCTTAATTCGGCCTGGCAGGGTGAACCCAGGAGGCAAACATGGAGCCCGGGAAAGCAAGGCCCAAAAGGCACCAGCTCTCACGGAGCTCTGCTTACCTGACGCGTCTGAATCCTTGCTGAGGAAGCAGCGGCGAAGTGCTGTTCGCTCCAAGCCAAAGCCTCTGAGAAAGCACAGCATTCGCTGAGAAATGTTCTGCGGGCTGCTGCTGCTTGCCTGAGCCCAGTCTCGCGGCTGGAGAAACCCGCATACAGCGAAAGCCTCTTTGCCTTGTCATCTACACTGGGAAATCACAGCATTTGTAGGGAAATGTGATTTGGGTTTGGGGATGCTGCTGCTGCCTGCCTGAGCTCGTCTCCGCAGCACGGTGGAAGATACCCGCATGGAGCAAAATACTCTGCCCTAGCACCCCTTCTGCCTGAGAGGGAAGCGTGGTTGCACACGTCTGTCACCGCGCTCCCCAGGAGCAAGTGTGGGGAAGGCGCCGCACGCCGCTCGCGGGGAAGAGAAGGAGCCCTTGGTCTGGGATCGGGAAACGCTCGGGAAGCAGGATAGGCTGCCATGGCACGAACAGCAGGCCGGTAGCAAGACAAGTGTCACCCGCTCCCTGTGCGGAGAGATGGAAGCCTGGCTGCTAAGGAGTCATGAGAGGACGACTAGCGCAGGGGCGCGTGCTATCCTCTGAGGAAGGAGTCTGGGCAGAAGGCAGGCCTGTGTTGTGCCTCCCGTCCCAAGGGGACAGCATCTCCTTGGCCACCTGTCCCAAGGGAGTCGTGGGTTTGCCACCAGGTGCCATGCCCGCACCTCGCAGAAACAACCCCATGGGGAAACGGGCAGTCAGATGCCGTCTTCCGCCAAGATGTGGCAGCGATGTGGGTGGCAGGGGTGTGCAGGGGAAGAAGTGGAGACTGTCCCCCACAGTTCCCCATCCAAGTGCACGGGCCGTGTGCAGGGATCCTGTCGCCACCTCTCTCCTGTGCTGAAGGCACTGGCCTAGACCCCGAGTCTGCCAGAGCGCCGGAGCAAAAGGCAAAGCCATACTTACTCCAGGAGATGGTAATAGGCATAGAGTGCCATGCTAGGCCACGCAAGCTGATGCAGGGCTGTGACTGTGTCTGCTTAGTTCGGCTTAGCAAGGTGAACGCCAGGTGCGGTCTTGGAGCTCGGGAAAGCAAGGCCCACGAGGCACCAGCTCTCCCGCTGTTCTTCTTCCCTGCCGCGAAAGAGTGAAAGACCAAGCCTTGCTGAGGACAGCAGCGTAGTGCGGTTCCTGCCAAGTTGAAAACCTCTGGGAAAGCATAGCAGTCGCTGGGAAATCAGAGTCGGTTCTGCGGTCTCTTCTGCTGCTTGCCTGAGCCCAGTCTCGAGGTGGGAGAAACCCGCATACAGCGAAACCCCTTTGCCCGGTCATCACCTCTAGGAAAGCACAGCATCCGTTGGGAAATCCGAATCGGATGTGTGTGATGCTGCAGCTTAATGCCTGAGCTAGTCTCCGCAGCATGGTGGAAGACACCCGCATGGAGCGAAATCCTCTTTGCCCTAGCACCCCTCTGCCTGAGAGAGAAGCGCGGTTGCGCCGGTGGAAAGAGCCTTAAGGAAAGGGACACGTCTATCACTGCACTCCCCAGGACCATGTTTGTGGAAGGTGCAGCACGCTGCCCAGGTAGAAGAGCAGGAGACGTTGGCTTTCTGGTCTGGAAACGGTTGGGAAACAGGAGAGCCGGCCCTGGCAGGCACCGCGGCCGGTGGCAATACAAGTTTCACCCGCTCCCTGTGCAGAGAGACGGAAGTCTTTCTGCTACGGAGAGAGGAGGGGATGTGTAGGGCATGGCGCGTGCTCCACTCTTAGGAAGGAGTCTGGGCAGAAAGCATGCCTGTCCTGAGCCTCTGGGCCCAAGGAGACAGCAGCTTTTTGGCCACCTGTCCCTGGGGAAGACATGCGCTAGCCACCAGGAGCCTACGCTGAACTCGCAGAAACAGCTCCCTGAAATAACAGGGAGTCAGATGCCGTCTTCCTTCAGGATGTGGAAGCTTGGAGGTGGCATGGGGTTTAAGGGGATGGGGTGAGGACAGTCCCCGAAAGCTCCCTATTTAGTGCACGGGCGGTGTGCAGGGATCCTGTCACGTCTCCTTTCCTGTGGGGAAAGCACTGGACTAGTCCGCAAGAACGCTTGAGCGCCAGAGTAAAAGGACAAGCGATGCCTACACCGGGAGATGATAGTGTGCATTGGGTGCCATCCTAGGCTCCGCACGCTACTGCAGGGTTGTGGCTGTGTCTGCTTAATTCGGCCTGGCAGGGTGAACCCAGGAGGCAAACATGGAGCCCGGGAAAGCAAGGCCCAAAAGGCACCAGCTCTCACGGAGCTCTGCTTACCTGACGCGTCTGAATCCTTGCTGAGGAAGCAGCGGCGAAGTGCTGTTCGCTCCAAGCCAAAGCCTCTGAGAAAGCACAGCATTCGCTGAGAAATGTTCTGCGGGCTGCTGCTGCTTGCCTGAGCCCAGTCTCGCGGCTGGAGAAACCCGCATACAGCGAAAGCCTCTTTGCCTTGTCATCTACACTGGGAAATCACAGCATTTGTAGGGAAATGTGATTTGGGTTTGGGGATGCTGCTGCTGCCTGCCTGAGCTCGTCTCCGCAGCACGGTGGAAGATACCCGCATGGAGCAAAATACTCTGCCCTAGCACCCCTTCTGCCTGAGAGGGAAGCGTGGTTGCACACGTCTGTCACCGCGCTCCCCAGGAGCAAGTGTGGGGAAGGCGCCGCACGCCGCTCGCGGGGAAGAGAAGGAGCCCTTGGTCTGGGATCGGGAAACGCTCGGGAAGCAGGATAGGCTGCCATGGCACGAACAGCAGGCCGGTAGCAAGACAAGTGTCACCCGCTCCCTGTGCGGAGAGATGGAAGCCTGGCTGCTAAGGAGTCATGAGAGGACGACTAGCGCAGGGGCGCGTGCTATCCTCTGAGGAAGGAGTCTGGGCAGAAGGCAGGCCTGTGTTGTGCCTCCCGTCCCAAGGGGACAGCATCTCCTTGGCCACCTGTCCCAAGGGAGTCGTGGGTTTGCCACCAGGTGCCATGCCCGCACCTCGCAGAAACAACCCCATGGGGAAACGGGCAGTCAGATGCCGTCTTCCGCCAAGATGTGGCAGCGATGTGGGTGGCAGGGGTGTGCAGGGGAAGAAGTGGAGACTGTCCCCCACAGTTCCCCATCCAAGTGCACGGGCCGTGTGCAGGGATCCTGTCGCCACCTCTCTCCTGTGCTGAAGGCACTGGCCTAGACCCCGAGTCTGCCAGAGCGCCGGAGCAAAAGGCAAAGCCATACTTACTCCAGGAGATGGTAATAGGCATAGAGTGCCATGCTAGGCCACGCAAGCTGATGCAGGGCTGTGACTGTGTCTGCTTAGTTCGGCTTAGCAAGGTGAACGCCAGGTGCGGTCTTGGAGCTCGGGAAAGCAAGGCCCACGAGGCACCAGCTCTCCCGCTGTTCTTCTTCCCTGCCGCGAAAGAGTGAAAGACCAAGCCTTGCTGAGGACAGCAGCGTAGTGCGGTTCCTGCCAAGTTGAAAACCTCTGGGAAAGCATAGCAGTCGCTGGGAAATCAGAGTCGGTTCTGCGGTCTCTTCTGCTGCTTGCCTGAGCCCAGTCTCGAGGTGGGAGAAACCCGCATACAGCGAAACCCCTTTGCCCGGTCATCACCTCTAGGAAAGCACAGCATCCGTTGGGAAATCCGAATCGGATGTGTGTGATGCTGCAGCTTAATGCCTGAGCTAGTCTCCGCAGCATGGTGGAAGACACCCGCATGGAGCGAAATCCTCTTTGCCCTAGCACCCCTCTGCCTGAGAGAGAAGCGCGGTTGCGCCGGTGGAAAGAGCCTTAAGGAAAGGGACACGTCTATCACTGCACTCCCCAGGAGCATGTTTGTGGAAGGTGCAGCACGCTGCCCAGGTAGAAGAGCAGGAGACGTTGGCTTTCTGGTCTGGAAACGGTTGGGAAACAGGAGAGCCGGCCCTGGCAGGCACCGCGGCCGGTGGCAATACAAGTGTCACCCGCTCCCTGTGCAGAGAGACGGAAGTCTTTCTGCTACGGAGAGAGGAGGGGATGTGTAGGGCATGGCGCGTGCTCCACTCTTAGGAAGGAGTCTGGGCAGAAAGCATGCCTGTCCTGAGCCTCTGGGCCCAAGGAGACAGCAGCTTTTTGGCCACCTGTCCCTGGGGAAGACATGCGCTAGCCACCAGGAGCCTACGCTGAACTCGCAGAAACAGCTCCCTGAAATAACAGGGAGTCAGATGCCGTCTTCCTTCAGGATGTGGAAGCTTGGAGGTGGCATGGGGTTTAAGGGGATGGGGTGAGGACAGTCCCCGAAAGCTCCCTATTTAGTGCACGGGCGGTGTGCAGGGATCCTGTCACGTCTCCTTTCCTGTGGGGAAAGCACTGGACTAGTCCGCAAGAACGCTTGAGCGCCAGAGTAAAAGGACAAGCGATGCCTACACCGGGAGATGATAGTGTGCATTGGGTGCCATCCTAGGCTCCGCACGCTACTGCAGGGTTGTGGCTGTGTCTGCTTAATTCGGCCTGGCAGGGTGAACCCAGGAGGCAAACATGGAGCCCGGGAAAGCAAGGCCCAAAAGGCACCAGCTCTCACGGAGCTCTGCTTACCTGACGCGTCTGAATCCTTGCTGAGGAAGCAGCGGCGAAGTGCTGTTCGCTCCAAGCCAAAGCCTCTGAGAAAGCACAGCATTCGCTGAGAAATGTTCTGCGGGCTGCTGCTGCTTGCCTGAGCCCAGTCTCGCGGCTGGAGAAACCCGCATACAGCGAAAGCCTCTTTGCCTTGTCATCTACACTGGGAAATCACAGCATTTGTAGGGAAATGTGATTTGGGTTTGGGGATGCTGCTGCTGCCTGCCTGAGCTCGTCTCCGCAGCACGGTGGAAGATACCCGCATGGAGCAAAATACTCTGCCCTAGCACCCCTTCTGCCTGAGAGGGAAGCGTGGTTGCACACGTCTGTCACCGCGCTCCCCAGGAGCAAGTGTGGGGAAGGCGCCGCACGCCGCTCGCGGGGAAGAGAAGGAGCCCTTGGTCTGGGATCGGGAAACGCTCGGGAAGCAGGATAGGCTGCCATGGCACGAACAGCAGGCCGGTAGCAAGACAAGTGTCACCCGCTCCCTGTGCGGAGAGATGGAAGCCTGGCTGCTAAGGAGTCATGAGAGGACGACTAGCGCAGGGGCGCGTGCTATCCTCTGAGGAAGGAGTCTGGGCAGAAGGCAGGCCTGTGTTGTGCCTCCCGTCCCAAGGGGACAGCATCTCCTTGGCCACCTGTCCCAAGGGAGTCGTGGGTTTGCCACCAGGTGCCATGCCCGCACCTCGCAGAAACAACCCCATGGGGAAACGGGCAGTCAGATGCCGTCTTCCGCCAAGATGTGGCAGCGATGTGGGTGGCAGGGGTGTGCAGGGGAAGAAGTGGAGACTGTCCCCCACAGTTCCCCATCCAAGTGCACGGGCCGTGTGCAGGGATCCTGTCGCCACCTCTCTCCTGTGCTGAAGGCACTGGCCTAGACCCCGAGTCTGCCAGAGCGCCGGAGCAAAAGGCAAAGCCATACTTACTCCAGGAGATGGTAATAGGCATAGAGTGCCATGCTAGGCCACGCAAGCTGATGCAGGGCTGTGACTGTGTCTGCTTAGTTCGGCTTAGCAAGGTGAACGCCAGGTGCGGTCTTGGAGCTCGGGAAAGCAAGGCCCACGAGGCACCAGCTCTCCCGCTGTTCTTCTTCCCTGCCGCGAAAGAGTGAAAGACCAAGCCTTGCTGAGGACAGCAGCGTAGTGCGGTTCCTGCCAAGTTGAAAACCTCTGGGAAAGCATAGCAGTCGCTGGGAAATCAGAGTCGGTTCTGCGATCTCTTCTGCTGCTTGCCTGAGCCCAGTCTCGAGGTGGGAGAAACCCGCATACAGCGAAACCCCTTTGCCCGGTCATCACCTCTAGGAAAGCACAGCATCCGTTGGGAAATCCGAATCGGATGTGTGTGATGCTGCAGCTTAATGCCTGAGCTAGTCTCCGCAGCATGGTGGAAGACACCCGCATGGAGCGAAATCCTCTTTGCCCTAGCACCCCTCTGCCTGAGAGAGAAGCGCGGTTGCGCCGGTGGAAAGAGCCTTAAGGAAAGGGACACGTCTATCACTGCACTCCCCAGGAGCATGTTTGTGGAAGGTGCAGCACGCTGCCCAGGTAGAAGAGCAGGAGACGTTGGCTTTCTGGTCTGGAAACGGTTGGGAAACAGGAGAGCCGGCCCTGGCAGGCACCGCGGCCGGTGGCAATACAAGTGTCACCCGCTCCCTGTGCAGAGAGACGGAAGTCTTTCTGCTACGGAGAGAGGAGGGGATGTGTAGGGCATGGCGCGTGCTCCACTCTTAGGAAGGAGTCTGGGCAGAAAGCATGCCTGTCCTGAGCCTCTGGGCCCAAGGAGACAGCAGCTTTTTGGCCACCTGTCCCTGGGGAAGACATGCGCTAGCCACCAGGAGCCTACGCTGAACTCGCAGAAACAGCTCCCTGAAATAACAGGGAGTCAGATGCCGTCTTCCTTCAGGATGTGGAAGCTTGGAGGTGGCATGGGGTTTAAGGGGATGGGGTGAGGACAGTCCCCGAAAGCTCCCTATTTAGTGCACGGGCGGTGTGCAGGGATCCTGTCACGTCTCCTTTCCTGTGGGGAAAGCACTGGACTAGTCCGCAAGAACGCTTGAGCGCCAGAGTAAAAGGACAAGCGATGCCTACACCGGGAGATGATAGTGTGCATTGGGTGCCATCCTAGGCTCCGCACGCTACTGCAGGGTTGTGGCTGTGTCTGCTTAATTCGGCCTGGCAGGGTGAACCCAGGAGGCAAACATGGAGCCCGGGAAAGCAAGGCCCAAAAGGCACCAGCTCTCACGGAGCTCTGCTTACCTGACGCGTCTGAATCCTTGCTGAGGAAGCAGCGGCGAAGTGCTGTTCGCTCCAAGCCAAAGCCTCTGAGAAAGCACAGCATTCGCTGAGAAATGTTCTGCGGGCTGCTGCTGCTTGCCTGAGCCCAGTCTCGCGGCTGGAGAAACCCGCATACAGCGAAAGCCTCTTTGCCTTGTCATCTACACTGGGAAATCACAGCATTTGTAGGGAAATGTGATTTGGGTTTGGGGATGCTGCTGCTGCCTGCCTGAGCTCGTCTCCGCAGCACGGTGGAAGATACCCGCATGGAGCAAAATACTCTGCCCTAGCACCCCTTCTGCCTGAGAGGGAAGCGTGGTTGCACACGTCTGTCACCGCGCTCCCCAGGAGCAAGTGTGGGGAAGGCACCGCACGCCGCTCGCGGGGAAGAGAAGGAGCCCTTGGTCTGGGATCGGGAAACGCTCGGGAAGCAGGATAGGCTGCCATGGCACGAACAGCAGGCCGGTAGCAAGACAAGTGTCACCCGCTCCCTGTGCGGAGAGATGGAAGCCTGGCTGCTAAGGAGTCATGAGAGGACGACTAGCGCAGGGGCGCGTGCTATCCTCTGAGGAAGGAGTCTGGGCAGAAGGCAGGCCTGTGTTGTGCCTCCCGTCCCAAGGGGACAGCATCTCCTTGGCCACCTGTCCCAAGGGAGTCGTGGGTTTGCCACCAGGTGCCATGCCCGCACCTCGCAGAAACAACCCCATGGGGAAACGGGCAGTCAGATGCCGTCTTCCGCCAAGATGTGGCAGCGATGTGGGTGGCAGGGGTGTGCAGGGGAAGAAGTGGAGACTGTCCCCCACAGTTCCCCATCGAAGTGCACGGGCCGTGTGCAGGGATCCTGTCGCCACCTCTCTCCTGTGCTGAAGGCACTGGCCTAGACCCCGAGTCTGCCAGAGCGCCGGAGCAAAAGGCAAAGCCATACTTACTCCAGGAGATGGTAATAGGCATAGAGTGCCATGCTAGGCCACGCAAGCTGATGCAGGGCTGTGACTGTGTCTGCTTAGTTCGGCTTAGCAAGGTGAACGCCAGGTGCGGTCTTGGAGCTCGGGAAAGCAAGGCCCACGAGGCACCAGCTCTCCCGCTGTTCTTCTTCCCTGCCGCGAAAGAGTGAAAGACCAAGCCTTGCTGAGGACAGCAGCGTAGTGCGGTTCCTGCCAAGTTGAAAACCTCTGGGAAAGCATAGCAGTCGCTGGGAAATCAGAGTCGGTTCTGCGGTCTCTTCTGCTGCTTGCCTGAGCCCAGTCTCGAGGTGGGAGAAACCCGCATACAGCGAAACCCCTTTGCCCGGTCATCACCTCTAGGAAAGCACAGCATCCGTTGGGAAATCCGAATCGGATGTGTGTGATGCTGCAGCTTAATGCCTGAGCTAGTCTCCGCAGCATGGTGGAAGACACCCGCATGGAGCGAAATCCTCTTTGCCCTAGCACCCCTCTGCCTGAGAGAGAAGCGCGGTTGCGCCGGTGGAAAGAGCCTTAAGGAAAGGGACACGTCTATCACTGCACTCCCCAGGAGCATGTTTGTGGAAGGTGCAGCACGCTGCCCAGGTAGAAGAGCAGGAGACGTTGGCTTTCTGGTCTGGAAACGGTTGGGAAACAGGAGAGCCGGCCCTGGCAGGCACCGCGGCCGGTGGCAATACAAGTGTCACCCGCTCCCTGTGCAGAGAGACGGAAGTCTTTCTGCTACGGAGAGAGGAGGGGATGTGTAGGGCATGGCGCGTGCTCCACTCTTAGGAAGGAGTCTGGGCAGAAAGCATGCCTGTCCTGAGCCTCTGGGCCCAAGGAGACAGCAGCTTTTTGGCCACCTGTCCCTGGGGAAGACATGCGCTAGCCACCAGGAGCCTACGCTGAACTCGCAGAAACAGCTGCCGTCTTCCTTCAGGATGTGGAAGCTTGGAGGTGGCATGGGGTTTAAGGGGATGGGGTGAGGACAGTCCCCGAAAGCTCCCTATTTAGTGCACGGGCGGTGTGCTGGGATCCTGTCACGTCTCCTTTCCTGTGGGGAAAGCACTGGACTAGTCCGCAAGAACGCTTGAGCGCCAGAGTAAAAGGACAAGCGATGCCTACACCGGGAGATGATAGTGTGCATTGGGTGCCATCCTAGGCTCCGCACGCTACTGCAGGGTTGTGGCTGTGTCTGCTTAATTCGGCCTGGCAGGGTGAACCCAGGAGGCAAACATGGAGCCCGGGAAAGCAAGGCCCAAAAGGCACCAGCTCTCACGGAGCTCTGCTTACCTGATGCGTCTGAATCCTTGCTGAGGAAGCAGCGGCGAAGTGCTGTTCGCTCCAAGCCAAAGCCTCTGAGAAAGCACAGCATTCGCTGAGAAATGTTCTGCGGGCTACTGCTGCTTGCCTGAGCCCAGTCTCGCGGCTGGAGAAACCCGCATACAGCGAAAGCCTCTTTGCCTTGTCATCTACACTGGGAAATCACAGCATTTGTAGGGAAATGTGATTTGGGTTTGGGGATGCTGCTGCTGCCTGCCTGAGCTCGTCTCCGCAGCACGGTGGAAGATACCCGCATGGAGCAAAATACTCTGCCCTAGCACCCCTTCTGCCTGAGAGGGAAGCGTGGTTGCACACGTCTGTCACCGCGCTCCCCAGGAGCAAGTGTGGGGAAGGCGCCGCACGCCGCTCGCGGGGAAGAGAAGGAGCCCTTGGTCTGGGATCGGGAAACGCTCGGGAAGCAGGATAGGCTGCCATGGCACGAACAGCAGGCCGGTAGCAAGACAAGTGTCACCCGCTCCCTGTGCGGAGAGATGGAAGCCTGGCTGCTAAGGAGTCATGAGAGGACGACTAGCGCAGGGGCGCGTGCTATCCTCTGAGGAAGGAGTCTGGGCAGAAGGCAGGCCTGTGTTGTGCCTCCCGTCCCAAGGGGACAGCATCTCCTTGGCCACCTGTCCCAAGGGAGTCGTGGTTTTGCCACCAGGTGCCATGCCCGCACCTCGCAGAAACAACCCCATGGGGAAACGGGCAGTCAGATGCCGTCTTCCGCCAAGATGTGGCAGCGATGTGGGTGGCAGGGGTGTGCAGGGGAAGAAGTGGAGACTGTCCCCCACAGTTCCCCATCCAAGTGCACGGGCCGTGTGCAGGGATCCTGTCGCCACCTCTCTCCTGTGCTGAAGGCACTGGCCTAGACCCCGAGTCTGCCAGAGCGCCGGAGCAAAAGGCAAAGCCATACTTACTCCAGGAGATGGTAATAGGCATAGAGTGCCATGCTAGGCCACGCAAGCTGATGCAGGGCTGTGACTGTGTCTGCTTAGTTCGGCTTAGCAAGGTGAACGCCAGGTGCGGTCTTGGAGCTCGGGAAAGCAAGGCCCACGAGGCACCAGCTCTCCCGCTGTTCTTCTTCCCTGCCGCGAAAGAGTGAAAGACCAAGCCTTGCTGAGGACAGCAGCGTAGTGCGGTTCCTGCCAAGTTGAAAACCTCTGGGAAAGCATAGCAGTCGCTGGGAAATCAGAGTCGGTTCTGCGATCTCTTCTGCTGCTTGCCTGAGCCCAGTCTCGAGGTGGGAGAAACCCGCATACAGCGAAACCCCTTTGCCCGGTCATCACCTCTAGGAAAGCACAGCATCCGTTGGGAAATCCGAATCGGATGTGTGTGATGCTGCAGCTTAATGCCTGAGCTAGTCTCCGCAGCATGGTGGAAGACACCCGCATGGAGCGAAATCCTCTTTGCCCTAGCACCCCTCTGCCTGAGAGAGAAGCGCGGTTGCGCCGGTGGAAAGAGCCTTAAGGAAAGGGACACGTCTATCACTGCACTCCCCAGGAGCATGTTTGTGGAAGGTGCAGCACGCTGCCCAGGTAGAAGAGCAGGAGACGTTGGCTTTCTGGTCTGGAAACGGTTGGGAAACAGGAGAGCCAGCCCTGGCAGGCACCGCGGCCGGTGGCAATACAAGTGTCACCCGCTCCCTGTGCAGAGAGACGGAAGTCTTTCTGCTACGGAGAGAGGAGGGGATGTGTAGGGCATGGCGCGTGCTCCACTCTTAGGAAGGAGTCTGGGCAGAAAGCATGCCTGTCCTGAGCCTCTGGGCCCAAGGAGACAGCAGCTTTTTGGCCACCTGTCCCTGGGGAAGACATGCGCTAGCCACCAGGAGCCTACGCTGAACTCGCAGAAACAGCTCCCTGAAATAACAGGGAGTCAGATGCCGTCTTCCTTCAGGATGTGGAAGCTTGGAGGTGGCATGGGGTTTAAGGGGATGGGGTGAGGACAGTCCCCGAAAGCTCCCTATTTAGTGCACGGGCGGTGTGCAGGGATCCTGTCACGTCTCCTTTCCTGTGGGGAAAGCACTGGACTAGTCCGCAAGAACGCTTGAGCGCCAGAGTAAAAGGACAAGCGATGCCTACACCGGGAGATGATAGTGTGCATTGGGTGCCATCCTAGGCTCCGCACGCTACTGCAGGGTTGTGGCTGTGTCTGCTTAATTCGGCCTGGCAGGGTGAACCCAGGAGGCAAACATGGAGCCCGGGAAAGCAAGGCCCAAAAGGCACCAGCTCTCACGGAGCTCTGCTTACCTGACGCGTCTGAATCCTTGCTGAGGAAGCAGCGGCGAAGTGCTGTTCGCTCCAAGCCAAAGCCTCTGAGAAAGCACAGCATTCGCTGAGAAATGTTCTGCGGGCTGCTGCTGCTTGCCTGAGCCCAGTCTCGCGGCTGGAGAAACCCGCATACAGCGAAAGCCTCTTTGCCTTGTCATCTACACTGGGAAATCACAGCATTTGTAGGGAAATGTGATTTGGGTTTGGGGATGCTGCTGCTGCCTGCCTGAGCTCGTCTCCGCAGCACGGTGGAAGATACCCGCATGGAGCAAAATACTCTGCCCTAGCACCCCTTCTGCCTGAGAGGGAAGCGTGGTTGCACACGTCTGTCACCGCGCTCCCCAGGAGCAAGTGTGGGGAAGGCGCCGCACGCCGCTCGCGGGGAAGAGAAGGAGCCCTTGGTCTGGGATCGGGAAACGCTCGGGAAGCAGGATAGGCTGCCATGGCACGAACAGCAGGCCGGTAGCAAGACAAGTGTCACCCGCTCCCTGTGCGGAGAGATGGAAGCCTGGCTGCTAAGGAGTCATGAGAGGACGACTAGCGCAGGGGCGCGTGCTATCCTCTGAGGAAGGAGTCTGGGCAGAAGGCAGGCCTGTGTTGTGCCTCCCGTCCCAAGGGGACAGCATCTCCTTGGCCACCTGTCCCAAGGGAGTCGTGGGTTTGCCACCAGGTGCCATGCCCGCACCTCGCAGAAACAACCCCATGGGGAAACGGGCAGTCAGATGCCGTCTTCCGCCAAGATGTGGCAGCGATGTGGGTGGCAGGGGTGTGCAGGGGAAGAAGTGGAGACTGTCCCCCACAGTTCCCCATCCAAGTGCACGGGCCGTGTGCAGGGATCCTGTCGCCACCTCTCTCCTGTGTTGAAGGCACTGGCCTAGACCCCGAGTCTGCCAGAGCGCCGGAGCAAAAGGCAAAGCCATACTTACTCCAGGAGATGGTAATAGGCATAGAGTGCCATGCTAGGCCACGCAAGCTGATGCAGGGCTGTGACTGTGTCTGCTTAGTTCGGCTTAGCAAGGTGAACGCCAGGTGCGGTCTTGGAGCTCGGGAAAGCAAGGCCCACGAGGCACCAGCTCTCCCGCTGTTCTTCTTCCCTGCCGCGAAAGAGTGAAAGACCAAGCCTTGCTGAGGACAGCAGCGTAGTGCGGTTCCTGCCAAGTTGAAAACCTCTGGGAAAGCATAGCAGTCGCTGGGAAATCAGAGTCGGTTCTGCGGTCTCTTCTGCTGCTTGCCTGAGCCCAGTCTCGAGGTGGGAGAAACCCGCATACAGCGAAACCCCTTTGCCCGGTCATCACCTCTAGGAAAGCACAGCATCCGTTGGGAAATCCGAATCGGATGTGTGTGATGCTGCAGCTTAATGCCTGAGCTAGTCTCCGCAGCATGGTGGAAGACACCCGCATGGAGCGAAATCCTCTTTGCCCTAGCACCCCTCTGCCTGAGAGAGAAGCGCGGTTGCGCCGGTGGAAAGAGCCTTAAGGAAAGGGACACGTCTATCACTGCACTCCCCAGGACCATGTTTGTGGAAGGTGCAGCACGCTGCCCAGGTAGAAGAGCAGGAGACGTTGGCTTTCTGGTCTGGAAACGGTTGGGAAACAGGAGAGCCGGCCCTGGCAGGCACCGCGGCCGGTGGCAATACAAGTGTCACCCGCTCCCTGTGCAGAGAGACGGAAGTCTTTCTGCTACGGAGAGAGGAGGGGATGTGTAGGGCATGGCGCGTGCTCCACTCTTAGGAAGGAGTCTGGGCAGAAAGCATGCCTGTCCTGAGCCTCTGGGCCCAAGGAGACAGCAGCTTTTTGGCCACCTGTCCCTGGGGAAGACATGCGCTAGCCACCAGGAGCCTACGCTGAACTCGCAGAAACAGCTCCCTGAAATAACAGGGAGTCAGATGCCGTCTTCCTTCAGGATGTGGAAGCTTGGAGGTGGCATGAGGTTTAAGGGGATGGGGTGAGGACAGTCCCCGAAAGCTCCCTATTTAGTGCACGGGCGGTGTGCAGGGATCCTGTCACGTCTCCTTTCCTGTGGGGAAAGCACTGGACTAGTCCGCAAGAACGCTTGAGCGCCAGAGTAAAAGGACAAGCGATGCCTACACCGGGAGATGATAGTGTGCATTGGGTGCCATCCTAGGCTCCGCACGCTACTGCAGGGTTGTGGCTGTGTCTGCTTAATTCGGCCTGGCAGGGTGAACCCAGGAGGCAAACATGGAGCCCGGGAAAGCAAGGCCCAAAAGGCACCAGCTCTCACGGAGCTCTGCTTACCTGACGCGTCTGAATCCTTGCTGAGGAAGCAGCGGCGAAGTGCTGTTCGCTCCAAGCCAAAGCCTCTGAGAAAGCACAGCATTCGCTGAGAAATGTTCTGCGGGCTGCTGCTGCTTGCCTGAGCCCAGTCTCGCGGCTGGAGAAACCCGCATACAGCGAAAGCCTCTTTGCCTTGTCATCTACACTGGGAAATCACAGCATTTGTAGGGAAATGTGATTTGGGTTTGGGGATGCTGCTGCTGCCTGCCTGAGCTCGTCTCCGCAGCACGGTGGAAGATACCCGCATGGAGCAAAATACTCTGCCCTAGCACCCCTTCTGCCTGAGAGGGAAGCG